>NC_084753.1:24820199-24857699 GCF_033978785.1 Entelurus aequoreus | reverse complement strand
AACCCTCTTGGGAAAAGATCACATGTAATGGAGTAACGACAAACAGAACAAATACAGAAAAAAGTTACTGAAGATACAAAAAAGCCAGGGTTGAATCTCAAAATGTTGTAAATATTATCAAAAAAAAAGTACTAATAAGAGGACTCATATCGTGAGTAACAGGTTATTACGTATTACTCTGTAGAAATGCACAATTAAGTGCATGACAAAGACAATATCAGTTTTCTATCCACTTCCTCCTCCTCTCCGAGTGCAGCATGTGCTTGTTGTGTAAGACCACATGCTCACACAACCGTCTGTTTACTCTTACGTTTCCCCCAGTCGCGAGGTGGGGGCGTCGCCCGGCCCATCCCACCCCATGCAGCCAATCAGAAGTAGCCCGGCTCGTCACGTTACCGCCGCCCCAGCCCACCGCCAGACGTCTTAGGGTTAGCGTGTTTTGATCAGCGGAAGAATGCGTTGTGAAACGAGATACACACTATAAGTCATATGGAAAATCAATCATGCCCTGATAGAACATACTAGCTATTTGTGTGTGTGTACTTTCATTTTAGGCCTGTTTATTGCACAACCACGTAGTGTGTGTACTTTGGGACAACACACACGGGACATCCCTATGAGGTGTTTTAGGACATAGTGTCCCTCAGCTTGGGAGGATCTGCACCTGCCAAACACACGCACGCACGCACGCACGCACGCACGCACGCACGCACGCACGCACGCTCGCACGCACGCACACGCACACGCACACGCACACGCACACGCACACGCACACGCACACGCACACACACGTTCTTGTATTTGTTACCTTCTTGAGACCTCCAAAAAATGCCTACCTCTTTAGGACCACCCTTTCCAGATATATAAAGATTTGTATATACAACATTAATAATATATACATACAATGCAAATATAAAAAAGATTGTTGTGAAAAATGAGTTGGAATTGGAATTGGACGGCGTGGCGAAGTTGGTAGAGTGGCTGTGCCAGCAATCGGAGTGTTGCTGGTTACTGGGGTTCAATTCCCACCTTCTACCTTCCTAGTCACGTCCGTTGTGTCCTTGGGCAAGACACTTCACCCTTTGCCTCTGATGGCTGCTGGTTAGCGCCTTGCATGGCAGCTCCCGCCATCACTGTGTGAATGTGTGTGTGAATGGGTAAATGTGGAAATACTGTCAAAGCGCTTTGAGTACCTTGAAGGTAGAAAAGCGCTATACAAGTATAACCCATTTATCATTTGCACAAGAAAAAGGTCACAATTTCACAAGAAACTCGTAGAATCTTGGCAGTGTTATAGTAAAAGTCGTAATTTTACTCAAAGCAAGTCAAAATTTTGCAAGAAAAACTGAACATTTGTGCAATATTATTGAACGTTGGAATTTTACTCAATAACAGTCGCAATTTTACAAAAAACAGCTTAACATTTTTTGCAATTTTATGAAAAGAGTCGTAATTTCACTCGACAAAAGTCACAATTTTATAAGAAAACTTTAAAATTTTGGCAATATTATAACAATAATCGGAAATCTACTCGGCAAAATTATGGAAAAAAGTCATAATCTTACTCAAAAATTTCACTATTTTACAAGAACAACAAAAAAATTGGCAGTATTGTGATAAGTCAGAATTTTATATGACAAATGTCACAATTTTGCATTAAAAAGTAATGATTTTACATAAAAAAGTAATACTTTTAAGAGAAAATATTGCAATATTAGAGAAACAGAAAGAAACAACATTGTTCCCAATTTTATAAGAAAAAAGATGACACTGTGAGAAAAAGACTGCTTTTAGTTCATTTATCTTTTTTTTTATTTTTATTGTAATTGGTATTTAATCTTCATTATTTACTTCAAGTTGTTACAGTATGTCTCTATATACATATTTATTTATTTTTTTTAATTAATTTTGGCCAAAGGGGGCGCATTTCAATTTCTTACACACACTTGTTATTACATATGTTGGCCAGAGAGGGAGCACTTCACATTTTACACACACTTGTTATTTCATATGTTGACCAGAGGGGGAGCACTTTTAAAACCAACACACCGTCAATTTGAAAAATCCCTCCTTTTTGGGACCACCCTAATTGTGATAGATTTCACCACCAGGGGTGCAAATGAGACATTCTCTATTAGATGCAATGGTTTTCTGTATTGGGACCATGATTTATGTCCTAACTTGTTCACCGGTCCTCATATGGAAGGTACTTTTCCTTGTTGATGCATCAAGAAGGGTAGAAATACAAACACACACACACACACACACACACACACACACACACACACACACACACACACACACACACACACACACACACACACACACACACACACACACACACACACACACACACACACACACACAGAGACAGAGACAGAGAGAGAAAGAGAAAGAGAAAGAGAGAGAGAGAGAGAGAGAGAGAGAAACCGATACCAGAAACTTCCCAAAGACGTTTCCTGACAGAGCAAGCCCGGACTTGCAGAATCGGGAGTGAGAGCAGCTGATCCTGCTTGTCACGAGTAATAGAAGAGTCCAACTTGACAGATGAGATAGTCCATCATTTTCCAGGTGTTGCCAAATACATCTTTATAGCTGACCACGTTTGTTGAGACACCGCAACAAAACCATCAATATTTCAGTATTTCGTATCTTTATCGGATTTCTTGGAACTTACTGCTGTCAACAATTCAACCGGTCAATAGAGACATACACTATATTACCAAAAGTATTTGCCCACCCATCCAAATGATCTTATTGCATAAATATAAATAGATGTATAAATAGATAATGGAAGAGTTTGGGAACAACAGCAACTCAGCCACCAAGTGGTAGGCCACGTAAACTGACAGAGAGGGGTCAGTGGATGCTGAAGCACATCGTGCAAAGACTTTCTGCACAATCAGTTACAACAGAGCTCTAAACTTCATGTGATCTTCCAATTAGCCCACGTACAGTACGCAGAGAGCTTCATGGAATGGGTTTCCATAGCCGAGCAGCTGCATCTAAGCCATGCATCACCAAGTCCAATGCAAAGCTTGGGATGCAGTGGTGTAAAGCACGTCGCCACTGGACTCTAGAGCAGTGGAGACGCCTTCTCTGGAGTGATGAGTCACACTTTTCCATCTGGCAATCTGATGGACGAGTCTGGGTTTGGAGGTTGCCAGGAGAACGCTACATTTCGGACTGCATTGTGCCGAGTGTGACATTTGGTGGAGGAGGAATTATGGTGTGGGGTTGTTTTTCAGGAGTTGGGCTTGGCCCCTTAGTTCCAGTGAAAGGAACTTTGAATCGACGAGGAAAGAGAGCGGGCGCACTTGTCCGTCTTCGCGGACGGGGATTACGCACGCCTCTACCAGGCATCTTCCTCTCCAACGTCCGCTCACTTGCCAACAAGATGGACGAGCTAGCGTTGCTGATGAGAAGGAACAAGGACTTCTCCTCATCATGTGTGTTGTGCTTCCCGGAGACTTGGCTGAGCGCAAGTGTCCCGGACAGCGCGCTTCAACTGGAGGGCTTTTATCTCCTCCGCGCGGACCGAGACGCGGCGCTCTCTGGCAAAAAAAGAGGCGGTGGACTATGCTTCTTTATCAACAATAGCTGGTGCACAGACGTGACTGTCATTTTTAGACATTGTTCTTCTTCTCTGGAATATTTCTTCATCCACTGTAAGCCCTTTTACTCACCGCGTGAGATTGTTTCATTCATTCTCGTGGCTGTTCACATCCCGCCCGGCGCGGACGTGCGTGACGCTCAGCGCGCGCTCGCAGGACAGATCTTACATGTGGAACGGTCTTTTCCTGACTCTCTTGTTATCGTGCTTGGTGACTTTAACAAGGGAAATTTGAGCCAGGAATTACCAAAGTATAGACAGTTTATTAAATGCCCAACCAGAGAGGAGAACACGCTGGATCACTGCTACACTACATTGAGCAAGGCTTTTCATGCAGTCCCACGCGCTGCTCTTGGACTATCAGATCACGTGATGGTGCACTTAATCCCTTCATACAGACAGAGACTGAAACTGGCTAAACCTGTTATGAGGAACATTAAGTGTTTCACCGCCGAGTCTGTGGACGAGTTGCGTGCTTGTTGGGAAACGACAGACTGGGAGGCTATTGGAGCGGCCACGAACAATTTGGACGAGTATACGGACACTGTGACCTCATACATACAGTTCAATGAGGCGCGCATCATTCCAACGCGCACCAGGGTTTGTTATAACAACGACAAGCCCTGGTTCACACCCAAGCTCCGACAGCTGCGCAAGAAGAAGGAGGCTGCGTGGAGAAGCGGGGACCGAAGTACATACAGAGAAGCGAAGTACCACTTCACCAGGGAAGTGGAGAAAGCTAAATCTGTGTACTCTAACCGTCTACAGGAACAGTTCCGCTCCAATGATTCTGCGGCAGTTTTGAGAGGTCTAAGGGCCCTTACGAACTATAAGCCCAAAACCCCCCAGGCCCTGAGCGGACTCTCGCTCAGGGCCTCAACACACATTACTGTCGTCATGAACGGCCTTCAGCTCATCAAAGCCATGCTCCCCCCACCATCACCCTCCCCACCAATGCCAGCACATCATTAAAGGAGTTAAAGGACTCAAAGGACTCCAATGACATCACAGGACTCCAAAAACATCATAAGACTGTAAAGACCGGTAGTTCTTGAAGCTGAATACGCGGAAGGCCCCCGGGCCGGATGGTGTCTCCCCCTCCACTCTCAGACACTGTGCGGACCAGCTGGCTCCTGTCTTCACTGACATTTTTAACACCTCTCTGGAGCTATGCCGCGTGCCGTCCTGCTTTAAGACCTCTACCATTGTCCCTGTCCCCAAGAAAGCATGGATCACAGGACTAAATGACTACAGGCCGGTCGCGCTGACGTCTGTGGTCATGAAGTCCTTTGAGCGCTTGGTCCTGCCCCACCTCAAGGACATCACCGCCCCCCTCCTGGACCCACTGCAGTTCGCCTACAGAGCCAACAGGTCTGTGGATGATGCAGTAAACCTGGCCCTCCACTTCATCCTGGAGCATTTGGACTCCCCAGGAACCTACGCTAGGATCCTGTTTGTGGACTTCAGCTCTGCCTTCAACACCATCCTCCCTGGACTGCTACGAGACAAGCTCTACCAGCTCAGCGTGCCCGACTCCCTCTGCAGTTGGATCAATGACTTCCTGACAGACCGAAGACAGCACGTACGGCTGGGGAAGATTGTCTCGGACAGTCGAACCACAAACACGGGTACTCCTCAGGGCTGTGTACTCTCCCCCTGGCTCTTCTCCCTGTATACAAACTGCTGCACCTCCAGTCACCAATCCGTAAAACTGCTCAAGTTTGTGGATGACACCACCCTCATCAGGCTCATCTCGAATGGCGATGAGTCCGCCTACAGGAGAGAGGTGGACCGGCTGACGTCCTGGTGCAGCCTCAACAACCTGGAGCTGAACGCCCAGAAAACAGTGGAGATGATCATGGACTTCAGGAAAGTCACAGCCCCACCATCCCCCCTCACCCTGATTGACTCTCCCACCCCCGTCCCCATTGTGGACTCCTTCCGTTTCTTGGGCACCACCATCACCCAGGACCTCAAGTGGGAGCTGACCATCAGCTCCCTCATCAAGAAGGCCCAGCAGAGGATGTACTTCCTGCGGCAGCTGAGGAAACTTAAGGTGCCGACAGAGATGCTGGTGCAGTTTTACTCAGCCATCATAGAGTCCATCCTGACCTCCTCCATCACAGTGTGGTTCCCCTGGCGCCACAGTCCAGGATAAGAATAGACTGCAGCGCATCGTACGTGCTGCTGAGAAGGTGATTGGCTGCAAGCTCCCATCCCTCCAGGACTTGTTCTCCTCCAGGACCAGGAGGCGTGTGGGTCGGATCACAGCTGACTCTTCTCACCCTGGACACACACTATTCTCCCCTCTCCCCTCAGGCAGGAGACTACGCTCCATCCAGACCCACACCTCCCGCCACCTGAACAGTTTTTTCCCCTCGGCCATCAGGCAAATGAACAATAACTCCTAACAGCAGCTCCTTGAATTCCTTGAATTCCTTCTAAGTCTATCTGATAGCTCAGTCACAGCTCTTTTTATACCAAATATGTGTTATATGTGTTTCATGTCGCACGTTTGCACCAAGAAAAATTCCTAGTTTGTGAACCCGTTCTCAAACAATGGCAATAAAACGATTCTGATTCTGATTCTGAATGCTTCCAATTCCATGCTCCCAACCTTGTGGAAACAGTTTGAAGCGGGCCCCTTCCTCTTCCAACATGACTGTGCACCAGTGCACAAACCAAGGTCCATAAAGACATGGATGACAGAGTCTGGTGTAGATGAACTTGACTGGCCTGCACAGAGTCCTGACCTGAACCCGGTAGAACACCTTTGGGATGAATTAGAACGGAGACTGAGAGCCAGGCCTTCTCGACCAACATCAGTGTGTGACCTCACCAATGCTCTTTTGGAAGAACGGTGGAAAATTCCTATAAACACTCCGCAACCTTGTGGACAGCCTTCCAAGAAGAGTTGAAGCTGTAATAGCTGCAAAAGGTGGACCATCATTATATTGAACCCTGTGGGTTAGGAATGGGATGGCACTTCAAGTTCATATGTGAGTCAAGGCAGGTGGCCAAATACTTTTGGCAATATAGTGTATATTCTTATTATATTTGTTCTTGCCTCCATCGCCAGAGGGCTTGCCAATGTGGGGTTTAGTGAGTTTGAGGGGCGTCGTCTTGATTATCGCTTGTTATGAAACCATTGTGTGTGAGGTCCCACAGTACATTTTTGGGGTCTTACTTTTTTGTAAGCGTTTTGAAAACAAATAATATGTGTATGCATTATCCTGTTATAGCTCACATTCTATATTGTGTTTTGGAAAAAGGTTGTCATAAACGTTAATTCATTAAAAAAAACAATACAAAAGAAAACACGTTATTATGCATATATAAATTTATTCAGTTATAAACGTTCATTCACTTTTTTCTTTCCTTCATGGATCTAAACTTTTTTTCTATATTTTTATTATAATATTTTCAGAATGTGTTTGTTCTATTTTTGGCCAAAGTAAGACAAAGAAAACATTCTGAAGTTGTCTTTATTTTTTAGTTTTAATGCCATGATTTGAATAGTCCGGCCCGCTTGTGCACAGGTTTTCCTCCATGATCTGAGCTAAAATGAGTTTGACACCCCTGTTATAGAACAAGAAGAGAGGACTAGCTTGGTGAGGCATCTACATGATTAATGATATTTTAACGTGATATTCGCAGCATCCACGGGTGGAAGAATGAAGGGTGTCTAATGATTCGTAGTTATCCATAAGGAAAATGTTGCTGAGACATGCTGAGCTACATGTAGGGAAAATGAGATTGCTATCCACACCTCATTGCAAAATAAATGGAGTAGCAAAGACTGATTTGCGGACAATTTCAGTGGGAAAACTGCATAGTCTTAGTGCAGTTTTAGCAGGGGAATATCCAGGTTAAAGGGACACTTTATGACTGTACCACAGCTTTATTGCTCATGGTCAGATAAGAAAATCGCTACCATACAGTCTTGAGCTCATTTCTTATCTTAGCCACACATAACTGACTGGAAACCGAAAGCCCTGCCCGACTCCAACGTCATTTTTAGTAATAATTGAAATCCTTAAGTAAAAGTGAGAGGTAAACATTTTTACTTTTAGCATTTTAAAAATTGTACACTGTTAGCATTTTTGTTTTGCTTCACTGAAGAACATTTTGACTGAAAAAGTTACAGCTCTACAACGCTACAGCAAATAAGTTTGTGGGTTTAACATCTGAACCATTGATATACAGTATGTATTACAAGTTGCTAGCTCAGCTGCAGATGCTAAATTTGCACTTTAGCACCTTTGTTTACTATAAAGTTGTGTCAAACCGTTGTCCTTGACAATTCCACAGTAACAGAACATTCAAAGAAATGTATTTCTTAATAATTTCTGAAATGGAAACCATTAATACAAGACGTCCGTATATGCTAAATGTACTGTTAGCACCTTTGTTTTGTTTTTAGAATTACGACTCAGCAAAAAAGTTTGTGCAGTCAAAAGATCATTTGTACCTTTAGCATCTTTTTTTAAAAGTTTCAATATAGAGTATTTTGAGTATTTTTTTACCCGGCCATTCTACAACACCACAGCAAAGAAATTTGCGCAGTCAAAATTTGATTTGATTGATTGCTACGTGCTAGCCAAACCGCAGATGCTACATTTGTACATTTGGCATCTTTGTTTTTGGTTTCAATATACAGTATTTTGACTGAAAGAGTATTTTTTTCCCCCCCGGCCATTCTACAACACCACAGCAAAGAAGTTTGCGCAGTCAAAAGTGGATTTGATTGATTGCTACATGCTAGCTAAACCACAGATGCTACATTTGTACATTTGGCATCTTTGTTTTTTGTTTCAATAGAGAGTATTTTGACTGAAAGTGTTCTCCTGGATAGTTCTACAACACCAGCGTCAAGAAGAGTGTGCATTCAAAAGTGGATATGATTGATTGCTATGTGCTAGCTAAACCACATATGCTACATTTGTACCTTTAGCATCTTTTTTTTGTTTCAATATAGAGTATTTTGACTGAAAGAGTGTTTTTTTCAACAGTTCTACAACACCACAACAAAGAAGTTTGTGCAGTCAAAAGTGGGTATGAGTGATTGCTAGGTACTAGCTAAACCACAGATGCGACATTTGTACTGTTCGCATCTTTGTTTTTTGTTTCAACAGAGTATTTTGACAGAAAGAGTGTTTTTTTAGATTTCTACTCTTAGTATATCCCTTTTTGTTTCAATACATTTTGACTGAAAGAGTGTTATTGACAGTTCTACAACACCAGCGCCTAGATGTTTGTGCAGTCAAAAGTGGATATTAGGGCTGCAACTAACAACTAATTTGATAGTCGATTAATCTGTCGATTATTACTTCGATTAATTGATTAATAATCTGATAAGAGACTAACTACATTTCTATCCTTTCCAGTATTTTATTGAAAAAAAAAACAGCATACTGGCACCATACTTATTTTGATTATTGTTTCTCAGCTGTTTGTAAATGTTGCAGTTTAAAAATAAAGGTTTTTAAAAAAAAAACATTTAAAAAAAAGTAGCCTCTGTGCATGTGCATAGCATAGATCTAACGAATCGATGACTAAATTAATCGCCAACTATTTTGATAATCGATTTTAATCGATTAGTTGTTGCAGCCCTAGTGGATATGATTGATTGCTACGTACTAGCTAAGCCGCAGAAGCTACATTTGTACTTAGCATTTTAGTTTTCATATTAGTGATTCCCAGAGCCCAAAAAAAGTCTGCGGGCTATAGAGCGTTTTCTATTCGGGCTCCAGTATTCTGGAATGTCCTCCCGTTAACAGTTAGAGATGCTACCTCAGTAAAGGCATTTAAGTCCCATCTTAAAACTCATTTGTATACTCTAGCCTTTAAATAGACCCCCTTTTTAGACCAGTTGATCTGCCGTTTCTTTTCTTTTCCGCTCTGCCCCCTCTCCTTGTGGAGGGGGAGTTACACAGGTCCGGTGGCCATGGATGAAGTGCTGGCTGTCCAGAGTCGGGACCCGGGGTGGACCGCTCGCCTGTGCATCGGTTGGGGACATCTCTGCGCTGCTGACCCGTCTCCCCTCAGGATTGTAGGATTGTTTCCTGCTGGCCCCACTATGGACTGGACTCTCACTATTATGTTAGATCCACTATGGGCTGGACTTTCGCTGATATGTTGGATCCACTATGGACTGGACTTTCACAATATTATGTCAGACCCACTCGACATCCATTGCTTTCGGTCTACCCTGGGGGGGGGGGGGGGATTACCCACATATGCGGTCCTCTCCAAGGTTTTTCATAGTCATTCACATCGACGTCCCACTGGGGTGAGTTTTTCCTTGCCCTTATGTGGGCTCTGTACCGAGGATGTCGTTGTGGCTTGTGCAGCCCTTTGAGACACTTGTGATTTAGGGCTATATAAATAAACATTGATTGATTGATCGAGAGTTTTTGTGTTCCAATATAGTATTGAGTATTCTGACTGAAAGAGTTAGCATACTTGTTTTTTGTTTTAATATAGAGTATTTGGACTTAAGAGTGTTTTTTCAACAGTTCTACAACACCACAGCCAGTAGGTTTGTGCAGTCAAAAGTGGATATGATTGATTTCCACACGCTAGCTATGCCGCAGAAGCTACATTTATACAGTTAGCATACTTGTTTTTTGTTTTAATATAGTGTATTTTGACTTAAAGAGTGTTTTTTCAACAGTTCTAAAACATCACAGCCAAAAGTGGATATGATTGTAGCTACGCCGCAGAAGCTACATTTATACAGCTAGCATACTCGTTTTGTGTTTTAATATAGATTATTTTGACTTAAAGAGTGTGTTTTCAACAGTTTCAACAATACTGTGTAGTCAAAAGTGGATATGATGGATTTCTCTGTGCTAGCTATGCCGCAGATGCTACATTTGTACGGTTAGCATCTTTAGACCTCAAAATAATATATATATATATATATATATATATATATATATATATATATATATATATATATATATATACATATATATATATATATATATACATATATATATATATATATATACATATATATATATATATATATATATATATATATATATATATATATATATATATACATATATATATATATATATATATACATACATATATATATATATATATATACATATATATATATATATATATATATATATACATATATATATATATATATATACATATATATATATATATATATACATATATATATATATATATATATATATATATATATATATATATATATATATATATATATATATATATATATATATATATATATATAAATCAATTTGATGAAAAAAAGCATTCTAGTTGACTGTTCCACCAGAACTCAAGACTAGTGAGAGACGTCTGAGCATCAACTGGATATGAGTGCATTTACAACTTGCATGCTATTTATTTTGTTTTGAAAGAAGACATCTGGAAGGGCAGTGATGCTATCACAGGATTTATTATTTTATATAACTTGGCCACATTGAGAGCCAAGCATGAGACGAAACAAATCAGTCACGAAGGAAGTAAAGGCTGGGCTGTGCAAGGAGGTTGACTGAGGTTTATGACTCTAACATCGACATTAACACCAAGCAACACTGTGTGCATACTTGTGTCTCCACTCAGGTTTGGATTCTTGCTTGTGCAGAGAACTGAACGGGGGCTATTAGGTAACCAAAGGGCAGGGGATGATGGAAACTCAGCCCTTCTTGGTTGAAAAAAAAAAAGTATCAGTATCGGAATTATCATGCTGCGGAGTTTGATTTGTTTCCCTCGAATGACAGGAACAGTTGCAGTGCACAGGGAATCACAAATCTATTTTCCAGGACAGTAAAACAATGCAACTATTCCCCAACTCTTTCAAAAAATACTTTGGGGTGTTTTCTGCTTTCCCTCGACTGCCACTTTCCTCATAGTAGGTGACTGCTAGGAAGTATAAATAAATAAATATTGCTTTTAACGTAACTGAATTTAGCTCAGCATTTTAAAAACACATTTTAGCATTATTTTTCTCAAGCTTCTCCCTTAAAGTGTTCTGGCGCACTTTTAAAACATCTGTTTAATGTAATTGTTCACATTAAATCAAACACACTCACACAATCATTCAGTCAGCCTTTTAGCACGTTATGGACTCACTCTCCTCATGGAGAACCACAAAATGCACAAGACGCAGCCCCAAACCCAAAGGCGAGCGACCAAGCCATCGAAAAAGGAAACAGAAATCCACCACCACACCAACGGGACCCGAAAGGCCAGATCGGAGACAGCATTCAATGACTTTAGCGGTAGGTAACTGTATGCCGTGTTACAGGTACTGTGTAATGTTACATGTGTTAATAAAAACACAAGCACCTGTGTAAATATTTCAAGTTTCAATGTGTACACCTGCAGCTTATAGACGTGTGTGGCCAACATATGTACAAAATAAAATTTGTACCAAAATTAGGTGGGTGCGGCTTATATTCAGTTGCGTTCTGTAGTCCGGAAACTACGGTACTTGCTACTTCTACTAGGTAGAACACGCATGAGGTGGCAAACAACGCAAATAATGGGGGTAAACTATTTTGCCCATAATGCCCTCTTAATAAACATTCAAAAAGTGCCAACAATACTCCATTCACATCTCGTGACCTGATTATAAACCAAGAATTAGTGATATTGTTATTATAAACGCAAACGCAGACAAACTAATTTTAGCGGCACATTGATCACAGAGAGCATTGACATTCCGAGCCGGCTAGCTGCTGCTGCATCGATTTTGAGCTGGTAAAAGTTAATTGTAGGTTATAAATCATGCCTCTGACTTGTATAGAAGGTAGTTGCCATAAACCGAGAAGTTGGTCAACTTTGACATTCAACTTTGACCCAGAGATGGCATGAAATAATTGATAAGATGCTTGTTTTTTAAGCACTTTTAAAGGCCTACTGAAACCCACTACTACCAACCACGCAGTCTGATAGTTTATATATCAATGATGAAATTTTAACATTGCAACACATGCCAATACGGCCGGGTTAACTTATAAAGTTCAATTTTAAAATTCCCGCCACACTTCCGGTTGAAAAACTCCTTTGGATATGATTTATGCGCGTGACGTCACAAAAGCAATGGAAGTGGTTGGACCCCATCGGACCCGATAGAAAAGCCTCTTGTTTTCTTCGACAAAATTCCACATTATTCTGGACATCTGTGTTGGTGAATCTTTTGCAATTTGTTTAATGAACAATGGAGACTGCAAAGAAGAACGTTGTAGGTGGGATCGATCGGTGTCTTAGCGTCTAAGTACAATACTGTAATATCTGTGATATTTGCATTAGTGTACTGTCTTTAAGGGTTTGGGGAACGCGCATGCGCGAGTGAGTTGGCGGAGAACTTGTGTGTGTGAGCTTTGGCTAACAGCAGCTCGTGTATGTGTGTGTGTTACTTTTTGAACTACAACCAGTTACCGCTTTTTAATAAAGCGATTGAGCAGCGCTTCCTCGTCTGTGTGACTCCTTCTCCACTGCGGGGCATTACAATACTTACAGCAACACAACAAGGACTACTTACCCTGACGCCTAGCCGATGCTTGCCGCCAAACCCACGGATGAAGTCCTTCGTCGTGCCGTTGATCGCTGGAATGCAGGTGAGCACGGCTGTTGATGGGTTTCTATCTTCATTTGAGAACGATGCTACGCGCTAGCTCAGTAGCTAAGTGTGTCACCGATGTATTGTCTTGGTGATAAGTCACTTTAAATGTCCATTTCGCGTGCTCGACTCTCATTTTCAAGAGGATATAGTATCCGAGGTGGTTTAAAATACAAATCTGTGATTCACAATAGAAAAAGGAGAGAGTACATAGTTCTGTGAGGTCTGGTTGCTAAGTTAGCTTCAATGGCGTCGTTAGCACAGCATTGTTAACCTTCGCCAGCCTGGAAATCATTAACCGTGTATTTACATGTCCACGGTTTAATAGTATTGTTGATTTTCTATCTATCCTTCCATTAAGGGGTTTGTTTATTTTGTTTCTATCTTCATTTGAGAACGATGCTATCGTGCTAGCTCAGTAGCTAAGTGTGTCACCGATGTATTGTCTTGGAGATAAAAGTCACTTTAAATGTCCATTTCGCGTGCTCGACTCATTTTCAAGAGGATATAGTATCCGAGGTGGTTTAAAATACAAATCCGTGATCCACAATATAAAAAGGAGAGTGTGGAATCCAATGAGCCAGCTTGTACCTAAGTTACGGTCAGAGCGAAAAAAGATACGTCAATCACTGCCTCTCAAGTCGTTCACTGTAACGTTCCTCATCTACAAATCTTTCATCCTCGCTCAAATTAATGGGGTAATCATCACTTTCTCGGTCCAAATCTCTCTCGCTCCATTGTAAACAATGGGGAATTGTGAGGAATACTAGCTCCTGTGACGTCACGCTACTTCCGGTACAGGCAAGGCTTTTTTTTTATCAGCGAGCAAAAGTTGCGAACTTTATCGTCGATTTTCTCTACTAAATCCTTTCAGCAAAAATATGGCAATATCGCGAAATGATCAAGTATGACACATAGAATGGATCTGCTATTCCCGTTTAAATTTAAAAAAATCATTTCAGTAGGCCTTTAAAACAAAAAACAAAAAAAAACACATATTGTGAAGATTATGATTAATTCATCTGAACGGGAAGTCGAAAACATCCCATCAGTCGGCATCCCAGTGAGAGCAGATATTGTACAGTCAGTGATTGTTTATTTACGAGTTACAATGCAGAAAAAATAAAAAACATACACTATATTGCCAAAAGTATTTGGCCACCTGCCTTGACTCACATTCCTAACCCATAGGGTTCAATATGACCTTTTGCAGCTGATGTTGGTCGAGAAGGCCTGGCTCTCAGTCTTTGTTCTAATTAATCCCTAAGGTGTTCTATCGGGTTCAGGTCAGGACTCTGTGCAGGCCAGTCAAGTCCATCCACACCAGACTCTGTCATCCATATGGACCTTGGAAGGGGCCCGCTCCAAACTGTTCCCACAAGGTTGGAAGCATGCAAGCATGGAATTGTCAAATGTTTTGGTATCCTGGAGCATTCAAAGTTCCTTTCACTGGAACTAAGGGGCCAAGCCCAACTCCTGAAAAACAACCCCACACCATAATTCCTGCTTTATAATTCCTGTCTTACATAATGATTGTGAGTGATAGATTCCCCCCAAAAAGTGCCTTCTAGCACACCGCATTTCAAAAGACAACTGCCCCATCTCACCGTAGAAAGTAAAAACAGATGCCTTCAACAGTTCTTTAGTTAGCTTAGCAGGTTTTAAGATGTGTTTTCTTTATTTTTCTAAAGCTGTGGCGCCACCCCCCCCCCCCCCCCCTCCTGCACGGCGACACCTGAGCGAGTCTTTCTGATCTTGTGTTTCCACAACACAGCCTGGCAACCGCATCCCGTGTCATGCACACACGTGACTTAGCTCGGGGCGGACAAAAGGTCGGATTTTTGTCCGAGTCCTCGACGAGGTCAGAGGTATGACCGCACCGAGGGTCACAATGGCGTGACACCCGGTCTCGGCGGTAAACTCCAAACACCGGGCCGAAAGATCTCGCTTGAAACGGTGAGCTTGATTGGTGGGAATTTGGGACTTGCTGTTTCCTGTTTGCGTGTGTGTGCGTGTGAATGTGTGTGTGTGTGAGTGTGTGAGAGCACATATGTGATGAAGTTCAGCATCTGGTTTAAATTAGCATTACAGCCCTGCTGGCATTCATGCCTTCCCCGAATGATGCTAAAAAACACAACAATTCCTAGCACATGTTCCAAGAAGATGTCGATTTTTTAAAGCCAGTATGTGTTTGGTGAAATGAACTCGTGAAACGTAATGACTCTTGAAAAAATAAGATTTATAAACTCCACAAATATGAATAAATGGGAACTAACCCGGAAGCCTTAACTGATAAACTGAATCATAACTTATAGACATTTAAAACATTTTTTTTTTTCCTCAAGAAAGGGAGGGAAAGAAAGGAAAGAAGAAGGAAGGGAGAAGGGGAGAAAAAAAAATAAAATAAAAATTGTCGTATCTTTTTTGTAGTTTTATTCCTTTTTTATTATTGTTATTATTTGTTGTATTGTTCCCACACTACCATTGCTTTTTTGTATCACTTTTGATATGGTTTTGTCAATGTTTACTTGCTTTTTTTGGTGACTTTTTTTTATTTTATTTTATTTTATTTTTTGCATCTGATCAAGCTACGAAAATGTGACTTTCTTCTTCTTTTTTAAGTGTGAACGGTAGAGAGGTCCTCGGGAGGTGATCTAGTGCAGTGTTTTTCATTCTTTTTTGAGCCAAGCAGAAATCATTTAAAAACGAAACTCAGTTGACAGTAAAAAGTCGTCGTCGCAATTGTTGGATATGACTTTAAACCATAACCAAGCATGCATCCATAAAGCTTTTGTCTCAAAGTAGGTGTACTGTCACCACCTCTCACTTCACACCATGATTTATTTTGAGTTTTTTGCTGTTTTCCTGTGTAGTGTTTTAGTTCTTGTCTTGCGCTCCTATTTTGGTGGATTTTTGGTATTTTTCTGTAGCAGTTTCATGTCTTCCTTTGAGCAATATTTCCCGCATCTACTTTGTTTTAGGAATCAGGAATATTTCAGTTGTTTTTATCCTTCTTTGTGGGGACATTGTTGATTGTCATGTCATGTTCGGATGTACTTTGTGGACGCCGTCTCTGCTCCACAGTAAGTCTTTGCTGTTGTCCAGCATTCTGTTTTTGTTTACTTTGTAGCCAGTTCAGTTTTAGTTTCATTTTGCATAGCCATCCCTAAGCCTCAATGCCTTTTCTTAGCGGCACTTGCCTTTTGTTTATTTTTGGTTTAAGCGTTAGATACCTTTTTACCTGCAAACCATCGTTCGTCGTTCCAGACACCTACAAAGCAACTAGCTACCCGCTGCCACCTACTGATATGGAAGAGTATTATATGGTTACTCTGCCGAGCTCTAGACAGCACAGACACTCAACAACGACACATTTGCGGATTATTACCTTGCGGTTAGAGTGTCCGCCCTGAGATCGGTAGGTAGTGAGTTCAAACCCCGGCTGAGTCATACCAAAGACTATAAAAATGGAACCCATTACCTCCCTGCTTGACACTCAGCATCAAGGGTTGGAATTGGGGGTTAAATCACCAATTTCACATAATCTCCCACGGCACACCAAACAATATCTCACGGTACACTAGTGATCACTTCCTGATCCTGAGCCAGTGCAGGATGGATGGATATATACAATATCTGGGTATTTTTTCTAATAATGTCTATACTGTAAACCATGAGTTGTTAAAGCCCAAGTGCACCTCTCTCCTCAAGTGTGCATGCGAGTGTGGATGAGTGGATGTGTGCATGTATGAAGGGTCTGAGTGAGCAAAGTATGATTGTCGAATGTGATTTTAACTGTAAAATTCAATAAAATATATTTGCAGGATGTCTTTGAAAAGCCTGCTCGTACGTTCGTGAATGTTCCGGGCCGATCCAGAACCAGGTGGCTGGGTCGGGCCGAGTGGAGTAACCTGATGACCTTCTCCCCAGCAAAGCACTCCAGCTCCTCTCGGGGACCCCAAAGGCATTCCAAAGCCAGATGGGCTCCGAAATCCCTCCCCTCGGTTTCTTCTAGTCCACCACGTGGGCCTCATCTCCCTCAGAGACAACATCATCTTGCCTTGACGTGCGGACTTAACCTCACCTTATCTGCATGCTTTTTGGCCACTGCAGCAAGGGTGAGGTTTAGGACTGGAATCAGCTGCTCCGTTTATCGTTACCCACAATGACGACGGAACCACAGTCACCAAAATGTCTTACTTATTAACAAAGACACCAAGACCATGTCCACAGTACCACAGCAACAGCTAGCATTCCAGGGCCAATCAGACGCCTGAGGAATTATTCAATGTTTTCCAGGCCAAAGACACCCAAACTGAGGAAGAGAAGGAGCAGGGGGCCGCTACATTTATATGTTGTATAAAATTTAATCGGGTTCGAAATTAAACTGGTCCTGAAGGTACCGTGGTATTGTGCAATACTAAGATATTCAAATAACACAATGCCACTAATAGCTAGCAACTGGCGCGCTAATGCTAGCTTCCAACTGGCGCATTATCCGCTAGCTGCAAATTGACAGATTAATCGCTAGCTGCCAAATGATGCGCTATACACGAGCGGCCAAATGACATGCTATCCGCCAGCTGACGGGTTAATCGCTAGCTGCCAACTGGCACGCTAATTGCAAGCTGCCAACTGGCGTGCTACTCGCCAGTTGCAAAATGGCCCGCTAAACGCTAGCTGCCAACCTGAACACCAGTCCCTAGCTGAGAGCTTGCGTGGTCATTCTTAGCCGCCGACTTAGGCACTATCTGTTAGCTGCCAACTGGCGCACAATCCACTAGCTGCCAACTGATGCGCTATCCGCTAGCCACCAGCTGACGCATTAAATGCTCACTCACAACTTATGCGAAATCCGCCAGCTGCCAACTGAAGCACTATCCGCCAGCTGACGCGTTAATCGCTAGCTGCCAGCTGGCACACTACTCGCCGGTTGCAAAATGGCCCGCTAAACGCTAGCTGCCAACCGGCGCGCTAAACACTACCTGCCAACCTGAACACCAATCGCTAGCTGAGAGAGCTTGTGTGGTAATTGCTAGCCGCCGACACAGGCACTGTCTGCTAGCTGCCATCTGGCGCGCAATCCGCTAAATGCCAACTGATGTGTTATCCGTTAGCCACCAGCTAACGCATTAATTTCTCGCTCGCAACTGATGCGAAATCTGCTAGCTGTCTAATGATGCACTATCCGCGAGCCGCCAATTGATGCGCTGTCCGCCAGCTGACGTGTTACTCGCAAGCTGCCAACCTGTGCACTAAATTAATAATCCTAACACAGACACTCGTAAACGTGTTAGCATATTAGCTAATGCTAACGACGTTAGCTGCATTATATTACAATAGCAGGTACAAATATCCTTGAAAACACCCCAGCAGACATCACACATGGGACGGTTTAGTAAGTAAGGATTGTTTTAGTTGTATTGTAAAACTTAAATAGCGTTGCTTGGAGGGATGAGTGAAGAATCCATACGACTAAAAACACTACGCACTTCGGCTGAAAAAATAAATAAAAAGGCACTACCAGTAAATGGAAGGACACTGCAGCACCTGCAGTGAGTGAACTAGATATATAGATAGATAGATAGATAGATATATAGTACTTTATTGATTCATTCAGTAGAGTTTCCTCAGGAAAATAAAAATTCCAGCAGCAGTGTACAGAATTGAGATCGGATTTAAAAAGTAAAAAGTAAATAATGGGGGTATCAATAGAAATAAAATAGAAAATATTACAATACGAATAAAAAATAAAAAGCAACAATAAGAATAAAAATATAACAGTAAAAATAAGAATATAACAAGAGAAACTATGCAGTAGTGACCATGTTATGAAATCCAAAAGATGGCGCAATGGCACAAACAATAAAACGCCATCTCAGTGTTTTTTCTTTTTTTTCTTTATACATTTATTTTGATCTAAAATCCATAAATAAGCTGCTCCGTTTTTTTAAGCCGTGGGGTTCAAAGTGTAGGGAAAACCTAGCGGCTGTGGAATCAGAGCCAAGGATGTCGTTGTGGCTTGTGCAGCCCTTTGAGACACTTGTGATTAAGGGCAATACAAATAAACTTTGAGTGATTTATTGATTGATATATTCAATGTTTCACACGGCCCCCTGAGGGCACCCATAATTGGGATGTGGCCCTCAATAAAAACAATTTTGATATTGATATTTGTTATAGAGCTTTCTATTGTGTTCAAAGTGTACAGACTGTTACCACAATCTTGTAACCAAATATTCATGTTTACATTGTTTCTTATTGAGAATTGTTCTTTTAAAATACAAAAACTTTCCCATTGCCTAAATTGGTAAATATATCATCTAAATATGCGTATTTCTTGACCTCCCTTTGGCACGGTGTTGATTGTTTAAACCTGCCTGACCCAGTCACCCCAAACAGGTCAGCAACTGGAGGAAGGGGAATGTTTGTGTTTGCCGATGTCAGCACTTCCAGGCCTGCCAGCTCTCTTCCTCCTACACACCAGCTGAGCAGCAAGGAGAAACTTCAAAAAAAAAAAAAAAAAAATTTTTTTAAAAAAAGGCGGTCGGGGAGATTTTTTTTTTTCTTACGAAATGTATACACCAACACAGTGTGTATAAATAAGCATATAGGGGGTGTATCGGGACACACACACCAAAAGGGACACATTGCCAGCCTTTTCTCCCAGCAACAGCAAGGATTATTTTATTTCGGCTCCGCCCCCAATCCTTCTGAGGACCCACATGACTTCCTGTTTGGAGAAAAGGAGGAATTGCGTCTCAGCTTGTCTTCCTTTTCCTAGCATGTTTTTTTCAACACTTAATACCGAAGTGAAAAAATGCCTCCATATGACATGAATATGCAAAGTTGACATGAGACATGCACGACTGGCTAATCTGCTTCATACTGTGAGTGCCGAGATGACAGCAACGCTTAATTCTGCACGTCCTCCACGTCTCCCTCTGATCGTCCACTTTAAACTCACTGTTGTTGTTCCACTACAGTAATAACTTGTATTCATATTTTCATTACAAGACTCTTTTTGCATAAGGAGGGCTGCACCTTCGACTATGCAAATAAAATAACAGTTCAGGGCGAGGGGGGTCAAAATTGAACGGCCCCGCCTCAACAGGTGGCAATGTAAATATGTATAAGGGGTCATCAGATGAGTGACAGGTTGAAAAATATCCCAGCATGCATTTAACACGGGACCTCCACCACATTTAACATGCTAGGATTTAATCAAAACAATATTGACATTTGCACAAACAGATAATGCGTTTTATTTTATAGAAGACTTGCTTTAGAATACAAACACTAACACATTTAATTAATATTATATAATAAAAAAATATATTATGTTTTTTTTATTCTTTGAATCTAATTAGATAATGTGATGACATCATAATTGGAATACTATTACACATTGGATCCTTGAGTATTGGCCGGTTACTGATATTAATCTGATATCAGCACAAATCTTAGTACACTCTTGTGTTGTCCCGATACCAGTACCAAAATGTATTTAACGTTCTAAATAAAGGGGACCACAAAAAATTGCATTATTGGCTTTATTTTAACAAAAAATGTTAGGGTACATTAAACATATTTCTTATTGCAAGATTGTCCTTAAATAAAAATAATGAACTTACTAGACAACTTTTCTTTTATTAGTAAGTAAACAAACAAAGTCTCCCAATTAGTCTGCTGACGTATGCAGTAATATATTGTGTCATTTATCATTCTATTATTTTGTCAACATTATTAAGGACAAGTGGTAGAAAATGAATTATTCATCTACTTGTTCATTTACTGTTAATATCTGCTTACTTTCTCTTTCATCATGTTCTATCTACACGTCTGTTAAAATGTAATAATCACTTATTCTTCTGTTGTTTGATACTTTACATTAGTTTTGGATGATACCACAAATTTGGGTATCAATCCGATACCAAGTAGTTACAGGATCATACATTGGTCATATTCAAAGTCCTCATGTGTCCAGGGATGTATTTCTTGAGTTTAAAAACATAATATGAATGTTATAAAAACAAAATAAGATGTTGTGATGCGAAAAAATATCGATGTAATCATAGTAGTATCGACTAGATACGCTCCTGTACTTGGTATCATTACAGTGGATGTAAGGTGTAGATCCACCCAATGCGTTTGTTTACATTCAGGGTACTAGCTTGCTGTTAGCGGTTAGCTATCGTATCTTCCTACGTTGTGTAGTGAAGCATGTTTAGCTATTCCTCGTCCTGCAGGGATGATACTTGTAAGAAACATACTTTATTTGTCGCCATGGAGGCCAGTATTAGTGATTTAGAAGTAGCTAAAACACTGCCGACTGCGAATGGACGTTCACCGCTAGCTAGCTAGCCATGTCTTAAAGCACCTCTTCCTGAGGGCGTTTCAGTGTTATAACTTCACCTTTATCTTTACTTTTTAAGCCAAAATGCGTCCGTTCTCCCTTTCCTGTCTACACACCGCTTGTAAGTACTCTGTGATTGCGCGCTGCCGAACATGCTCCTCTGCTCGTTAAAACAGCAATGTAATGACATGACGACGTGCCGTCATTCTCGGGAACCGGTACTTTTCAAACAGAGTATAGTACCGTTTATGATTCATTAGTACCGCGATACTATACCAGTACCAGTATACCGTACAACCCTAGCAATCCGGTTTAAGTCCCTTTTGCTGGTGCTGCTCCCCCAACAAACCACTGCAAAGTACAGGGCACTGGCCACAACAGACTGAAAAAAGATCTCCAACAGCTTGCTGCACACATTAAAGGACCTAAGCTTCCTCAGGAAAAAGAGTCTGCTCATGCCCTTCTTGTATACAGCTTTGCTGTTGTCCTTCCAGTCCTGTCTGGTGAAAAAAAAACGCCCCCTAAAATAAGTAACTGAGCAAGTTGCAAACAGCCCCTTTAAAGGCCTACTGAAATGAAATTGTTTTATTTAAACGGGGATAGCAGATCCATTCTATGTGTCATACTTGATCATTTTGCGATATTGCCATATGTTTGCTGAAAGGATTTAGTATAGAACAACGACGATAAAGTTTGCAACTTTTGGTCGTTGATAAAAAAAAGCCTTGCCTATACCGGAAGTAGCGTGACGTCACAGGTTGAAGGATTCCTCACGATTCCCCGTTGTTTACAATGGAGCGAGAGAGATTCGGACCGAGAAAGCGACGATTACCCCATTAATTTGAGCGAGGATGAAAGATTCGTGGATGAGGAATGTTAGAGTGAAGAACTAGAGAGGCAGTGCAGGGTGTATCTTTTTTCGCTCTGACCGTAACTTAGGTACAAGGTCTCATTGGATTCCACACACTCTCCTTTTTCTATTGTGGATCACGGATTTGTATTTTAAACCACCTCGGATACTATATCCTCTTGAAAATGAGAGTCGAGAACGCGAAATGGACATTCACAGTGACTTTTATCTCCACGACAATACATCAGCGAAGCTCTTTAGCTACTGAGCTAACGTGATAGCATCTGGCTCAAATGCAGACAGAAACAAAATAAATAAATCCCTGACTGGAAGGATAGACAGAAGATCAACAATACTATTAAACCATGGACATGTAACTACACGGTTAATAATTCTCAGCCTGGCAAAGCTTAACAATGCTGTTGCTAACGACGCTGAAGCTAACTTAGCAACTTAGCAACCGGACCTCACAGAGCTATGATAAAAACATTAGCGCTCCACCTACGCCAGCCAGCCCTCATCTGCTCATCAACACCCGTGCTCACCTGCGTTCCAGCGATCGACGGCGCGACGAAGGACTTCACCCGATCACAGATGCGGTTGGCGGCTAGCATCGGCTAGCGCGTCTGCTATCCAAGTAAGTACTCCTTGTTGTGTTGCTACAGCCAGCCGCTAATACACCGATCCCACCTACAACTTTCTTTTTTGCAATCTCCATTGCTCATTAAACAAATTGCAAAAGATTCACCAACACAGATGTCCAGAATACTGTGGAATTGTTCGATGAAAACAGAGCAGTTTGTATGGTGACACATTGAGTACGAATACTTCCGTTGCCGTCGTGACGTCACGCGCATACGTCATCATACATAGACGTTTCCAACCGGAAGTTTAGCGGGAAATTTAAAATTGCACTTTATAAGTTAACCCGGCCGTATTGGCATGTGTATGGCCTTTAAAGGCCTACTGAAACCCACTACTACCGACCACGCAGTCTGATAGTTTATATATCAATGATGAGATCTTATCATTGCAACACATGCCAATACGGCCGGGTTAGATTAGTAAAGTGCAATTTTAAATTTCCCGTGAAATATTCTGCTGAAAACGTCTCGGTATGATGACGTTTGCGCGTGACGTCACGGATTGTGCGGACATATTGGGACACCATTGTGGCCAGCTATTAAGTCGTCTGTTTTCATCGCAAAATTCCACAGTATTCTGGACATCTGTGTTGGTGAATCTTTTGCAATTTGTTTAATGAACAATGAAGACTGCAAAGAAGAAAGCTGTAGGTGGGATTGGTGTATTAGCGGCTGGCTACAGCAACACAACCAGGAGGACCTTGAGTTGGATAGCAGACGCGCTACAGTGTGTACAGCTTTGGCTTCCAAACATTTGATCGCTTGCCCGTTCGTGTGTGCCGATATGTGCATGTCACGTACGTAACTTTGGGGAAATATATGTGCTGTATGAACTTTACGGAGGTGAACGGTACTTTGGGCTGTGGGATTGAGTGTGTTGTGCGGGTGTTTGAGTTGTATTGGTGGGTTATATGGACGGGACGGGGGAGGTGTTTGTTATGCGGATTAATTTGTGGCATATTAAATATAAGCCTGGTTGTGTTGTGGCTAATAGAGTATATATATATGTCTTGTGTTTATTTACTGTTTTAGTCATTCCCAGCTGAATATCAGGTCCCACCCGCCTCTCACAGCATCTTCCCTATCTGAATCGCTTCCACTGCCCTCTAATCCTTCACTCTCACTTTCCTCATCCACAAATCTTTCATCCTAGCTCAAATTAATGGGGTAATCGTCGCTTTCTTGGTCTGAATCGTTCTCGCTGCTGCTGGCCATGATTGTAAACAATGTGCAGATGTGAGGCGCTCCACAACCTGTGACGTCACGCTGCTTCCGGTACAGGCAAGGCTTTTCTATCAGCGACCAAAAGTTGCAAACTTTATCGTTGATGTTCTCTACTAAATCCTTTCAGCAAAAATATGGCAATATTGCCAAATGATCAAGTATGACACATAGAATGGACCTGCTATCCCCGTTTAAATAAGAAACTTTCATTTCAGTAGGCCTTTAATGCAGTGCTTCTTACATGAGAGAGGCGATAGCGTAATAGCATCCTTGGTGTGGGGGGGCGTGACAGAACATGTTTGGCCACAAAATGACAAGTGTACTTTCATCCTGACCAGTCTAAAATGATCACATCCAGTCCCGACAGGACTGTGTTATTTTCCAACTGCCAGCTCTTTAAATATGCATCAGGCGCCTCCTCTGGACCCTCGCAGCTTGAGTTGAACTTCAACGCCATGGCAACTCGAGTGGAATTTCATTAGCAGCCCGGGCAGACTGTATATTGTTATCAGGTATTTATTTTAGTCCCGAGGGGCAGCGTGAACTTAAATAACCCTCCCCACAAGTAAGGGGCATCTCGGCGGGTTCAGCGGGGACGCGAGAGGCCCTCTTTCGCAGCCTTCTCTTTGTCCGAACCCTCTCAGCCGCTCAGTTTCACGCGTGACAACAAACGTTCGGGGCTGATATTTCCTCGGGTGGACTCGCGTCACCTCATCCACGGGCGGCGCTTACACTTCTATTCTTAGATCCACGGCAGCCCGCAGTGCGTGTTGTATCATTTCACGCACGCTGCACTCGCCTTGACTTTTCGATGCGCTGACCTAAAACAGCGAGCATGTGGAAGTGCAAGACACGCCATTGCGGCCTGTTGGGAGGAGGATGGAGGGAATCGGGCGGAGGATTGAAAGGGCGGAGGGGTTGCAGCTGTGCCAGCTTGATGCGCTTTAATCTCCTGCCCAGACTGGAGCGGAGTCCTTATATGATCTACTTTCAACCAGGGAGGAGAAATCACACGCCAACCACAACATTATTGCGATATCAAAACGACTGCATTGGAAATGGCCTGGCAGAGTTTGCATTTGATTCCATTTCCTTGATTCTAACGTGAACATTTACAAAGAAGGTCCTGTGCCGTATTGAGGATGATGGTGTTTTCGTAGGGCTGAGCGATTAATTACAGCAGGGGTGTCAAACTCATTTTAAATGGGGGGGCCACATGGAGAAAAATCTACTCCCAAGTGGGCCGGACTGGTAAAATCACGGCACGATAAAAATAAAGACAACTTCAGATAGTTTTATTTGATTAAAAATACAACTAGCACATCCTGAAAATGTACAAATCATAATGTTGTTGGTTGTTTTTTTTTTACACTTACATGTTGCGTTTAATAATATTCTGCCTTTAATTGTCGTTATTTATACTTTCTAAATAAATGATGTGATAATGTTCATCAGTCAACTCATTGGTGTTAATTTTTAATCTATCAAAATATAAAAATAATATCAAAATCAAATTACAGGATATATCGATGTAGTTTGATCATTTTCCTCGACTGGTGCACTAACATCACATGGTTTATTATTATTTTTTACATATGTAGCATAATCTACAAAGATACAAATAATTGCTATTGCGACATCTAGTGGACACATTTAAAACAGCAGTTTCTTTCATTCAAAAATTTCGGCTCATTTTTATACTCATCCCGCGGGCCGGATAAAACCTGTTCGCGGGCCTGATCCGACTGATACGACACCCCTGAATTACACGGTCATGGTACAATTCAGGTCCATCATGGTTAAAGGCCTACTGAAACCCACTACTACCGACCATGCAATCTGATAGTTTATATATCAATGATGAAATCTTAACATTGCAACACATGCCAATACGGCCGGGTTAACTTATAAAGTGCAATTTTAAATTTCCCGGCAAACTTCCGACTGAAAACGTTTCGATATGATGACGTTTGCGCGTGACATCAATTGTTGAAGCGGAAGTATTCGGAGCCCATTGAATCCAATACAAAAAGCTCTGTTTTCATCTCAAAATTCCACAGTATTCTGGACATCTGTGTTGGTGAATCTTTTGCAATTTGTTTAATGAACAATGAAGACTGCAAAGAAGAAAGTTGTAGGTGGGATCGGTGTATTAGCGGCGGACTACAGCAACACAACCAGGAGGACTTTGAGGATAGCAGACGCGCTAGCCGAACAACCTCACCTTGACTTCCTCCGTCTCCGGGCCGCCGACCGCATCGGTGATCGGGTGAAGTCCTTCGTCGTACCGTCGATCGCTGGAACGCAGGTGAGCATGGGTCCTGATGAGCAGATGAGAGCTGGCGTAGGTGCAGAGCTAATGTTTTTAGCGTAGCTCTGTCGAGGTTCCGTAGCTAAGTTAGCTTCAATGGCGTCGTTAGCAACAGCATTGCTAAGCTTCGCCAAGCTGGAAAGCATTAACCGTGTAGTTACATGTCCAGAGTTTGGTAGTATTGTTGATCTTCTGTCTATCCTTCCAGTCAGGGGCATATTTGTTTTGTTTCTATATGCAGTTAAGCCCGATGCTATCACGTTAGCTCAGTAGCTAAAGTGCTTCACCGATGCATTGTCGTGGAGATAAAAGTCACTGTGAATGTCCATTTCGCGTTCTCGACTCTCATTTTCAAGAGGATATAGTAACTGAGGTGGTTTAAAATACAAATCCGTGATCCACAATAGAAAAAGGAGAGAGTGTGGAATCCAATGTACCTAAGTTACGGTCAGAGCGAAAAAAGATACGTCCTGCACTGCACGCTAGTCCTTCACTTTCACGTTCCTCATCCACAAATCTTTCATTCTCGCTCAAATTAATGGGGTAATCGTCGCTTTCTCGGTCCGAATCGCTCTCGCTGCTGGTGTAAACAATGGGGGAATGTGAGCAGCCCGGTGACGTCACGCAACTTCCGGTAGGGGCAAGGCTTTTTTCTATCAGAGACCAAAAGTTGCGAACTTTATCGTCGTTGTTCTATACTAAATACTTTCAGCAAAAATATGGCAATATTGCAAAAATGATCAAGTATGACACATAGAATGGATCTGCTATCCCCGTTTAAATAAAAAAAATTCATTTCAGTAGGCCTTTAAGGGTGTGAAAAACAAAACATATTTTTGATTGAATCGCAGTTATTATTTATAACAATTCTTAATCAATGGGAAGGAAAAATCTAAACTAAATGTTTTTTATTTTTTATTTGTCCTCTCCAGCCACTCGGGCAAATCATATTGTTGATGCCCATACACTATATTGCCAAAAGTATTTGGCCACCCATCCAAATGATCAGAATCAGGAGAACAGTACATTTCGGACTGCATTGTGCTGAGTGTGAAATTTGGTGGAGGAGGAATTATAGTGTGGGGTTGTTTTTCCAGGAGTTGGGCTTGGCCCCTTAGTTCCAGTGAAATGAACATTGAATGCTCCAGGATACCAAAACATTTTGGACTGTTCCATGCTCCCAACCTTGGTGGAACAGTTTGGAGCGGGCCCCTTCCTCTTCCAACATGACTGTGCACCAGTGCACAAAGCAAGGTCCATAAGATTTGATTTGATTGGAAGAACAGTTTTTTCCCTAAAGCCATAACTACGGTGAACTCTCATAAGCACTGATTTTATAGTTTAGCACCTCTCTGTGTGCAATTTTTACTTTCCACCCACAGTCTGAATGCTTCTGTCTATATGTATATAGTATAATATTTAAACAACACATTCAGAACATTTGTTCTCAGGACTGGACTGTACACCTTACCTCTTTTTGCACTATTTTTCTCTTCTTTCCTTCCTATGTTTTGCATATTTGTAGATTGTCGCACTGATGCTGGAGTTGCTTTTAATCTCATTGTACCTGTGTATAGTGACAATAAAAGGCCTTCTATTCTATTCTAAAGACATAGATGACAGAGTCTTGTGTGGATGAACTTGACTGGCCTGCACAGAGTCCTGACATGAACCCAATAGAACACCTTTGGGATGAATTAGAACGGAGACTGAGAGCCAGGCCTTCTCGACCAACATCAGTGTGTGACCTCACCAATGCACATTTGGTAGAATGGTGGAAAATTCCGATAAACAGACTCAGCACCCTTGTGGACAGCCTTCCCAGAAGTGTTGACCCTATGGGTTAGGAATGGGATGGCACTTCAAGTTCATATGTGAGTCAAGGCAGGTGGCCAAATACTTTTGGCAATATGGTGTATGTAAAAATATAATGTGGTGGGTGCGGCCTAAATACCGGTGTACTCACTAGCCCGGAAAATACGATATATTTGTATTACGTGTATGCTTGCATGTCAAACAATACATTTTCAGTCAAACCTACAGGGGGCGCCACAGATGCAACTTGATTTTTGGCTCCTATGGAAGTCAAACGGCCACATAAACAAACATGGTTGCATCGGTTGGCTGCAGGCCAGAACTCTTTTCGCTGCGAGGAGCAATCGCTCAATCTTAGCAACCGCGCCTTCCCCCACCCCCACACTCTTTCACCGCCTCTCTTTTCACGTTTCACCCACTTTCTCGAAGTAGGTGGCGCGCACGCACACATTCACACGTATGCTGTGAGGTGACTGAAGGGCCCAGCGCCTCCAAAAAGAGTATTTCTGGTAATCCCCTGCAGATTGTGCGCCAAATCCTTGGAAAGCGGAGAGGTAGAGAGCGACGGAGAGAAAAGTGAAGAATGAAAGAGAAGCACTGACAGGCTTTTCAGCGGGGTGGGCCTCATGCTGATAGTCAAAAGTGCACCACCTATACTTCCTCTGGCTGACGACCGGAAAGAAAGATCAAGCACTGCGATGTCACACACTACACTGACGTTGCAGAAGGAAAATAAAGTGTTCCCACAATCATCTATAGGGAATAAAATGGGACAATCTCCATTAAAATGTTCTCCATTGCTGATGCTGGGCTTCTTTAGGCAGCACCTCAACTGCTAGCAGCCGAGTAGCGCGCTACACTTTCAGTGTTTCCCACACATTCATTTATTTGTGGCGGCCCGCCACGAAAGAATTACGTCCACCACAAATAAATAAATAAATACAATTTTTTTTTTTTTTTTTTTTGTCCTGTCCAGCTTCTCAGGCAAATCATATAGTTGATGTACATGCCCATATAGGCTGTTCAGATTTACTTTACAAAAGAGAAGTGTAGGATACTTCTCTTGTTGCCTTATTTGTATTTGACCACTACTGTTTTCTGTTTATTTGTTACTGACTGTGGCAGGACACCTCTGCCTCTGTTTCACTTTATGTTGCTGGTAAATAATATGGTTGTAGTAGGAGGCTAAAGTTAATTTATTCAGAATGCTGTCATGGGGCGTGCACAATCAGCTGCTCCTTCGTCTGCATGTGCCGCAGGACACGCCCATACACACTCTGCTTCTGCTGCCACACACCAGCACAGCTGTGCGCAATCATCTATCGACACACCTGCTGCTGATGACATCACTCCCCATAAAAGCCAGCGTGTCCAGAGAACCAACGCTGGAACGTAGTCTCTGCTTGCAGTAAGCTTTCGTCTCTGGCTCCTCACCTTTGTTTGCTCGCTCCTTGTGACCTTCGACCCTTGTGCTCATTTGTCTCTTGTGTTCCCCAGTATTCCCTCCGTCGCCTTGGAAGTGAGCAGTACCCCTCACTTCTCTGGACCCCTCTGGATTCTGATTTGCCTCCCTCGATCCTCGACCCCCATTTTGGACTTGGACCTCTGGACGCCCCTCTCAGCCCCACGGACCCCCACTTGTTTCACGGACTCTCCTACCTGCCTCGCCCTACTGAACTGGTCACCTTCTCACTCAACACGCACTTACAACAACCACTGGTAAATATTCATTGTAACGCTTCACATAGTCCTGCAAACATACACAGTAGCATACACACTCCACCAAATCATCAAGCTCAAAATAAACTGTTGAGCTTATTCTTGTTGCTGTGTCGTCTCCTTCCCCGCCGAACATAACAAATGCACTAATTAAAGGGGCGGAGCTTCAAGAGACATTTTAGCTTTTATATTTTATAAGATATATTTTTTGTAAGAACCACAATTAATAAATATATTTCAGTGAATAACTTATTGTTCAAATCTGTATATAAATATGTACATAAAGTGTTGTAATTATATTGTAAAATGGATGGGTGGATGGACGTTTAAAACAAAACTGTTATTATTAATTAGTAAGTATACATTTTTTGAGCCTTTTTAGAGAAAATCATATCATTGTAGTAAATTATGCAAAATACTCGATGTCATGGTGACCACGCCCATAGCCACGCCCCCACCGCCACAGGTATCTTGGCAGTTTATGGGAAACACTGACTTTCTATCAATGAATTCATCTTTCAATTATTTATCATGCCAACCCTCGCACAAAAACTTTTTCTTTGTCAAATTAAGTAGATCCTTTGTTGTTTTTAAGGGCTTTTATCAGCTAACTTTTGTAATATTTCTTTAAAATATACAGTACAGGCCAAAAGTTTGGACACACCTCCTCATTCAATGTGTTTTCTTTATTTTCATGACTATTTACATTGTAGATTGTCACTGAGGGCATCAAAACTATGAATGAACACATGTGGTGTTATGTACTTAACAAAAAAAAGGTGAAATAACTGAAAACATGTTTTATATTCTAGTTTCTTCAAAATAGCCACCCTTTGCTCTCATTACTGCTTTGCACACTCTTGGCATTCTCTCGATGAGCTTCAAGACGTAATCACCTGAAATGGTTTTCACTTCACAGGTGTCAGTTTTGATGCCTTCAGTGATAGTCTACAAGGTAAATAGTCATGAAAATAAAGAAGACACATTGAAATGAGAAGGGGTGTCCAAACGTTTGGCCTGTACTGTATGTACTTTTTGTTCACTATTGTATTTAAGGACAAAATTATATAGATAGATAGTACTTTATTGATTCCTTCAGGAGAGTTCCCTCATGTAGCGTACATTTTTTTGTTGAAATAAAGCCAATAATGCAATTTTTTGTGGTCCCCTTTATTCAGAAAAGTACCGAAACGTATCTAAATACATTTTGGTACCGGTATCGGGACAACACTGGTTCCTTGGGTGAATTATGTAAAGTCACTTCACTGGTATGTTTTAGCGCTTTCATGGCGAGTTTACTGACTGATATAAGTAAGAACTTTACACATATTAGAAATGGCAACAGCGGAGGATGAATGTTACATAACAAGATGGAGAAAAAGAAGAAGCTTATCAACTACGGAGTCAGCACAGACTACAAAGGCGGACGCGCGAAATTTTTAGGACTTATGCAGATCCCAAATACACATCAGCAGGTACCAGAAGGTAAGAAAATCTGGTTTTGGATAATATTGTGAAACAAAACGCCAGATAATATGTCTGCTAATGGGTGCCATTTTGCGGTCCTTATACACACACACACCATAGTAATACTTGTATCTCTGACTGCGGTAGCCGTAATGGGCCGACAATCCATTAAGCTGTGCGGCCTCAAAGTCATACTAAAACATTTTGACAGATTTTTGAGTGCTTTTTGAGTGTTCTTTATTTTCAATTGAACATTTAAAGTTTTGGTGTTGTTTACTGGCGTCATATTGCAGTCTACATGTATCTCTTATGTGTGACTACCATCTACTGGTCACACTTATCATTACACCATGTACCAAAAAAAATTGCTTCGAGGTCGGTAAGCACAACCAGAATTATTCCGTACATTTGGCGCACCGGGTTATAAGGCGCACTGTCGATTTTTGAGAAAATTAAAGGATTTTAATTGCTCCTTATAGTCAGAAAAATATGGTAAATAAATATTTCTAATTAAAAAAAACAAATATAAAGATTGTTTGTAAAAAATATAATGAAATTTAAAAAAAAAAAAAGATTTTTTTTTTTAAAACTTATTTAGTTAGTGTTTCTAGGCAAATGAGGTGGATACATACAATTTTTGGTAATCTTTTCTTGGTGAATAATGGATACACTTCAGTGATAAAATTCTGATTTATGCTGTAGATGGGCAGCTATTAATACATCAAACGTGGTGGTGAGCATCCTTAAGTTATTCATGTTAACCATTAGAGAACAGTGAAAAATCCATACGTGTGTAATACAGAGCTGAACGTTTTACACCATTTCCTCCAAAGCCCTTGTGAGACGATGTTAACCACAACTACAACGGGACGTCACGTTCAGTCAGCAGTCACTGGCCTCCAGGCGTCTGCTAAAAATAAAAATAAATAAGGGGAAGTGGCGGCGTTACGGTAGTCGAAGTCGACGTGTTGCTCCCTGTGTCTGGTCACGCGATGAACGAGTCGCCATGTCGCAACTTGAACACGACTCCCGTCTGGACGTGTGTGTGTGTGTGTGTGTGTGTGTGTGTGTGTGTGTGTGTGTGTGTGTGTGTGTGTGTGTGTGTGTGTGAGAGACATACACTCATTTAATCCCATATGGTGTACATCTGTCCTCTTTAAATTATCAGTGATTGAAGTGTGTGTTCAAGGTGTGGTCCCACTATGTCAGTGTTTTTCAACCACTGTGCTGTGTGAGATACAGTCTGGTGTGCCATGGGAGATTATCTAATTTCACCTATTTGGGTAAAAAATATTTTTTGCAAACCAGTAATTATAGCTTGCAAATTATGTGTTGTTGTTGAGTGTCAGTGCTGTCTAGAGCTCGGCAGAGTAACCGTGTAATACTCTAATAGCTTTGTAGATGTAGTAAGAGGGGTTGGGATATTATAAGCATCTGCTTCATCCAACCCCTTTTCAAGCCTTGCATAAATGTCTCTGCCAAAATGTAAAAAATAAAATAAAAAATTGTTGTTGTACTGTGCAGGTTTGAAATAAATACTTCAATTCAATTCAATTCAATTCAATGTCAGAAACAGCGGGAGGCAGCGTGCAGGTAAAAAGGTGTCAAATGCTGAAACCAAAAATAAACAAAAGGCGAGTGCCCCTAGGAAAAGGCATTGAAGCTTAGGGAAGGCTACGCAGAACGAAACTAAAACTGAACTGGCTGCCAAGTAAACAAAAACAGAATGCTGGACGACAGCAAATACTTACTGTGGAGCAATGTACATCCGAACATGACATGACAATCGACTATAAAAATAGGACCCATTACCTCCATGCTTGGCACTCAGCATCAATGGTTGGAATTGGGGGTTAAATCACCAAAAATGATTCCCGGGCGCAGCCACCGCTGCTGCCCACTGCTCCCCTCACCTCCCAGGGGGCGATCAAGGGTGATGGGTCAAATGCAGAGAATAATTTCTCCACACCTAGTGTGTGTGTGTGACAATCATTGGTACTTTAACTTTAACTTTTAACAATGTTGGAGACAAAGAAGGATAAAAACAACTGAAATATTCTTGATTGCTAAAACAAAGTAGATGCGGGAAATATAGCTCAAAGGAAGACATGAAACTGCTACAGGGAAATACCAAAAAAAGAGAAAAAGCCACCAAAATAGGAGCGCAAGACAAGAACTAAAACACTACACACAGGAAAACAACAAAAAACTCCAAATAAGTCAGGGCATGATAGCACACCTACTTTGAGACAAGAGCTATATTGATGCATGCTTGGTTATGGTTTAAAGTCATATCCAACAATTGCGACAACAACTTTTTACTTTAAACTGAGTTTCGTTTTTTAATGATTTCTGTTGGTGGTGTGCCGCCGGATTTTTTCAATGCAAAAAATGGGCCTTGGCTTAAAAAAAGGTTGAAAAACATTGCACTATGTAACACACTTTGACACTACAATATATTCAATAGAGGAAAGTGTGTTACAGGTAGTGACGCCCTTGTGGGGACCACTTGATTAACTGTGTGTGTGTGTGTGTGTGTGTGTGTGTGTGTGTGTGTGTGGTGTGTGTGTGTGTGTGTGTGTGTGTGTGTGTGTGTGTGTGGGCACATGCATCTTTTGTTCTTGTTTCTGCTCAGTTTTTCCCAGAATGCCCTGCAGTAGAAAGTCTGCCGTCCGTCTGGTGCTCTATTCCACACTAAGTGGGTCAGTGGCTGGCACAGGAGAAGAGCCAAGTTGGGCTAAAAAGTCACTCAGCGTGCATTTGTGTGTGTGTGTGTGTGTGTGTGTGTGTGTGTGTGTGTGTGTGTGTGTGTGTGTGTGTGTGTCCATCATAATGAGTTCAAAGCTAGGGCACAGCGAGAGAAAAAAAAGGAAATTGGGCAAGCCAGACGAGGAGTGATGCACTTTAGCAGGACATCTCGAAGAAAAGATAGTCGGGAAGGGATGTTGACTGCTAGGGGGGTGCTTTTAATGTGAAGGATGCAGATGGTGCTCCAAAGTAAAGTCTATTTACTTGTTTGGAATTTTTCACTGTCTGCTGCCTGTCTAGGTCGGACTACTCGGGGCAGCGCCCAGGGACCGCGGGGGGAATTTAGGTTAGCGTGAATTATTCACCGGCGACATGCAACCTGCATGAAAGCGCACTCGGAGAAGACATGCGTCCGTGTATCGGAGTTTGAGAGCAGGGCTCTTACTGTGTCGGCAAAAGTCACAATCCAGATGAGATAAACCGCAGAGCCAGCCTCGCTCCTCTTTTCTCACAGCTGAAATAAAAATGATTATTTGCTGTGTTTTTTAATGTTTAACATTATAAACAAGGTGTGTAACGATTCGTTTCAACAATAATTTGAGGTTGCGAATACGATTTAGGGACTATATTCGATTAGTGTTGTCCCGATACCAATATTTTTGTACCGGTACTGGTACCAAAATGATTTCGGTACATTTCGGTATTTTTCTAAATAAAGGGAACCAAAAAAAATGGCGTTATTGGCTTTATTTTAACAATTAATCTTAGGGTACATTAAACATATGTTTCTTATTGCTAGTTTGTCTTTAAATAAAATAGTGAACATACTAGACAACTTGTCTTTTATTAGTAAGTAAACAACCAAAGCCTCCTAATTTAGTCTGCTGACATATACAGTAACATATTGTGTCATTTATCATTCTATTATTTTGTCAAAATTATGAGGGACAAGTAGTAGAAAATGAATTATTAATCTACTTGTTCATTTACTGTTAATATCTGCTTACTTTCTATTTTAACATGTTCTATATACACTTCTGTTAAAATGTAATAATCACTTATTCTTCTGTTGTTTGATACTTTACATTAGTTTTGGATGATACCACAAATTTGGGTATCAATCCGATACCAAGTCGTTACAGGATCATACATTGGTCATATTCAAAGTTCTCATGTGTCCAGAGACATATTTCCTGAGTTTATAAACATAATATAAATAAACAAATAAAAAAAGATGTTGTGTTTCCAAATAATATCAAAGTAATCATAGTAGTATCGACTAGATACGCTTATTCCTCGTCCTGCAGGGATGATACTTGATACCCTAGCATGTTGATGACACATTCGAGACGTGTGCTGCAAATTTGACCGCCACAAGCGCGTCCTCAATGCACCGCTGGCGGCTAACGTCCCTCCGCAGTGCGGAGCCACTTCTAAGTCAGCAATCGGCACTAAAACACATAAATCGATCGCACCTTTTTTCACGAAAATCGCCTGACACCGAACGACACATCCCTTTAAATAACACATCGTGATACATTCATCGTTATCGTCTAGTGCAGGGGTGTCAAACATACATGTTTTATCAGGCCCGCGTGATGAGTTTGCCAAGTATTAAAATTAGCTGGGTTTTTTTGTTTTTTTTAACGAAAGAAACTGCTGTTTTAAATGTGTCCACTGAATGTCCCAATAGCAATTCTGTAAGGCAAGCAAACGGTTTATACCGGGGCCAAGCATGTGGTACACAGTAAAGGGTGACTGTGGCTCCTCCTCCTCGACCCACATGAAACCTAAAACCTGCCATTTTATTAGTTAAAGTTAAGTTAAAGTACCAATGATTGTCACACACACTTGGTGTGGTGACATTTGTCCTCTGCATTTGACCCATCTCCTTGTTCACCCTCTGGTAGGTGAGGGGAGCAGTGAGCAGCAGCGGTGACTGCGCCCAGAAATAATTGTTGGTGATTTAACTCCCAATTCCAACCCTTGATGCGGAGTGCCAAGCAGGGTGTCTTCTGCTTCGAACACATTGTCATTTGGCACCCTCGTTGCCCCAAAATGTCTTTGTCAAACATGAGAAAGGTGAACTTAACCCTTTTGAGTAGTTTTTAACTCCGTTTCTTACGGTTTTGTTGAGTTAGCACTGGATTGATACGTGCACGACCAAGGAGGTATTTGATACCTAGAAGAGTTCACATGTTGTGTTTTTTGTTCAATCCCAGAAAGATTGTGATTTAGAGTTTAATCCTGGCTTTGTAGATACACTGAGACGAAGTCTAAACTCATGGTGTTTTTGAAGCGGCGCCAATTTCCTCAGAATTTTCAACAAACTTGAAGTGTTTTGTCCGAAGGATTATTTGTGATTTGTACGATTTGTACGTGCTTGTTCTATTTTTGGCCAAAGTAAAACAAAGAAAACAACCTGGAGTTGGGTAACACTTTAGTATGGGGAACATATTCACCATTAATTAGTTGCTTATTAAAGTAACAAAGACTTAATTTAGAGGGGAACATATAAGGGTTAGGGTTACTAATAAGCAATAATTCTGAGGTTATTGAGGGAAGACTCTTAGTTAATGGCTTACTGGTTGTATAATAAGGCCATGCAGAATAAGGCATTAATAAGTACTTAATAATGACTAATTAAGAGCCAATTTGTTACTAATTTGCATGTTAATAAGCAACTAATTAATGGTGAATATGTGTTCCCTATACTAAAGTGTTACCTGGAGTTTTCTTTATTTTTAAGTTATCATGCCATGATTTTACCATTCCGGCCCACTCTGGAATAGATTTTCCTCCATGCGGCCCCTGAGCTAAAATTACTTTGACAACCCTGGTCTAGTGTATGTACACTACCGTTCAAAAGTTTGGGGGTCACATTGAAATGTCCTTATTTTTGAAGGAAAAGCACTGTACTTTCCAATGAAGATAAATTTAAACTAGTCTTAACTTTAAAGAAATACACTCTATACATTGCTAATGTGGTAAATGACTATTCTAGCTGCAAATGTCTGGTTTTTGGTGCAATATCTACATAGGTGTATAGAGGCCCATTTCCAGCAACTATCACTCCAGTGTTCTAATGGTACAATGTGTTTGCTCATTGGCTCAGAAGGCTAATTGATGATTAGAAA
>NC_084753.1:24765199-24815199 GCF_033978785.1 Entelurus aequoreus | reverse complement strand
TATTACATTTTAACAGAAGTGTAGATAGAACATGTTAAAAGAGAAAGTAAGCAGATATTAACAGTAAATGAACAAGTAAATTAATAATTCATTTTCTACCACTTGTCCTTAATAATGTTGACAAATAATAGAATGATAAAAGACACAATATGTTACTGCATATGTCAGCAGACTAAATTTGGAGCCTTTGTTTGCTTACTTACTAATAAAAGACATGTTGTCTCGTATGTTCACTATTTTATTTAAGGACAAACTTGCAATAAAAAACATAGGTTTAGTGTACCCTAAGATTTTTTGCATTTTTTGTGGTCCCCTTTATTTAGAAAAGTATTGAAAAGTACAGAGAAGTATCAAAATAATTTTGGTCCCGGTACCAGTACCAAAATATTGGTATCGGGACAACAGTAGTACCTATTAGTACAAAGTTAGTGGTCAATATTGGTTTCCACAATATTGGTGACTGTATGTCTGTCAGTAAAAATGCACTTGCTGTTTTATGTCAATTTTGTTCTGGCAAAATCTCATTTGTACGAGTTTCAAACAATCCTAATGCTAATTCTTGTTAGCCTGTTAACGGGATCCAACATTTAATGTGGACCGTCACATCATTTATAGTGGTTCGGCACGTCATTTGATGTGGCCTGACAGCTAATTCAACATAGTCCGTCACGTTATTTTTTGTGGCCCACCATATCATTCAATGCGGCTTGCCATGTCATTCAATGTGGTCCGCCAAATCATTTTAGTGAACAGTCACATTATTTTAGTGGTCTGTCACGTCACTTGACGTGGCCTGACCACTCATTCAATGTGGTCTGTCGCATTATTTTATGTGGCGCACCGTATCATTCACTGCGGCTTGGCATGGTTTTTCAATGTGGTCCGTCACGTTATGTAATGTGGCCCAACAGCTCATTCAACATGGTCCGTAACATTAGTTTATGTGGCCCACCATGTCCTTCAATGTGGCCTGCCATATCTTTCAATGTGGTCTGTCACATCATTCAATGTGGTCTGTCACGTCATTTAATGTGGCCCGAGAGCTCATTTAATGTGGTCCGTCACATTGTTTTATGTCCTTCAAAGTGGCCTGCCATATCTTTCAATGTGGTCTGTCATATCATTTAATGTGGTCTGTCACGTCATTTAATGTGGTCTGCTACATCATTTAATGTGGCCCCACATTACGTCACAATATTTATGTGGCCCACCATATCTTTCAATGTGGTCCATCACATCATTTAATGTAGTCAGTCACGTAATTTAAAGCGGCCCGCAAGGCCATTCAATGTGGTCCGTCACAATACTTTACGTGGCCCACCATGTCATACAATGTGATCCGCCATGTCTTCCAATGTGGTCTGTCACGTCATTTATTTTGGCCCGACAGTTCATTCAACGTGGTCCGTCACCTTTTTTTTTTATGTGGCCCACCATGTCCTTCAAAGTTGCCTGCCATACCTTTCAATGTGGTCCGTCACATCCTTTAATGTGGTCTGTCACGTCATTTAATGTGGCCCGACAGCTCATTCAATGTGGTCCGTCACATTGTTTTATGTGGCCCATCATGTCGTTCAAAATGGCCTGCCATATTTTTCAATGTGGTCCGTCACAGCATTTAATGTGGTCTGTCACGTCATTTAATGTGGCCCGCGAGATCATTCAATGTGGTCCGTCAAAATATTGTATGTGGCCCACCATGTGATACAATGTGACCCGCCATGTCTTCCAATGTGGTCCGTCACGTCATCTAACTTGGTCCGTCACGTCATTCAACGTGGCCTGCCACGTCATTCAATGTGGTCTGTCACGTCATTAAATGTGGCCCGACAGCTCATTCAACGTGGTCCGTCACGTTATTTTATGTGGCCCACCATGTCCTTCAATGTGGCCTGCCATGTCTTTCAATGTGGTCTGTCACATCATTTAATGTGGCCCGCTAGATCATTCAGTGTGGTCTGTCACAATATTGTATGTGGCCCACAATGTCTTCCAATGTTACCCGCCATGTCTTCCAATGTGGTCCGTCACGTCATCTAAGGTGGCCCGCTAGGCCATTCAATGTGGCCCGTCACGTTATTTTATGTGGCCCGTCACGTTATTTTATGTGGCCCGTCACGTTATTTTATGTGGCCCACCATGTCTTTCAAATTGGCTTGCCATGTCTTTCAATGTGGTCTGTCACGTCATTAAATGTGGCCCGACAGCTCATTCAACGTGGTCCGTCACGTTATTTTATGTGGCCCACCATGTCCTTCAATGTGGCCTGCCATGTCTTTCAATGTGGTCTGTCACATCATTTAATGTGGCCCGCTAGATCACTCAGTGTGGTCCGTCACAATATTGTACGTGGCCCACAATGTCTTCCAATGTTACCCGCCATGTCTTCCAATGTGGTCCGTCACGTCATCTAAGGTGGCCCGCTAGGCCATTCAATGTGGCCCGTCACGTTATTTTATGTGGCCCGTCACGTTATTTTATGTGGCCCGTCACGTTATTTTATGTGGCCCACCATGTCTTTCAAATTGGCTTGCCATGTCTTTCAATGTGGTCTGTCACGTCATTAAATGTGGCCCGACAGCTCATTCAACGTGGTCCGTCACGTTATTTTATGTGGCCCACCATGTCCTTCAATGTGGCCTGCCATGTCTTTCAATGTGGTCTGTCACATCATTTAATGTGGCCCGCTAGATCACTCAGTGTGGTCCGTCACAATATTGTACGTGGCCCACAATGTCTTCCAATGTTACCCGCCATGTCTTCCAATGTGGTCCGTCACGTCATCTAACGTGGCCCGCTAGGTCATTCAATGTGGCCCGTCACGTTATTTTATGTGGCCCACCATGTCCTTCAAATTGGCTTGCCATGTCTTTCAATGTGGTCCGTCACACCATTTTAGGTGGCCCGCCACATCATTAATGTGGTCCACCACATCATTTTGTGTAGTCCGCCACATCAATTAATGTGACCCTCTGAGGCCATAATTGCAAGGTGGCCCTAAATAAAAATGAGTTTGGACAATAGTAACACATGCGTGCGTCATAGCCAATTATGCAAATTATACAATGACGTCATATTGACACGCCCTCACTAACTGATCACCAATCTGTGGGGAAAACTGCTTCCTCATACCAACAAACAACCGACATGTGTGCCCGTTGCACATCCTGCACACTGTATGCATTCTTGCACATCATATGCTTTCACCTATTTCTACCCTGTGTGCTTATATGTCGGTGCACATGTCAGGACTAGGTGGATGTGGTTCACAGGCACATGCAAATCCACAGTAGACTACATTATCATCAGACTAAAAGCTTTTCGACCGCACGGTGATGTCACTGCAAAAGTGGTTACCGAGGTCCGACTGTCCTCAAGGGAACCGGTGGTCCACTACGGTCTGTCACACGTTAAAAGTCGCACACATGCACAGCTCCTTGTAGCCAATGGGAGTTGATGGAGCGCCATTAATAATGCACATATTGACTGAAGTGCTCATAGGAAAATGGATTCCTGACGGATTCCTATTGAACACTCTGACAAAAGAAAATCTTCCACGTTAGAACTGGTACACTTGTTACAGAGCACTGGTGTTATTTCTGCCACCGTGCATGTTTCACCACAAAAGTGCGTCAGAAACCCTCGCCAGCTTCCTGACGGCGGTTTTTTGGCGGCGACGTCTGACAAGTTGGAACAGCCTACAATCAAAACCGAACGGAAATCGGTTTTGTTTCTTCATATTTTTGCCCGTCTGCCAGAGAAGTGCTGCACAGAAGATGTGAGCGGATGTATGAGGGCATCATTTTAAATGTCAAATGTTTGCGACACCTTTGAACACCTTAACCTTTTAGTCACACCACACCAGGCGGTCATCAATGCCACGCCAATACTTATCTGTGGCGACACAGACAGACCGCGACAAATACATTTGGTGTAGCGATGTAGACGATATAAATGATACAAAGTTATCTGACGATACAGCTTTTAATACTATCATATTGTGATAATGTGGTATCAGAAACATTCCAGCTGAGTCCCGCAAATTTGACAGTGACAAGCGTAATGTAGTATTCTTGCTAGCGGCTAACGTACCTACACAGTGCAAAGCCACTTCTAAGTCAGCAATACTGCGGGAAAATACTATGTTTCTTACATGCATCATTATCACAGGAGGACCAGAAATAGCTAAACACGCTGCACTACACACCGTAGGAGAATATGCTAGCGGCTAGCTAAATGGTGAATGTATTTGTATAACGTTTTTCTACCTTCAAGGTACTCAAAGCGCTTTGATACTATTTCCACATTCCCCCATTCACACACACATTCAAACACTGATGGCAGGAGCTGCCATGCAAGGCGCTAACCATGACCCATCAGGACCTGACTACAAAACCCAAAACCAGTGAAGTTGGCACGTTGTGTAAATGGTAAATAAAAACAGAATACAATGATTTTCAAATCCTTTTCAACTTATATTCAATTGAATAGACTGCAAAGACAAGATACTTAATGTTCAAACTGAGAAACTTAATTTTTTTTTTGCAAATAATCATTAACTTAGAATTTAATGGCAGCAACACATTGCAAAAAAGTTGGCACAGGGGCATTTTTACCACTGTGTTACATGGCCTTTCCTTTTAACAACACTCAGTAAACGTTTGGGAACTGAGGAGACCAATTTCTGAAGCTTTTCAGGTGGATTTTTTTCCCATTCTTGCTTGATGTACAGCTTAAGTTGTTCAACAGTCCGGGGGTCTCCATTGTGGTATTTTAGGCTCCATAATGCCACACATTTTCAATGGGAGACAGGTCTGGACTACAGGCAGGCCAGTCTAGTACGCGCACTCTTTTACTATGAAGCCACACTGTTGTAACATGTGGCTTGGCATTGCCTTACTGAAATAAGCGATGCGTCCATGATAAGTTGCTTGGATGGCAACATATGTTGCTCCAAAACCTGTATGTACCTTTCAGCATTAATGGTGCCTTCACAGATGTGTAAGCTACCCATGCCTTGGGCAATAATACACCCCCATACCATCACAGATGCTGGCTTTTCAACTTTGCGCCTAGAACAGTCCGGATGGTTCTTTTCCTCTTTGTTCCGGAGGACACGACGTCCACAGTTTCCAAAAACAATTTGAAATGTGGACTCATCAGACCACAGAACACTTTTCCACATTGCATCAGTCCATCTTAGATGAGCTCGGGTCCAGCGAAGCTGGCGGCGCTTGTGGGTGTTGTTGGTAAATGGCTTTCGCTTTGCATAGTAGAGTTTTGACTTGCACTTACAGATGTAGTGACAAACTGCAGTTACTGACAGTGGTTTTCTGAAGAGTTCCTGAGCCCATGTGGTGATATCCTTTACACACTGATGTCACTTTTTGATGCAGTACCGCCTGAGGGATCGAAGGTCCGTAATATCATCGCTTACGTGTAGTTATTTCTCCAGATTCTTTGAACCTTTTGACGATATTACGAACCGTAGATTGTGAAATCCCTAAATTCCTTGCAATAGCTGGCTGAGAAATGTTGTTCTTAAACTGTCGGACAATTTGCTCACGCATTTGTTCACAAAGTGGTGACCCTCGCCCCATCCTTGTTTGTGAACGACTGAGCATTTCATGGAAGCTTTTATACCCAATCATGGCACCCACCTGTTCCCAATTACCCTGTTCACCTGTGGGATGTTCCAAATAAGTGTTTGATGAGCATTCCTCAACTTTCCCAGTCTTTTTTGTCGCTTGTGCCAGCTTTTTTTAAACATGTTGCAGGCATCAAATTCCAAATGAGCTAATATTTGTATAAAATAACGTTTATCCAGTTCGAACGTAAAGTATCTTGTCTTTGCAGTCTATTCAATTGAATATAGGTTGAAAAGGATTTGCAAATTATTGTACTCTGTTTTTATTTACGATTTACGTGCCAACTTCACTGGTTTTGGGGTTTGTATAAGTGTGTAAAAATGCAGCCACCTCGACCATGAACTTAAGTCATCCTTAAGTGCGTCATAATTCCAAAAGTACGTTAAGACAGCACAATTGTGTCTGAAATATCGTGCAGTCAGCAGAAAATGGTTCTTTTTTTCCCCCTGTGCTGTGTAACCACTTTGTTCCCAAACTGTTTCTTATCTACTTCTGCTTCTTCCAAGAACTGAACATTTACTTTGGCATCGATTGCAATTGTAAGAACTGTGAAAAAGACGACCTTTTTCTCAAAATGGGATCATGTGCTCAGAGGTTTCCAAGAAGTGTTTTGATGTAGTTTTTACCGATTGGGCCATTATTACCAGTGTCATGAAGGAGAGCTTTAATGGCTGCAGAGATGTGAGGCATATCTCCAACATCCCTGTAATTAGGGCCTCTTAAATATAAAGTCAATGTTGCATGGCATGGTGGGACGCCGCATACTTCCCTGCTCTCTCGACTCTGCAGCCGGATCACATGCACACTGTACAGACGCCCTCCCCCAACAACATGGAGAAAGACAGAAAAAAAAAAAAAAAGTCTACTTTTGCATTCTTTGCTCTTTTGGTGACCCGAAGGCTTCACTCGGCAGAGAAAGTTAGTTGTAAGAGGGGGTAGAAGTCAGTCAGAGAAAAATGTACAACAACAGCTGAGGCCAAGGGCTTTCCCTTGCATTAGCCCTGCCCCCCTCCGGACTCACAACTATTACACGCACACACACACACACACCCGCCTACGTATTCATGGAAGGCACAAAGCCTTCACTGTAGCAGGGCCCCCCTCGCACACAAAAGCCTTGAACCACTGACATAAGAGACGTGTGTTGGAGAATATTTCTCCACCGGCTCGCTGGTTTCCCTCCAAAATGTGTTTACGTGTGTAGTCCGCGTTCTTGCCCCCGCGCCCCCCCCCCCCCTGCCTCCGAGCCAGTTTGCAAATGCCTCGGGTCTCGGGGCGGGGTCAATGTCTACGGGTATCGCTTACTCTCCTCAGCAGCACCAGTGATTGATGGGCAGATGGCTCGCTGGGGTCGCCGTGGGAACGGAGGGATGCTCTACATGCAGGGAGGAATCACACATGCATGCACCTACAATGCATCGACACACACACACACACACACACACACACACACACACACACACACACACACACACACACACACACACACACACACACACACACACACACACACACACACACACACACACACACACACACACAGACAGACAGACACAGAGTGAAGTGGTGTATCAAGTGTGTGTGTGTGTGTGTGTCCGGGCTGAGCAGTGCGCAATTTGCCTTGAGGCTCTGGAGTGATTTCATGCTCTCATAAGCAATGAAACACACACGGTAACCCACTATTGGCTATTTTCCCTGCCCACTGGTGATGTAGAGCAAGGATGAAAAGATACGGAAAAGCTTCTTAGCTGGCGCAAAATGAATGCATAACATCTGAACAAGTGGTAAGCGTGCGGTAATTATGCTGAGGAATGCATTCGTGCACATTACCTTCGAAGACTTCGTGTTTGCACCGAGCATAATCAGAATCAGAATCAGCTTTATTGTCATTACGCAGGGTAACGAGATTGAGGCCATTCCATACAGTGCGATAAAACAAAACAAGTGTGCACTCTATACAGAGGGTGAAATGAATATGTACATGAACATCTACATGAAACAGGGTGGTTGGTGGAATGGGTTATTGCACCGAAGAGAAGGCAGTTATGAGGGTCAATGGGGAAGTCTGTTCAGGGTGGTTATGGCCCTGGGGAAGAAGCTGTTTTTTAGCCTGTTCGTCTTGGTTTTAATGCACCTGTAGCGCTTCCCAGAGGGCAGCAGGTGGAACAGGTCAGAGCCAGGGTGGGTGCTGTCCTTGATGATGGCACTGGCTCTGTTGAGGCAGCGGGAGGTGTAGATGTCCATCAGAGAGGGGAGAGGGCGGCCGATGATCTTTTGAGCCGTCTTGACCACTCTTTGCAGCCTCTCCCTGTCTGCTGCAGTGCAGCTGCTGTACCATACTGTAATACAGTAAGTCAGCAGGCTCTCAATGGACGAGCGGTAGAAGGTCAGCAGCAGGTCAGGCTTCAGGTTGTACTTCCCGAGGATTCTCAGGAAGTGTAGCCGCTGCTTGATGATTGCTGTGGTGTTGACTGTCCAGGAAAAGTCGTTGGAGATGTGGACTCCAAGGTACCTGAAGGAGTGGACCCCCTCCACACGCTCGCCGTTGATGTAGAGGGGGGCAGGGTCGGTGCTGCTCCTCCTGAAGTCGACGATGATCTCTCTGGTCTTGCTGGTGTTGAGAGCGAGGTTGTTCTCCGAAGACCAGGCCGTCAGCTTCAGGACCTCCCCTGTAGGCAGCTTCGTCACCCCTGGAGATGAGCCCGACCACTGTGGTATCGTCAGCAAACTTGACGATAAGGTTGTCACTGTGGGCTGGACTGCAGTCATGGGTGTAGAGGCAGTAGAGGAGGGGGCTCAGCACACAGCCCTGTGGGGAGCCGATGCTCAGCGTGCGGGTGGATGAGAGGTGGGGGCCAAGTCTCACATTCTGGGGTCGGTCCGTTAGGAAGTCCCTTATCCAGGCGTTTGTGAGAGGGGGGAGGCCAAGAGTGTCCAGTTTATTGCAGAGTCTGTCCGGGATTATTGTATTGAAGGCAGAACTATAATCCACAGAGAGCATCCGGACGTAGCTCTGCTGCTGCTCCAGGTGGTTCAGAGCAGAGTGGAGAGCAACAGCGATGGCGTCCTCTGTGGATCTGTTCGCCCGGTATGCGAACTGGTGGGGGTCAAAGTCTGGAGGGATATGGTCCTTGATGTGCTGGAGAACCAGTCTCTCGAAGCACTTCATGATTACCGGAGTGAGGGCCACTGGTCGGTAATCATTCAGGCTGGTGATGGGAGACTTCTTCGGCACCGGGATTATTGTAGATGACTTCAGGCAGGATGGGATGACTGCCTGAGCCAGGGAGAGGTTGAAGATCCTGGTGAGGGGGGGAGCGAGCTGGTGGGCGCACGCCCTGAGCACCTTTCCAGGTACTCCGTCTGGTCCGGCAGCCTTCCTGGGGTTCACAGCCAGGAGCACTCGTCTGACACTGTGCTCCTGTACAGTGAGTGGAGTGGTGCCGGAGCCCGGTGGGGGCGGGGCAGGGCTGGAGCAGATGAGTGTCGCTGGGGGGTATCGAAACAGGCAAAGAAACAGTTAAGCTCCTCTGCCAGTGTCGCACTCTGATCCGCAGTTGTCACATTGCAGCCTCTGTAGTTCGTGATGTCATGAATGCCCCGCCACACCTCCCGTGAGTTATTGCTGGACAGATGGGACTCTATGCACCTCCTGTGGTCCGCCTTTGCTTTTTTAATCCCTCTCTTCAGGTCGGCTCTAGCAGCACTGTACAGTGCCCTGTCCCCTGACCTGAAGGCTGCGTCGCGGGCCCTGAGGAGTGTGCGGACTTGGCTGGTCATCCAGGGTTTCTTGTTGGGGTAAACCCGGATGGTTTTTTCCACAGTCACATTCCCGATGCAAAACTGTATGTAGTCCAGCACCGTTCCTGTGGCTGTCTCCAGCTCCTGTTGTTGGAAGCGGTCCCAATTCGTGTGTTGGAAGCAGTCCTGAAGTTTGGGGAGTGCATCGTCAGGCCAGGTCATAACAGTCTTTGTGATGGGCCTGGCCTGGCGTCTGATGGGGGTGTAGGTAGGAGAGAGCAGGAGGGAAAGATGGTCTGACTGTCCAAGCTGGGGGAGGGGTGTAGCTCTGTACGCGTGCTTCACGTTGGTATACACGTGGTCAAGGGTGTTCTTTCCCCTTGTAGAACACGTCACGTGCTGGTAGAACTTAGGAGAGTACAGTCTTTAGATTGGCTTTGTTAAAATCCCCTGCTATGATATGAACACCGTCGGGGTGGGCCCGCTGCTGTTCGTTGACAGTGTTCAGCAGAAGAGAGAGCGCTGTGTTTACTTTGGCGTCCGGTGGAATATACACAGCCGTGATGATAACAACAGACAGCTCTCTCGGGAGAAAAAAAGGCCGACATCTAACAGACATGTACTCCACATCCGGGCAACGGTGCTGTTCAATGATTGTCCCGTTGTTGCACCAGTTCTCATGCACGTAAATACAGAGCCCCCCTCCTCTGCTCTTACCGGAGTCCTTAGTTCTGTCCCGGCGGAGCAGAGTGTGGCCGTCTAGCTGCATGCTAGCATCGGGTATTTCCGGGTGAAGCCAGGTTTCGGTGATAATCATAGCACAACAGTCCCGAACATAGCGGTTTCCAGCGAGTTGTAACTCCAGGTCGTCCATCTTCTGTACGAGGGATCTGGCATTGGAGAGGAACAGGCTCGGTAGAGGTGGCTTGTGGGGTTGTTTCCTAAGCCTGAGCAAGACGCCGGACCTGCGGCCACGCTTCTGCTTCCTCTCCCTCCTCCGTCTGCGCCGTCTCCCAGACCCGACAACAAACCACGGAGAGCCCGGTGTTCTTGCTATGTCGTCTGGGATGTTGTGCTCGTGGTGAAAGTCGCTCGAAACAGATATCTGGTGCGAGTTCCCGATATCCAAGAGTGACTGGCGGGTGTACCGGGTGTTTGCAGTACAGGTGGTGCACAAAAGGAAAAAAAACAAGAAGAAAAGAAGGAGGAAAGAGCACTGAAAAGGAGAGCAGTGAGCCGCTGCGTCTGTGCGCGCCGCCATCTTGGAAGAAAAAAAAATAAAATAAAATAAAAAATAAAAAAATGCTAAAATGCTAACTTTTTGACATCACTTCTGTTGGAGCACAGTGGAACCTCCGTTTACCAACCCCGCATTTTTTATTAACAAGCCACTGACCCAATGAAAAGCGTGCTTTGTTGTTGTACGAACCTTGTCTCTGCGTCCGAACGTGTCATGCATCCATTGTGTGCTTGCAGCGCAGCCATTTTGTGCCCGGCAGCACATCCACTGCTTGTTTGTTACTACGAAACTCAGTGTTCAACAATGCCAGTTTTTTGTTTTAGAACTCACCAACGAGACTTGTGTGAACGTGTGTTGACATTTAAGTTTGCTGTAATGCTGTTGTTTAGATAAAAAAAAAGATTGTTGAGCTATTACCCCTTTGTTATGTTGTTTATATATATATATATATATATATATTATATATATATATATATATATATATAGGATTGATTTCTGCGAAACATTGCTCAATATGTGGGTGTAGAGCATAGTATACCATAGTACGAGAAAGAAAATAGTTAAGAAAGAGATAGGGAGTGCGTGCACTGCGCAGTAGAATGATGAACGGGTCCGACATCATGCGCCTCGGCTCTGGAGTCACCACCGCACAGCAGCATAAACGGTACGGGTATTTTTCAAAGGTGGTATAATACCGTTCAATTGATTAGTACCGGTATACCGTACAACACTAATATACAGACATATATATGTATATATATACACATATATATACACACACATTATAGTCTCTTCAAAGTGAGTGGTCGTCCAGATTGAGGGCTCGTAGCAGGGGCTAGCCTGCCCGCCAATGTATGGGTTTCCAAATGTAAAGTATTTTTAAAGTTAAAGTTAAAGTACCACTGATAGTCACACACACACTCGGTGTGGTGAAATTATCCTCTGCATTTGACCCATCCCCTTGTTCCACCCCCTGGGAGGTGAGGGGAGCAGTGAGCAGCAGCGGTGGCCGCGCTCGGGAATCATTTTGGTGATTTAACCTGCAATTCCAACCCTTAATGCTGAGTGCCAAGCAGAGAGGTAATGGGTCCCATTTTTATAGTCTTTGGTATGACTCGGCTGGGGTTTGAAATCACGACCTACCAATCTCAGGGCGGACACTCTAACCACAAGGCCACTGAGCAGGAAACAATTGTTTTGAAACAATTGTTTAAAAGCGTTATATAGATATAATTAATTCATCTGATTACCCGATTAATCGAACAACTTATCGGTCAATTACTAAAATAGTCGATACCTGCAGCTTTACTCCACAATTCTTAGCATTCTTTGCCTCGCTTTAATATTCAGGTCACAGATTGGCTAAAAAAAAATCAATGGAACATCAAAGACATCTTCTCATCTGTTTTTTTTTCTAGGGATCCGGACATGGTTTTTGAGATCTCGAAACCCGTCAATTCTGTCCAGCTGGTAGATGAATTGACCCGTAACCTTAGTTATGGTCCGAGGTGTAGCATCTATGTTTTAACCCTTCCTAGCAAATGCAACACTCTTGTGTTGAATTCAAACAGTGGTGTCGGAGTCTCTCTGTGGGTCACTGGCACACCAGTCAAATTGGGACCTTTTCCATCATCGCTTTGGAAAAAAAAAAAAACGGCCCTGTCTGCAGCGCGGGGGTCATATTTCACCTACGCCGCAGTCCCCACCTTAACCCAGCTCTTTCACTGGGTTAATTTGCAGGAAGATTCCGGCAGCTTATCGGCTTTAACGTCTTTCAGCAATCAAACAAAGTAGCCCGATGGTGCGGCTAAAGGTCAAGTCAGATAGTGCATGGTCAGCAAACAGACAAGGACATACTTATTAGATTGACCCTGCATATCTACTCTACCTTATCAACCCACACACACACACACACACACACACACACACACACACACACACACACACACACACACACACACACACACACACACACACACACACACACACACACACACACACACACACACACACACACACACACACACACACACACACACACACACACACACACACACACACACACACACACACAACCACCACTCTTCTATAAAACGCAGGTGTGCAAACAAAAAGGTTTGCCTAGCTATCATAAATGACAACAGATAAATGAAATACAGGCCAATTTCCAGTATCTCCATCTGGGTTATGATAGTTTTACACCGATGACAAGTGGTCGAAACTAGGTAGAAAATATCGATATTGTGATATGTTGCATCGTTATCCCTCGTCACGGTACGGAGCTGATAATGTCAGCGTTCCATATCAATAATGTCACTGTCGCACTCTAAATCAGGGGTCTTAAAGTTAATTTAACTGGGGGCGCCACAGGAAGTGCATGAAGTACTTACTTCAGAATTCACTTCCGAGTCATACCAAAGACTATAAAAATGGGACCCATTACCTCCCTGCTTGACACTCAGCATCAATGGTTGGAATTGGGGGTTAAATCACCAAAAATTATTCCCGGGCGCGGCCACTGCTGCTGCTCACTGCTCCCCTCACCTCCCAGGGGGTGAACAAGGGGATGGGTCAAATGCAGAGGACAAATTTCACCACACCTAGTGTGTGTGTGACAATCATTGGTACTTTAACTTTTAACTTTAGAATCAGGTATTAACCACGCTAAATGTTGTTACGGTATGCCTTAAGTTATTATAATTGTGAACTTGAATGTAAACAAAGGATATTTTGACACAGGTGATGGTCAGAGACACTTTAGCTTGCTTACAGGGAGTTGCTCGTTATGTTACTCAATAGGCCACTTTCCACCCCGCAGAAATTTTTTCAGGAACTTCCCCACTTACCGTATTTTCCGGACTATAAGGCGCACTTAAAGTCCTTTATTTCTCTCTCAAAACTCGATGGTGCGCCTTATAACCCAGTGCGCCAAATATAAGGAATAAGTTTGGCTGAGCTTACCCACCTCGAAGCCATTCTATTTGGTACATGGCGTAATGATAAGTGTGACCAGTAGATGGCAGTCAAATATATGAGATAAGTGTAGGCTGCACCGTTTGATGTGCTTCAACATACGAGTATTATTATGGTGTGTGTATAAGGTAAGACATTATCTGGCGTTTTGTTTCGCAATATTATGCAAAAGCAGCTTTTACTTAACTTCTGGTACCTGCTGATCTGTATTTGGGATCTGCATAAATCCTGAAAAATTGCGTAGTCAATAAGCTTCTTCTTTTTCTCTATCTTCTTGTTATCCTCCGCTGTTGTCATTTCTAATATAAAGTAGTGTAAAGTTCTTACTTATATCTGTCAGTAAACTCCCCATGAAAGCGCTAAAACATACCGGTGTAGTGACTTTACATTATTCACCCAAGGAACTTTAGTTATTAGAGTTCCGGTCGGACGGTTTTTCACGAGACACATTTCCTGTGTTGTTGTTTCCGGATGAGGATATGATGCACGTTATTGATTTAAGTAAAGTCTGAATGTCATTGAAACAGTTAGCTCCATCTTTTGACACCGCTACAACAAAGAAAACAAAACAAAAAGACGCTGTCGAAGATGAGCCACGTAAATAAGCCCACAAAACGGCGCATCCTGAAGCGACTGTCAGAAAGCGGCTTGAAGATTATCTGTAAAACATGATCTATGCAACATTTTGACCAAAGAACCACCATTACATGTTATGTAGACCACAAGGAAGTGTTTTACATTTAGAAAAAAAAAATAATAAAATGACTCCTTTAATGCGCCTTATAATCTGCCTTATATATGAAAAAGATAAAAAATAGACCATTCATCGGTGCGCCCTATGGTTCGGAATATACGGTAAGTTCCCCTTGTGTTTCCACCAAAAACTAACCGGGTAGATTTAGTTCCTCAGGAACCTTTCGGAGTTCCTCCTAGGACTTTAGGAAACTACCTTGAATCTTTTCGGGAACAGGCGTACCTAAAACTTATTTTTTAAACACATGACTTGTATATTTTTTATTTCTTGTGTATTTCTATTACAACAAACTTCACTTGTGTATTATTTTTCACAAACTTCATTTCGATATGCGAAGCTATGCGAAGTGGACGGACTCTTTTAAGCATACTTATGGAGAGGGACTCGAAGCGGCGACCTCAGCTGCTTACTACTCTGACTTTGTTGGATAAATGTGGAAAAAAGGGAGGCAGCCCACAAGTGGAACAAAGGTAAATAACATCAAATATTAACTATTTACTTCATTACATGTTGTAAAAGTAGTCATTGACACTCCATTTGTGTAGTTTTTAGCCTGAACAGAATGCTAATGCTAACAAGCTAACGCTAAAGCCGATGTGTTCGTGTTGTCGGCATGAGATAAACCCTGACATTTATTATCTATATATTTTTATCCACAGCTGAAATGGACCAAAAAGAACCACTTGACCCTCATTTACTGAGAGGACAACTTTCTGACTGTTGGACATTGCGGAAAAAAGCCTGACTTTCTTTGAACAATTCGGTACACTTTATTTTTCAAATCATATTGTTGTATATTATTGCTTTGTATTTCATTTACTTACTTTTTAGTCAACTAACTCTGACCTAATATTGTCTGTTTATTTACATGGTACCAGTATAGAAATATACAAAACACTCCTCCATACGTCATCAGCCTGTATAAACTACCCTGAACTGGAAACACAAATTACACGCTTTTACAGGAACCAAAAGTTCCGAAACTTTTGGTGGAAAAGGGCTTTATGTGTGTTTGTTCTGCTGTTATTGTTCTTTTTAGTGGATTTAAGATTGCCATAATAAGAATATTACTATTATCCGAACAGGATGTATGGGCCGCAATTACAATAAACTATGAAGTTAAGCCACAGCTTGAAGTATGGGTCAGCAGGCCGCATGTTTGAGACCCCTGCTCTCGTACATAGAACCTGGTGACGTGTCTACAAAGTGACGTAAGCATCACTTGTCAACCAGTGACAATTGTGTTCAACACAACAGAACAGGAGAAGGGAGTGGAGGGTGTTAACCTTCACACCCTGGTCTCTGGTGCCTCCAAAGCAGGAACATTTTGCCGATGTGTCCATTTTCTGAGTTTTTACGACATCAGATTTCACTTCTCTTTTCACTTTCACTTTCTTTTCCAGAAGAGTCTGCCTCATGCTCGGAAGATGCCAACGGAAGGTTAAACAGTAAACTAAAAAGGAACAAAGTGACGTCCTTTCTCTGCGCAGGGAAGTGCAACTCCATTGCCTATGATGTCGGATCAACATTAGTAGAACAAACAGTGTTCAAACAAATTAGCTTGATAAGACTCCCCGTCTCCTGAAGGAAGCTAATTGGTAGAGGTGCCTCGATCCGATATTCATATCGGATATAGGTCCGATCAGCACAAAAACAAGTAATTGATCATATCAGCTTCCATCTCAAATCTACTATATATAATCTTCAATCCAAGGTTGGTCTCTTCTTGTATTGTATTCAAGTCATTTACAAAAGGTAAACATTGTAGGCTATAGGCTACCAGGAGCTAGCAGCTACACAACAGCTAAGCACACAATAGCACACAAGCTAGACATGTGTGTCCTTAATTGAACAATATTGTAGTCTACAACACATTTGTCGATATAAACAGTATAGTTGCATATAATGTGCATACCAAGGTAAAAGGGTATTAGAAAGTATCCAGTAACAAACGTGTCTGCATCATTCAACTAAATGCATCATTAATTTAATTGTAAAAATTATGGTGACCACGAGATGTTGCCAAAAACAAACTCTACTTCAAAAGCATAAATCTGTCATTCGGGTAATGTTTTTTATACCCGCCATTGTTGTCTGAGTAATTTAACTTGATCAAGCCTTTTTTTAACATTCCACACTTCAAGATAATACAATTATGGGCTATGATTCGTGCTGACATCGTATCGAAATTAATATCGGCCAATACTCATGGCTCCAATATTGGTATCGTATCGGAAGTGAAAAAGTGAAACCCCTATTAACTGGTCAACAAGAGTTGTTGTTGTTGTTGAATCAGGACTTACACCATGTCAATATTGCTAAGAATAAGCTTCAACTTGACTCTAGTAGCTTAAGTCTTAGCTACCAAGATGCGCCTGGCTACAGATCCACCCACCACACGCAATACAACGGTTGCTCACCAAATTGATTCCGTGGGAAACACTGCCCCTAGTGTTTCAGCAGAGAAGTGAGCTAAAGAGTTATAAAAAAGCTGTTAAAAGTTGTGACTACGCCAAGGCATAATCCAAACTTTCAACTGCGACGTTACCAGGAAACTTCAGCAGGTTGAGAAAAATATTTTTTATACTTAAGCAAAGTTTAGTTATATTTAAAGCCAAAAATAATTGTTTTTTTTAGTTCTTATGGTGGGAAAGTAAAGAGAAAGTACATTTAACTAAATTGATTGCTAAATTTATAGAAAGCTAAGGACCGTCTGGTCCTCTCCCTTTGCTATTAGTCTTACTTTGTATAATCCGAAGAAACACAGTCCTCTACAGTTGTAACGGCAACTAACCTTCCTTTGTCGTTTCCTCAGCAGGGCATAAAGTTTCTGACGCGTGGTTTTCTTTTGATCAGCTGTTCCTGCGTCCCACAATAACAACAGGCTGACGCTGATCCAAAGTATAAAAAAATGACAGGGTTTTTTTTCACTTTTCTTCCTGACCAACGCTAACAAGAATAGCAAACAATAATACAGATGACGTTAGCACAAACACGTCGTTGAGGCGCTAGGACGTCTTTAGTCAAATTTGCATGTTTAACACGGTCAAAAAAGCTGTTGCTCCATGCTCTGTTCAACCTTTCAAAAACAAAACATTGTCACATTTACGGCAGTTGCTGACAATTTACGACAGTTACTCGCACTTTACGACACCCAGTCTAAACAGAGCAAACTAATAGAGCACAACTACATTGATAGGAAGTGAAAGACAATATTTTAAACTGTATACCAATAATATAGCAAAATACCAAATAAACAGTCATTTAAGCTATTACTGTATAATTAAAATTCACTTTAAACAAAGCATGATATGTAAACATAAGAAAAATGTGTAAATATGTCCGAAATGGCTCCAACAACAGTAGACATTTGATTTTTGGCAATTTATTTTGTCAGAGTTACAGGTGTGCTCTGCCAACGATAATCTCTGTGACAGCATTGTTATGTTTTTAAGAATCTGCTGCAAAAATGTTTTTTGAACTGAACTTGCAGCTGGGCCACCGGTTGAATAGCCAAAATGATGAAAAAGAGAGAGGACCTAAAATAGAACCTTGAGAAACACCACTAGTGCAACTAAAGAAGTTGAACAAATGACTGCCTTTGAAGTAAACGAGCTTAAGCAACACATTAGTTACTAAATAAATCCCATTACAAAAAGAGAAATGTAACTGCCAAAAAGGAGAGGACCTAAAGGTGTGCCTTGAGGAACGCCTCGGTTATGTAAACCGCACGTTTGGATCCCGGTGTTTGTTTGCTAACAGGGTTCAAATGTCAATGCAAGGAACTGCCAAGTTCCTCGTGTTTTTAGGGATTTGCTGCATAAATGTTTGTCTCCAAAAATGTTTGTCTCCCAAGTTTTAAACTGAACTCCGGGGCCGGTATGTTGTCATTCCCAGGTCGGATATGGCCCTGGGTGGCCAGTTGAATAGCCCTGATCTACAGGGTTCACTGAGCCATACTATAGAAAACCCTCTGGCTGACTATAGATACTGTACGAGACCCTAAACGTCAACAATTGTATTATATTATAGCCTCTGTGGCTCAACAGAGGCTGTCTTCATCCCCTCACAAACACACGTGCACTCCTCATACTTCTGGAGTCCATGACTTTACGAGGAGTGGGACTAGTTCTTGAGTAGAACTCGTAACAGAGCTAGTATCAGACACACAAGGAACCCAGCAACATCATTCCTGTGTTTTAATGATCCATGGAGGATGAGGAAGACTAAAAGATAGCATGTGCACAACAACGCTTTTAGAGACAACTGGTATGCATTGTACAAACAGTCCTTTAGACCTACTATAGGGGTTCTCTGAGGCAAGAGAATCCGGTGTGTCCCAATGGGAGCTGGACAGGTGGTCAAGACCGTGATTAGAAAACTTCCAGAGGTACAGTAATAATGCAGAGGTTACTAGGCTTTGCAGATCTACACACCAATGAACTGCAGATGGATTAGCCCAATTTAGTCGGCCTCCAAAACAGTTAATCTTAATCCTGGTTTAGACTGAAGCCATCAATCCGGTCTCACAATGACCGAGCAAGATTCAGGGGGGCAATGAACGTGTTGGTGAAATTACATGTTTGCCCCTCTGTGCCGCTCAGGTCGTTGATTAATTGTTAATCAGGACGAGTAGCTCAGCACGCCCTTTGCGGATTTTAAAGGTGTAATCGAAAGAGACAAGCTCAGAAGAGAACACATTAAAGTTTTAAAACCGAGAGATGGATTGGAGCGCCAAATTGAAGACTCGAGAGGGGGATCTGTTTCAAGAGTTGGGGTGGACTTTGAGTGACTTCAGGTCTCAACTTAAGGTACACTGATGTGTGTAGAGGTGGGTAGAATGGTCCAAAAAAATGGTACTCAAGTATGATTATGGTTAATTTACAGGAAATATATATATTTTATAAAGATATATATTGTTTATGATGTATATTTTCTGCTGGATATACTCTCTATTTTATGCTGCCCTTTTTTTCTGCAGCTGTTACATATACTGTAGTACGGTACATGGTAATTGGGATTTGTTAGATATTGTATATATTATATAAAAATATAATATAATATAATAATACAATATTTCAGTATATATTATATAATGTATATATAATATGTAAATATTACATATATGTTATATTTTATATTGCTACTATGGTACATTTTCAGTCATGCATAATCCTTTCCAACCTTACCCTTTCCATCCTTTGTAACTAAGCTATGTGTGGAACAATTTCCCTTGTGGATCAATAACATTTTTCTAAGTCTGTCTAAGATGTTCAAACTTTTTCCACAGAGAGCCGCATACTCAAGAGTGGAAAAAAAGCCAGGGGGCCACATTCATACATTTTGTACTAAAAACACTAAAACCAATTCAATGTATATTCAACATTTTTTGAAAAGAACATTATTGTAGCTTTTGTGCTCCGGGTGACAAATCAATTATTTGTTAGTGTTTTATCTATTATACCTCATTAATAATAAATCCATTTAATTTTCAGAAAAAATGTGGGTCCATTTTTTTTTAGCTGCCAAGGGCCACCTTTTGGACACCCCTGATTTACACTGATTGTACAAAAGTATATAGTGTGTTTTTTTGAAAATGTGTGAATAATTAAATACTAAAATCCTTATATTTATTGGTACAACACAGTAATATGTCGGGATGCGCATCTTACAACAAGTGATGATTCGATTCCAATTCTTAGGGTGATGATTCTCCATTCAAACCGATTTTCTGCATATTCATTTGGCTGCCCGGGGGCCAAATCCAAGACGGGAAAGGCATCATACCGACCCCCAGGTAAAGGCAGACATTTTTACAGGAAAGTCCTAAAATCACTAGCGTGCTCCTGAACATTTTAACCTTGCTAGCAAACAACTGGGGTCCAAACTTGTGATTTACATAACCAAGGCGTTCCTCAAGGCACCCCTTTAAGTCCTCTCATTTTTGCCAGTAATTTAATTTATTTTGGTGTTGCTGTAGCTTGTTTACTTCCGATGCAGTCAGTACTCATTTGTTCAACTTCTTCAGTTATACTAGTGGTGTTCCTCAAGTTTCCAGTTTAGGTCCCTTTCATTTTTCGTCATTTGAACTTTTCAACTGGCATCCTCAGCTCAAAAAACTTGTGCCACTCACATTTTTGCAGCAGATTCTTAAAAACAATAGAGCGCCGTCATAAGCTGCGTTTCCATTGCAGTTTTTTCGCAAAATAAAAGCGATATTTCGATAAAGTACATTTACGACTTTTACTAAAAGCGTCAATATCGAAACGTTTAAAAAAACGCCTTTTTTGGCGTGATAGGTTTTTCGAAACATGGGTGTTTCCAATACTGGTTTCTTTTTGCGATATTTAGGTTTTGCGCATTTCTATGTGTAATGGAAACGCAGCTGCTGAGATGATATTTGTAGAAGGTTCTTTAAACAGCAGAGCTCTCCTGGAACTCTGACAAAATTAATAGACCAAAATAAAATGTCTACTGTAGAGGATGCTGCTTCTCCAGAATATACAAAATAAGACTAATAGTGAAGGGCGAAATGTGGCCCCTGGTCCTGAGCTTTCTGGAAATGTGGCCCCCAAAACATTTACCGTATTTCCCGGACCATAGGGCGCACCAGATTATAAGGCGTACTGTCGATGAGCGGGACTAGTCAGGTCTATTTTCACACTATAAGCGCACCAGATTATAGGGCGCATTAAAGGGGTCATATTATGATTTTTTTTTCTAAATTGAAAACACTTCCTTGTGGTCTACATAACATGTAATGGTGGTTCTTTGCATATATATATATATATATATATATATATATATATATATATATATATATATATATATATATATATATATATATATATATATATATATATATATATATATATATATATATATATATATATATATATATATATATATATATATATATACACACACACACACTACCGTTCAAAAGTTTGGGGTCACCCAAACAATTTTGTGGAATAGCCTTAATTTCTAAGAACAAGAACAGACTGTTGAGTTTCAGATGAAAGTTCTCTTTTTCTGGCCATTTTGAGCGTTTAATTGACCCCACAAATGTGATGCTCCAGAAACTCAATCTGCTCAAAGGAAGGTCAGTTTTGTAGCTTCTGTAACGAGCTAAACTGTTTTCAGATGTGTGAACATGATTGCACAAGGTTTTCCTAATCATCAATTAGCCTTCTGAGCCAATGAGCAAACACATTGTACCATTAGAACACTGGAGTGATAGTTGCTGGAAATGGGCCTCTATACACCTATGTAGATATTGCACCAAAAACCAGACATTTGGAGCTAGAATAGTCATTTACCACATTAGCAATGTATAGAGTGTATTTCTTTAAAGTTAAGACTAGTTTAAAGTTATCTTAATTGAAAAGTACAGTGCTTTTCCTTAAAAAATAAGTACATTTCAATGTGACCCCAAACTTTTGAACGGTAGTGTATGTATATATATATATATATATATAGATTATATTTTACAGATCATCTTCAAGCCACTTTCTGACAGTCGCTTCAGGATGCGCCGTTTTGTGGGCGGTCTTTACGGGGCTCACCTTCAGCAGCGTCTTTTTTCCGTCAGCTTTGTTGTAGCGGTGTAGCGTGGAAGAAGTGTCAAAATATGGATCTAATTGTTTTAATGACATTCAGACTTTACTTAAATCAATAACAGAGCAGCATCTCCTCATCCGTGGCTCACTAGTGCAACAACAACGCCGGAAATGTGTCCCGTGAAAAACCATCCGACCGGAACTCTCTAATATCTAAAGTTCCCTGGGTGAATAATGGAAACTCACTACACCGGTGTGTTTTAGCGCTTTCATGGGGAGTTTACTGACAGATATAAGTTAGAACTTTCCACTACTTTATATTATAAATGGCAACAGCGGAGGATGAATGTCCCATAACAAGAAGATAGAGAAAAATGAGAAGATTATCGACTACGGTGTCAGCACGTACTAGAAAGGCGCAGATCCCAAACACAGATCAGTAGGTACCAGAAGGTAAGAAAAGTTGCTTTTGCATAATATTGCAAAACCAAACACCAGATAATATGTCTTACTTTATACACACACCATAATAATACTCGTATGTGGGACGGCGTGGCGAAGTTGGTAGAGTGGCCGTGCCAGCAATCGGAGGGTTGCTGGTTACTGGGGTTCAATCCCCACCTTCTACAATCCTAGTCACATCCGTTGTGTCCTTGGGCAAGACACTTCACCCTTGCTCCTGATGGGTGCTGGTTAGCGCCTTGCATGGCAGCTCCCGCCATCAGTGTGTGAATGTGTGTGTGAATGGGTGAATGTGGAAATACTGTCAAAGCGCTTTGAGTACATTGAAGGTAGAAAAGCGCTATACAAGTATAACCCATTTATCATTATCATTTATGTTGAAGCACAGTACAATCCATCAAGCAGTGCAGCTTCATAGCTTACCAAAGTCGTACCCTAAACATTTTGATAGATTTTTTAACGCTGTGTGTAATGTTCTATATTTTCAATGGAACATATACAATTCTGGTGTTGTTTACTTGAGTCATATTGCAGTCTACATGTATCTTGTATGTGTGATTGCCATCTACTGGTCACACTTATAATTTCACCATGTTCCAAATAAAATAGCACAACCAACATTTTTCCGTACATTAGGCGCACCGGGTTATAAGGCGCACTGTCGAGTTTTGAGAAAATGAAAGGATTTTAAGTGCGCCTTATAGTCCGAAAAATATGGTAAGTTTGATTATCCCGGTTCAACGGGTTATGTTGTGTGTGAGGGAGTAGTGGAGGAGTCAGACAGGCAAAAAGGGGCCACTCTACAACAATGTGGTTATCAAACAAACTGGCAAGCAGATTTCAAGATTTAGTGCTATGTGCAAAAGTGTGCTAGGCTTGTGTGTGTGTGTGTGTGTGTGTGTGTGTGTGTGTGTGTGTGTGTGTGTGTGTTTGGTGGTCTGTTATCAGCTCTCACTACAACTGCTCCCCAACCTGCTCGACAAGCTATTGTACGCTAAGGAGACAAGCAACACCCCAACACAAGTACATTTCTGTATGTTTGCTCCAGACAGTCATTAAGCCCCCGCCCTAAAAACAGTGCATGAACACACTTCCAACTGCACATGTACTGTACAACATAATTACATGTCTGTCTATACGTTTTGCATATGAGTATTTGCAGAGGTGTCCTGTTTTGACAGAGCAAACACGGCTGCCATGGTGTGTGTCCATGTGTAATTGCTGGGTTTTTACAGGTTTTATTTATTTTGGCCAACGACATCGCAAACCGTATTGGTGGAACACGATTTTCCAGCGCGACCAGTGTTTGGCAGTGGTTATATTGTTTTGGGGCCCCAACTCCAGAAAGCTAAAAACCAGTGGCGGGCCGTGCGTTTCTCAACTAGGCCTTCAGTGATGTCCGACTTCAATGATTACCTCTCAAAATACCATAATTGATGTCGCCACATGACCACGGCTGGAGACACTATACAGAAACCCATTTGCACACTACTGTCCATTGACCCCCCTCAACAGTGTACAAAATGGTCTATTTTTCGGCGCATTTAACCATTCAATAAACCCGCTTCAGTAATTAAAACATAAACTTATGTGGTATTGTCAACATTAAAAGAATTGTATAAAACAAATGAAACATGAAAAAATGAAGAAATAAAACATTTGAACTCACAATTTGTAGCACCCATTCGACGCCGTATAAGCCGGTGGTACCGCTTGTAGTCGGTAGTTGGTCGTAGTCGGTTGATTCGTGTGAAAGTCGCGGGCAAACCATTTCACCGCCGGGATAGCTTCCGGTGTCGGCCGACCTCGTCTCACAAAATGTAGTTTCTCTTAAGTATCCTTCTTGAAAATGGCCATGCAAATATATATCTGCCACCTAATCGACATGTTGCTCTCCTTCTTTGTTTTTGATTGATTGAAACTTTTATTAGTAGATTGCTCATATTCCGTACAATTGACCACTAAATGGTAACACCCGAATAAGTTTTTCAACTTGTTTAAGTCAGGGTCCCCGTTAATCAATTCATGGTAAATTGTGAGTTTCCTGTGGCTTTCTATGGCTCTGGTGCTACTTCCTGTTTTCACAACTTGTGATTGGATACTCACTTGGGACTCCCAAGTGAATATCCAATCACAGCATAAGGCCATCTAGAAGGCCTTACTGACAACAACTGGTGATCTAATTGGCTATCGCAATTGTCTATCAACTGTATGTGTCCGTTCACTGACAGTGCATAGACGCCCGCAGATTTGGTACAGTATGGCAACATAAGCTAGCTGAATTCTGATTGGATAAAAACTCTAACCTAAAAACAACAGCACTGGAAAGAGCATAATAAGAGAATATAAATACTTTTAGATATCTAAATTAAAAAATACTTTTATCTTTAATTATGATCATGATTTCTGGTTACATTAGGCCAGCAGAGAAGGCCTTGTTGGCCCTGACAGCGCACCACTGCTAAAAACCGAGGTGGCCTGGCTTTTATACTCCAGAGAACCAGCGTCCTTGACAGTAGTCATTCGATTTTGATGTATTTTCCTTCTAGATCATCTCTATGGCAGCACAACAGTGTTTTTAAGAAGCTGCTGCACGAATGTGAGTCGCTCACAAGTTTGTTAAACTGAACCACCAGTTGAACAGCCCAAATGATGAGAAAGAAAGGACCTGAGATGGAACCTTGAGGAACACCACTAGTACAACTTAATCAGACAAATGACTACTGACTGCATCTGAAGTAAACAAGGTACACCTTAGCTACAGAAGTCACATCACAAAAATAATGTAACTGCTAAAAAGGAGAGGACTTAAACGGGTGCCTTGAGGAACGCCTCCGGTATGTAAATCACAAGTTTGGACCCCGGTGTTCTATGTTTGCTAGCAAGGTTAAAATGTCATTGTGAGGATCTGCCAATTTGTTTACAGTGGTCCAAGTTCCTCTAAGTTTTGAACTGAATTTGGGGGACGGTATGGTTTCATTCCCGGTCCAGATTTGGCCCCCGGACTACCATTTGAGTATCCCTGTGCTATCTCCAGTGATGATAATTCTGTTTGTTTTTTTTGCCACCACGCCCAGAACTGGTACCTGCTTTTGTTAATGGAAAAGTGTCAATAGTGAGTAGAGCCAGTGTGAGAAAAGTTAGTACTTTTTAGACTTAGATTTAGACAAACTTTATTGATCCACAAAGGAAATAGTTCCACAAAGTAGTCTTGTGGTTATAGTGTCAGTCCTGAGATTGGTAGGTCGTGAGTCATACCAAAGACTATAAAAACGGCACTCATTACTTCCCTGCTTGGCACTCAGCATCAAGGGTTGGAATTGGGGGTTAAATCACCAAAATGATTCCCGAAGGCGGTCACCGCTGCTGCTCACTGCTCCCCTCACCTCCCAGGGGGTGGAACAAGGGGATGGGTCAAATGCAGAGGGTAATTTCACCACACCTACTGTGTGTGTGACTATCAGTTGTACTTTTAACTTTTACAAAGGATGGAAAGGGTAAGCGGTAGAAAATGGATGGATGGATGGAAAGGGTAAGGATGGAAAGGATAATGCAGGTATAAAGTACACTAAAAATGTACCATGGCAGCAATTAAAAATATAATATGTAATATTTACATATTATATATACAGAATATAAAATATATACTGATATATTATATTATCTTATATATATATAAATATATATTTTATATGTTTTTCTTAACCTTTTGAGGCTGCAGTTTGCTTTTTTCCCCCGAGCTTCTGCACTTTTGCTGCAGTTAGGAGGCCTGCAAGGAGAGCGGCGTCATTTTCTGCGCGAGTAAACTGCTGAGCCGTCGTTTTCGGGCGGGGAGGGCTTGCTTTGACAGCAAGTTCCGCTACGAAATGTCCTGATTCAACAGGCTCCAAATGTTCTGCAAGATGATTTTTAGCTTCGATTTGTACGAACCAAGCAGTAAACGCGTTGAAGCGTCAATGTTTTTTCCCATAAACTTCTCCAAATGAGTTAACGGCATCGATGCATGCTGACCACAACTATATTTAGCATGTAGTCAGCCTGTGCTATGTTTATAAAATTCTTATTTTAAACTAGAAAAATACAGTTATGCTATGAAGAACAGTAAACCCCTTAGTACTTCTCAGAAACTTGTTGATAAAGGAGACCTTTCTGCTATGGACTTTAGGGCAAACAAAAAAAAAAATATGAGAAAATTCCTAGAAGTCTATGGCTGATAAAAAAAATAGTGAGGATTAATTAGCAAAGAGTAGCAGAGAAGACAAGCGGTGTCTCAGGATTGTTTTTCATGCTCAACACAGCAGTTTGCATGCAGACAAATGAGGGCACAGGCAGGGAAATAATGAGGCAAGGGAAGCGTACGAGGAGGGCAGACGCTGCGAAAAGGAGCGCCTTTAGCCAAGAAAAGCTCTTAAAAATTAATACGCCGTTCTGAATTCTTCCTGAGCGCGCTGAATAATTGAGAGGCGTCTTTGAACGCGGCCGAGAGGGAAGTCTGTACTCTTTCATCGGGACATTTTATTCCAATTAATAATATGTAGGCAGTGTTTTGGTTTTTCAGGCTTATGCGCTTGATAAAGTTCCCGAAATACTCGACATAAGCAAATAACCTTGGGGGTCTCTAATTAGGGGTTAAAAAAAACATTGGCATTCACCTTCTCATGTAGTTTTATCTACCTCTACTTGCGCTTTAAAATGTTGGTTACTCTCCTCTCCTCAAACACATTGTTTACCATGAACTAGGGTTGTACGGTATACCGGTATTGGTATAGTACCGCGATACTAATGAATCATATTCGGTACTATACCGAATCTAAAAAGTACCGGTCTTCCACCCCCCCAACCCTCCGTCGTCGTCATGACATTTCTGGCTTACGAACAGACAAGCATTTTCGGCAACGCACACACACGGAGTACTTACAAGCAGACACAGTGTGTGGACAGAAAAAGGAAAATGGATGCATTTTGGCTTGAAAACTAATGATAAATGTGAAGTTATAACACTGAAACGCCTTCAGGAAGAGGTGCTTTAAGACATGGCTAGCTAGCTAGCGACTAAAGTCCAGCCCCAGTCGGTAGTGTTTTAGCTACTTCTAAATCACTAATCCTCGCCTCCATGGCGACGAATAAAGTATGTTTCTTACAAGGATCATCCCTGCAGGACGAGCAATAGCGAAACATGCTTCACTACACACCGTAGCTCACCGGCGTCAAAATGTAACAAACGCCATTGGTGGATCTACACCTGACATCCACTGCGATGATACAAAGTACAGGAGCGTATCTAGTCGATACTAATATTTGCAAAAAATAACAACGTTTTCCAGTTCGAATGTTATGTATCTTGTCTTTGCAGTCTTTTCAATTGAATATAGGTTGAAAAGGATTTGCAAATCTTTGTATTCTGTTTTTATTTACGATTTACACAACGTGCCAACTTCACTGGTTTTGGGTTTTGTAAACACCCCAGCTTTAACTACAGGGTTCATGGTATGCATCTTTAGTGTTCAGTGTCAGTAAGTTGTTTACAAATTAGTGCGTTACACTGTTTTCAATCCCTTTGACAAAGTTCTAAATGGTTCTCTGTCACTGTGTATCAGTCCTGTGATTGACTGGTGATCTGCAAATGGTGTGTATCCCCCACCCCCTTCCCCCTTTGCTCTAAAAGTCAGCTAGAATAGGATTGAACCCCCCACCCCCATCCTTTGGGACATGGTGCATAGTTGTGTGATATAAAAGTCCACTGTGCCCATTGATTGCAAATGGAACCAGAACAGAGCCTACAGGCTGACTGCGCTGGGTGACACCATTCAGTCCTTTGGAGGGGTGCCTGGAGCTGGTGGGTTCCCATAACCCAGTAACCCCACCACCCCCCCATCCATATTGGCCTCACACACCCTCACAAACCACTCCATTGGGAATCACAGCCAGAGGGCACTTGTATTACACAATTTTCAGAGAAAAAGCTTGTTAATGTCCCTCCCTCCATGGAACAGTGTCCACACTATCTAAGCAAGACCTTTTAAATTAAGCAGTTTTTCCCCCTTCCAGGTGTTCCCCCCCACCCCCCGAGATGCTTTAGAGCAGGCATATTCAACAATTTAATTGTTTTGGGGGCCACATGTCCAGAAAGCTACTTTCACTCCTATTATGTATTCCGTAGAAAGAGCATCCTTTACATTTGATATAAATGATATTCTATATGCTAACATTAGAGCTTTTAATACTATCGTTATATCGTGATATTTGTGTCTGCAAATTTGGCAGCGACAAGCGAATAAACGTGTTTGTGATACAATGTAGCATTCTTGCTGACGGCTAACGTCTCTCCACAGTGCAAAGCAAATTCTAAGTTGGCAATCCTCGCCTCCATGGTGGCAAACAAACAACGTTCCATACAAATAATAGCTAAACATGGTAAACAAGCTTGATATTTTGGGTGTAAACAAATGTGGGCGGAGCGATACAAATATCAACAGTAACGATACCAAGTAGCATAGAATCAGGTCAGATCAATATTTTTTAAAAACAAAAAATATATAATTTATTGTTTTTGGTATTGTTATTAAAATGGGGAAATAAGTCCCTGGACTTTAAGGGCAAAAACGAACGGATTACATTTTTCATTTAAATTGTTACACCGCCATTTTTGTCTGATTATAATTATAATTCAAAATGCCTTGTTGCTCCAGTTGGACTTTCTCTGCTTAAAAGCCGCGACTGTCCTCTTAATATTTGCACATTTTGTTGATATCTGGGAAATATTAAAGTTACATCCACATCACAGACCTGCTGACAACGCTCCAGACAATATATAACACATATATTACTTTAATTTGTTTTCAAGTAAAACAAAAACCCTTATTTTCAAGGTTTGGCGGTTATGAAAATGCCGTGGTGGCACGCCATATTCAATTACATTAAGCGGAAACCCTGGCATATGTCCGTAAGACACACAGAAGGCTTTGTAACTAATTTTAAAATGGTTCGATTATCATTTACATGCCAAATAACAGATCAGGATTCAGAGTTTAGGCCAGGGGTCCCCAAACTACGGCCAGATCCGGCCCGCCAACGTCCAAAATCCGTCTCCTTGACGCTCATATTGTCTAAAAACGCATTTTCTCATCAATAACGTGACATCGCGCTCGCGCCGCAGTGTCTTGCGAGCGAGGAATATACTGTATATATATATATATATATATATATATATATATATATATATATATATATATATATATATATATATATATATATATATATAAATAAGAGATATATTATCGGCCGATAAATGCTTTAAAATGTAATATCGGAAATTATCGTTTTTTTCATTATCGGTATCGTTTTTTATTTTAATTTTTTATTTTTTTTTTATTTTTATTAAATCAACATAAAAAACACAAGATACACTTACAATTAGTGCACCAACCCAAAAAACCTCCCTACCCCATTCACACTCATTCACACAAAAGGGTTGTTTCCTTCTGTTATTAATATTCTGGTTCCTACATTATATATCAATATATATCAATACAGTCTGCAAGGGATACAGTCCGTAAGCACACATGATTGTGCGTGCTGCTGGTCCACTAATAGTACTAACCTTTAACAGTTAATTTTACTCATTTTCATTAATTACTGGTTTCTAGGTAACTGTTTTTATATTGTTTTACTTTCATTTTTATTCAAAAAAATGTTTTTAATTTATTTAACTTATTTTATTAATTTTTTTAAAAAGGACCTTATCTTCACCATACCTTGTTGTCCAAATTAGGCATAATAATGTGTTAATTCCACGACTGTATATATCGGTTGATATCGGTATCGGTAATTAAAGAGTTGGACAATATCGGGATATCGGCAAAAAGCCATTATCGGACATCCCTAATATATACTGTATATATATACACACGTTAGGTCAGGAAAAAACAGAGGCTATTTCATCCCTACAAGCCGGTTTCGCAGGTTTCCCTGCTCTTCAGGGGATTTTATAAAAAATATAAAAAATTTAATAAATCCCCTGAAGAGCAGGGAAACCTGCGAAACAGGCTTGTAGGGATGAAATAGCCTCTGTTTTTTCCTGACCTAACGTGTATATATATATATATATATATATATATATATATATATATGTATATATATGTATATAATATATATATATATATATATATATATATATATACATATATATATATATACATACTGTATATATATGTATATATATATATATGTATATATATATACACATATACATATATATATATATATATATATATATATATATATATATATATATATATATATATATATATATATATATATATATATATATATATATATATATATATATATATATATAATAATTTTTAATTTAAATTTTTTTTTTTTTGTCTTAAAAAAATACAATCATGCGTGCTTACGGACTGTATCCCTGCAGACTGTATTGATCTATATTGATATATAATGTAGGAAACAGAAGTATTAATAACAGAAAGAAACAACCCTTTGTGGGAATGAGTGTGAATGAGTGTAAATGGGGGAGTGAGGTTTTTAGGGTTGGTGCACTAATTGTAAGTGTATCTTGTGTTTTTTATGTTGATTTAATTGAAAAAATATTTTTTTATTATTTTTTTATTTTATTTTATTTTTTTACATTTCTTGTGTGGCCCGGTACCAATCGATCCACGGACCGGTACCGGGCCGCGGCCCGGTGGTTGGGGACCACTGGTGTAAAGCACGTCGCCACTGGACTCTAGAGCAGTGGAGACGCCTTCTCTGGACTGATGAGTCACGCTTTTCCATCTGGCAATCTGATGGACGAGTCTGGGTTTGGAGGTTGCCAGGAGAACGCTACATTTTGGACTGCATTGTGCCGAGTGTGAAATTTGGTGGAGGAGGAATTATGGTGTGAGGTTGTTTTTCAGGAGTTGGGCTTGGCCCCTTAGTTCCAGTGAAAGGCACTTCGAATGCTTCAGGATACCAAAATATTTTGGACACGTCCATGGGATGACAATTCAAGTTCATATGTGAGTAAAGGCAGGTGGCCAAATACTTTTGGCAATATAGTGTATGTATACATATACAGCCCGGCCCTCGGCCAAATTGTTTTAACCCAATGCGGCCCCCGGGTCAAAAAGTTTGGGGACCCCTGGTCTACGCCATTCCGCCCATACCCTTACTAGCATAACTAAAGAAGTCGAACAGATGACTACTGACAGCATCCGAGGAAAACAAGCCACAGCAACACCTTAGTTACATATATCACTTTATGAAAACAAATGTAAAAAAAGGAGAGCACTTAAAGGGAAGCCATGAGGAACGCCTCAGTTATGTAAATCCCAAGTTCAGTTTAAAGCTAGCAAGGTTAAAGGATCTGCCAATGAGTGGTCCAAGTTCCGATTGCGAAGCCATTCAAATAACCGTCCAAATGACTGCTATCCAAACGACGTCTATAGAAATGATTATGTCTCCATGGTCTTTGCAACGTGGCATCCTCCCTTGGCCGTGAACCCTGAAGGGTTAGTCATGAAACCTTTGGTGATAAGTCTGAACATGACCAGACGAGCGCGGCCCATGCGTCCGTACATGTCCGCCTGCCTGCATGGGGAACTATGCCAAGGTTGAAAACACGTGGAGGACGCTCAGCTGTTGGGAGTTGTTGGAAAGCGAGGGGGTGCGGCGTGTCGTCCTAATGTGGGCGCGTAGCGCCGTTAGAGCCTCGTAAAGTTGACTTGGAGAATAGAAGAGTGTGTGTGTGAGTGTGTGTGTGTGTGCGTGTGGTTGTGACATAACTCGGTCTTGGCCTGTGATGGGCAGCTGCTGGGAAAAGGCAGCCAGTTACAGCGGGGTTCAGTAACACCAGATCACAAAGTTCACCTCAGCCAGGAATACTTTCTCACACACACACACACACACACACACACACACACACACACACACACACACACACACACACACACACACACACACACACACACACACACACACACACACACACACACACACACACACACACACACTTGTGCACGTACATAAATACACACAGGTGCAGCTAATCTTCTGATTAAAGACACACACACTTTCACACAAACCCACTGAGTGTTTCAGGCGCGTTTACAAGTGCTATTTTGAGATCCACCCCCCCCCCTTCGCGCTTCTCTCTTAGCACACATTTCAGCAGCTCCAGACTGGATCTGCCCCTCTTGGACAGAACTCCACTTGGGGGGAAAAGAAGAAAAAAACGGGAAAAAAAACAAAAAAACGGCGGTGCTATTAAAAAAAGAGATGACTTATCCAAGCCTGGAAATATGCAGTGAATGCAGTCGGTGGCAGGGTCAAAACATCCAAATCCACTTGATTTATAAAAGCACTATTGGCAAACAAAGTGGTTCTGGAGTGCTGCACATACAAACACAATAAAAAGTTATTCCATTGAAAGCATTTGAAATAACAATGGATAAAATATTGAAATCAATCAAAAAATCAAAACACCAAAATGACTCAAGACAAATCAATAAATAAAATCTCATTTAAAGGCCATTAAAAAGTGGGTTTTAAGTCATGTAAAAGCATTTGCAAACATTCTAACATTTAACATCTGCCATGCTTGTTTGTTACTATGAAAAGTAACTTAAAACAACGTTTTAACAATTTCAGGACCACTTGGGGCTTTGCTCGATTTTGCGGTCTCCCGCAATAAAGTAGCGCTAATGACCACACCCCCCCTCCGAGAGACATGCTAACAAACAACAACAATGGAGGACAGCAAGGGTCTCCAGTGTTTACTTCTGTGAAGAACACCAATCCTATCCAAGACCAGACTGTCGCAACAAGCAGGGGCGGTGCACCAAAAATTCTGGGACCCCATACACAAGACCCTGAACCCCATACACAAGACCCTGAACCCCATACACAAGACCCTGAAGGGCCCACCCAGCTCTGACCTAAACCCAACTCACACAAAACTAATTACATGGATTTTGTTAAAACTAGCTTTTTAAAACACATTTAAAAACTTTAACTAGGTTTTGACTTTTTAAAGATGGTATTAACATACCTAAGTGAACCCCTCTAAATATATTTTTTTAAGTTGTGTTTTTTACAAAAATGTGCCAACAAATTCAATACAAACGTGGCAAGAATATGTTTGTAAATAATCATATACCTGTCACTATTCACTTAAATGCAAAATATGAAATCTGTTAAGTTTCCCTTTAGTGCACAGGTGTCAAACTCAAGGCCCAATCTGGCACGCCATATAATTTAAAGTGTCATTTAATTGGTCCACAATATCATATAAGCGTCCCGTTACATCATTTAATTAGCCCGGAATATCATACAGTATACGTGGCCCGCCACATCATTTAATTGGCCCGCTACATCATTTAATGTAGCCCGCCACATTATTTAATTGGCCCGCAATATCGTTTAACACGACCCGCAATATATTTTAAGTGGCCCGCCACTTCATTTAATTGGTCTGCAACATCATTTAATTGGTCTGCTACATCATTTAAAGTGGCCCGCCACATCATTTAATTGGCCCGCTACATCATTTAAGTGGCTAAACACATCATTTAACTATTACACATTCATTAAATACTATTACTGTGATTATTGGTGCCTTTCACTGCCCTTAAAAAATTTAAACGCCTCTTCAACTATAATCAAGAGTCCTTGAACACACCCGAGCTATGTGCTGCGATGCAAAAGTGAAACTAATACATACGTTTCTCCTAGATAGAAGAAAGGTAGAAAAATACATAATCTATCATCCTTAAAGGCAAACTTTGATGATGTTACGACGTCCGTGTTGCGTAAACTGTTCATGCTAGGTTTGCAGTTAGACATTTTTTTTATTTGATTCAAGCAACCTTATTATTGCACTTTTATGGCACCATTTATTTTATCTGGACATTTCTGACAAAATCTTCAAACTTGACAAAAGCCCCACAGTGTTGCAATGAGCAACCAGCTAAATATGCAGAGAATACACTAAGTGGCGCAGTCAAATATTTATTTGTGTTGCGCTGGCTTGTCATAACCTACTTTTGCAGCGGTTAATGCTCAACGGACAGAGATATGGAGCGGAGTGACGTAAGGTGGAACCTGGGAGAGAAACCAAGCGGGATTTGCACAGCAAACGTCATCAAAAAGGCTGCATGTGCACCAACCACAGTCAAACTTTACAGTCTTCAAGGGTGAAATGAGTCAAAGGATCGTAACTTCTGCTCCGAAAGTTCTTTACGTGTGTGAGTAATTGTCCCCAACTGCACAAACTTTGTATGAAGAAAGAAAGAAAATATGCTTTGCTACACGTCTTAAAACAAATCCTGGAGTTTGACCAACTATTTGCCAGTCGGCTACAGACAAGTCAGTGTCATCATTTCCTCGGCGAAGAGGCTGACCTAGCATGATGTCGCTGTAAAAACGTGTCGTTAGCGTTGTGGTTCAAAAGCTGCGCTGGCGCTGCTAACGTTGGCGGACAACAATCAAAACAATGTGATGCAGGGGATTTATTATGTTGCCCATAGCAACAGTGTGTATATACCAAACTAAGAAGCACTGAGGGAACGCAAACCCTCGCCAGACCCTAAATCCAAAAAGTCCTGAATCCAGACCGTAATCAAGACTGGAACTTTTTGAACTAACAATGGAGGACTGAAAGAAACGGGATAAACCCTTTTTTCGGTCAACCACTCTCTATGTCTCTGCGGGTGTGGGCGCTAGCACACACATACACAAAGAAGTTGGGCCTCGTAACTTAAACGTAACATAACTTAACGTAGTAGTTCCTTATCCCATTTTAGATATTTTGTGAATGATGAAAATCCGCCCTAAACTTTTTGAGCTATCAATAGAAAGAAACGGAGTGAACTCTTTTGTCAATCATCGACTCTCTTTGTCTCTGCGGGAGGAGGCGGGAATGCTGGCATACATACACACATACAGAAGTTAACACATGTAACATAACGTAAAAGTTTGGTTATAATGCGCCCTTAACTTATCTATAGATAGAAAACGAGTGAACCCTCTTGTCAATCATCCATTTTCTTGGTCTCTGCGGGAGGAGGTGTGGATGCTAGCATAGACACACACACACAGAAGTTAACGCTTGTAACAAACGTAAAAGTTTGCTTAAAATCCGCCCTTAACTTTTTGAGCTATCTATAGAAAGAAAACGAGTGAACCCTCTTATCAATCATCGACTCTCTTTGTCTCTGCGGGAGGAGGCGGGGATGCTAGCATATACACACACACACACACACAAACACACACACACACACACACAGACGTTAACACTTGTAACATAACGTAAAAGTTTGATTAAAATCCGCCCTTAACTTTTTGAGTTATCTATAGAAAGAAAACGAGTGAACCCTCTTTTCAATCATCGACTCTCTTGGTCTCTGCGGGAGGAGGTGTGGATGCTAGCATATACACACACACACAGAAATTAACACTTGTAACATAACGTAAAAGTTTGCTTAAAATCTGCCCTAAACTTTTTGAGCTATCTATAGAAAGAAAATGAGTGAACCCTCTTATCAATCATCAACTCTATTTGTCTCTGCGGGAGGAGGCGGGGATGCTAGCATATATACACACACACACAAACACACACACACACACACACACAGAGACGTTAACACTTGTAACATAACGTAAAAGTTGGATAAAAAAAAAAATCCACCCCTAACTTTGTGAGCAATCTATAGAAAGAAAGAGTGAACCCTCTTGTCAATCATCACCTTTTTTTGTCTCTGCGGTGGGAGGCGAGAATGCTAGCATATACACACACACAGAAGTTAACACTTGTAACATAACGTAAAAGTTTGATTAAAATCCGCCCTTAACTTTTTAAACTATCTATAGAAAGAAAACGAGTGAACCCTCTTTTCAAATCATCCACTCTCTTTGTCTCTGCGGTGGGAGGCGGGGATGCTAGCATATACACACACACACACAGAAGTTAACACTTGTAACATAACGTAAAATTTTGATTAAAATTTGCCCTTAACTTTTTGAGCTATCTATAGAAAGAAAACGAGTGAACCCTCTTGGCAATCATCGACTCTCTTTGTCTCTGCGGGAGGAGGCGGGGATGCTAGCACACACACACACACACACACACACACACACACACACACACACACACACACACAGACACACACACACACACACACACACACACACACACACACACACACAGACGTTAACACTTGTAACATAACATAAAAGTTTGATTAAAATCCGGCCTTAACTTTTTGAGCAATCTATAGAAAGAAAACGAGTGAACCCTCTTATCAATCGTCCACTCTCTTTGTCTCTGCGGTGGGAGGCGGGGATGCTAGTATATACACACACACAGAAGTTGAGGCTCGTAACGTAAAAGTGAAATTTTGGTGAAATTACGCCCTTAACTTTTCGAGCTATCTTTAGTGAAATTTAAAAAAACAAACAAACAAAAACCCAGAATAACCCTCTCATCAGTCATCCACTCTCTTTGTCTCTGTGGGTGGAGGCGGAGCCACTAGCATACACACACACACAGAAACATAAACATAAGTTATGTAGTGGAAAATATCCGGATCAGGCCCAAACTGTTGTTATTTTTTTTAATCCCATTTCGGACGTTTCCTGAAAGTTTGGTGAAAATCAACCACAACTTTTTTTGTTATGCTGCTAACTAGCTAGTTGCTAACTAGCTAACTATTACGTAAAATCAGGGTGCAAAATAGCGCTTCTTGGAGCCCCACTCTGTCTGCGTTCAATAGCATTAAAGCAGGGGTGTCCAAACTTTTTCCACTGAGGGCCGCACACGGAAAAATTAAAGCATGTGGGGGCCATTTTGATATTTTTCATTTTCAAACCATAACAAAATATATGCATTTTTTATTTATTTTACCTTTAGGAGTCCCGGGGACCGTAAAGGGTCTCAGTCATTAAAATGTTAAAAATAAGTCAGATTATTATTATTTTTATTTTTTTTAACGCTTACAGTAAATCTCTATATCAACTTCAAGTTGATATAAAGTAAGACAAATTAAAAAAAACATTTTTTATGGCTTTTCTGTCAAAAACAACTTAGTTTTTTATAGTAAAACTGAAATATGCAGTATTTAGTAATTAGAGCCCTAAAAGATCAATAATGCAGGAAACCATTGATTTTAATTATTTCATATTTTTGAGTAATCACAGTGAAAAGATAAATACAAAATCACTAAATATATTTGGGATCCAAAAGGTGCCCCACTCATAAAGTGATACATTTTTATTAGGTTTTTCTTTTACTTTCAACACTTACGTTACGAGATCAACTTCAGATATATCTGTCGATTTTATGCTGGAACTATTATTTTGTTGGTTTTATGCGCTTTTGTCAAAGGAAACTTTGATGTTTTTTTATGGCTACTACACAATATATGCAATATTTACCACATAAAACATTTTAAAAGGGAAATATTTGAAGTAATTGGAGCCCTGAAAATAATTCATTATAACATGGATTTTTTGTCATAATTTTTTTTTTTTGAGCAATGGCAAAAAAAGAAAAATGAAGAAAGACAAATGAAAAAAAAAACAGCCTGCATGGCAGCTTTTGTGTCAACATTGCAACTTTTTCTCGTTAGATTTCACCTCATTCCACTTTTTTTAATGTTCTTTTTTATTTTTACAATAGTATTTCCAGAATGTGTAAACAATTAGCTGCGGGCCGCAAATGGCACCCGGGACGCACTTTGGACACCCCTGCATTAAAGCTACGGCATTTTTGGGGGCCACGCGCTACCAACACGCTATTGCGTAAGCGCGAACACTTTTGAAAAAAAAATAGTAGAACATGGGATTTGTCTTCACTTATCAGTGATGATGTCGTAACAACAACAACAAAAAGGACTGCCAAGATTTACGGGCAGAACACGCGCAACACTAAACCCCCCACCCCCATGCCCGAAATTCCAGGAGTGACAGTGAACCTGGCTTTGACTCAGTGGCGCTACACACACACACACACACACACACACACACACACACACACACACACACACACACACACATAAACATCAGTCATTGCCAGATCACATAGCACACTGCCCGTGGGAATGCTCCCCCAGGCTGGACGGGGTGTTAATCACGCCCCCCCACCCCTTTCTGTGCCTCGTTTTTGCTTATGACTTAATAAAAGGGGCGGGGCCGGCAGATCCGTGCCTTTAAAAGCAGCTTTACACTGAAAGGTTCCCCGCAGCCCAGTTATGTAATAATCCCCTACCCCGCACCCCCATGCTTACCTGACAAAAAGAGACCGGCAGTTCCCTGTCAAGGTTTACATACCAAACTGTAAACATGTGTACATATGTACATAAAACTGTACTTTAATGACCTCTTTGCCGTCCTATGCTGTATTCTTGTTTACATTCCCGCCCCTCGTCTCATTTAAGGATTATGACGTCCCAAACGGGCGTCGTGCGGCACTAAATAGGCTGCTGTGTTTCCAGACAAACCGGTTACAACGTCTCTTTCTCTCGCCATTTTTTATTCCCTAACTCCAGGCTGTGAGGACTGTCATGCACATGGCTCGCAGAGGAGAGGAACAAAGAAGCTCTGCACTCACGTCATCGCCGGCCACAACATTAGGCACGGTTGAAAGATACTGAAACTAAGGTTATTGTTACCTTTTTAGAATGCATTGCATCATACTAGGGCTGCAACAACTAATCGATTAAATAGATTAAAATCGATTATAAAAATAGTTGGCGATTAATTTAGTCATCGATTCGTTGGATCTATGCTATGCGCAGAGGCAATATATATATATATATTTTTTTTCTTAAATAAACCTTAATTTATAAAATGCAACATGTACAAACAGCTGAGAAACTAATCAAAATAAGTATGGTGCCAGTATGCTGTTTCTTTCAATAAAATACTGGAAAGGATAGAAATGTAGTGTGTCTCTTTTGTCCGATTATTAATCGAAGTAATAATCGACAGAGAGGGGCAGGGCTTTCTACCGATCACCACCCGGTGGTGAGTTGGCTGCGATGGTGGGGGAGGATGCCGGACAGACCTGACAGGCCCAAACGCATTGTGAGGGTTTGCTGGGAACGTCTGGCAGAGTCTCCTGTCAGAGAGAGTTTCAATTCCCACCTCCGGAAGAACTTTGAACATGTCACGAGGGAGGTGCTGGACATTGAGTCCGAATGAACCATGTTCCGCGCCTCTATTGTCGAGGCGGCTGATTGGAGCTGTGGCCGCAAGGTAGTTGGTGCCTGTTGTGGCGGTAATCCTAGAACCCGTTGGTGGACACCGGCGGTGAGGGATGCCGTCAAGCTGAAGGAGTCCTATCGGGTTCTTTTGGCTCATAGGACTCCTGAGGCAGCGGACAGGTACCGACAGGCCAAGCGGTGTGCGGCTTCGGCGGTCGCAGAGGCAAAAACTCGGACATGGGAGGAGTTCGGGGAAGCCATGGAAAACAACTTCCGGACGGCTTCGAAGCGATTCTGGACCACCATCCGCCGCCTCAGGAAGGGGAAGCAGTGCACTATCAACACCGTGTATGGTGAGGATGGTGTTCTGCTGACCTCGACTGCGGATGTTGTGGATCGGTGGAGGGAATACTTCGAAGACCTCCTCAATCCCACCAACACGTCTTCCTATGAGGAAGCAGTGCCTGGAGAATCTGTGGTGGGCTCTCCTATTTCTGGGGCTGAGGTTGCTGAGGTAGTTAAAAAGCTCCTCGGTGGCAAGGCCCCGGGGGTGGAAGAGATCCGCCCGGAGTTCCTTAAGGCTCTGGATGCTGTGGGGCTGTCTTGGTTGACAAGACTCTGCAGCATCGCGTGGACATCGGGGGCGGTACCTCTGGATTGGCAGACCGGGGTGGTGGTTCCTCTCTTTAAGAAGGGGAACCGGAGGGTGTGTTCTAACTATCGTGGGATCACACTCCTCAGCCTTCCCGGTAAGGTCTATTCAGGTGTGCTTGAGAGGAGGCTACGCCGGATAGTCGAACCTCGGATTCAGGAGGAACAGTGTGGTTTTCGTCCTGGTCGTGGAACTGTGGACCAGCTCTATACTCTCGGCAGGGTCCTTGAGGGTGCATGGGAGTTTGCCCAACCAGTCTACATGTGTTTTGTGGACTTGGAGAAGGCATTCGACCGTGTCCCTCGGGAAGTCCTGTGGGGAGTGCTCAGAGAGTATGGGGTATCGGACTGTCTGATTGTGGCGGTCCGCTCCCTGTATGATCAGTGCCAGAGTTTGGTTCGCATTGCCGGCAGTAAGTCGGACTAGTTTCCAGTGAGGGTTTGACTCCGCCAAGGCTGCCCGTTGTCACCGATTCTGTTCATAACTTTTATGGACAGAATTTCTAGGCGCAGTCAAGGCGTTGAGGGGGTCTGGTTTGGTGGCTGCAGGATTAGGTCTCTGCTTTTTGCAGATGATGTGGTCCTGATGGCTTCATCTGGCCAGGATCTTCAGCTCTCGCTGGATCGGTTCGCAGCTGAGTGTGAAGCGACTGGGATGAGAATCAGCGCCTCCAAGTCCGAATCCATGGTTCTCGCCCGGAAAAGGGTGGAGTGCCATCTCCGGGTTGCGGAGGAGACCCTGCCCCAAGTGGAGGAGTTCAAGTACCTCGGAGTCTTGTTCACGAGTGAGGGAAGAGTGGATCGTGAGATCAGCAGGCGGATCGGTGCGGCGTCTTCAGTAATGCGGACGCTGTATCGATCCGTTGTGGTGAAGAAGGAGCTGAGCCGGAAGGTAAAGCTCTCAATTTACCGGTCGATCTACGTTCCCATCCTCACCTATGGTCATGAGCTTTGGGTTATGACCGAAAGGACAAGATCACGGGTACAAGCGGCCGAAATGAGTTTCCTCCGCCGGGTGGCGGGGCTCTCCCTTAGAGATAGGGTGAGAAGCTCTGCCATCCGGGGGGAGCTCAAAGTAAAGCCGCTGCTCCTCCACATCGAGAGGAGCCAGATGAGGTGGTTCAGGCATCTGGTCAGGATGCCACCCGAACGCCTCCCTAGGGAGGTGTTTAGGGCACGGGGAAGACCCAGGACACGTTGGGAAGACTATGTCTCCCGGCTGGCCTGGGAACGCCTCGGGATCCACCGGGAGGAGCTGGACGAAGTGGCTGGGGAGAGGGAAGTCTGGGCTTCCCTGCTTAAGCTGCTGCCCCCGCGACCCGACCTCGGATAAGCGGAAGAAGATGGATGGATGGATGGATGGATGGATAATAATCGACAGATTAATCGATTATCAAATTAATCGTTAGTTGTAGCCCTACATCATACGAGGGTCGGTAACCCGCATAGCGTCGCCCTAGTGGCTCCCTGGACCTCTTTCAGGGATGTGTGAAAATGGAAAAAAATGAAGAAAATGTTTTGTTTGTTTTAATATATTTTCTGTAGGAGGACAAACATGACACAAACCTTCCTAATTGTAAGAAATCACGCTGTTTATGGTAAACATGCATCACTGATGAGAGGATTTGCAAGCACCGTTTTGTCCTACTAATTTCAGCGATCCTTGAACTCATCGTAGTTTGTTTACATGTACAACTTTCTCCGACGTTGCCACAGGAAGACATGTTTTATGCCACTCCTTCTCTGTCTCATTTTGTCCACCAAACATTTTATGCTGTGCGTGACTGTTGATTTTATTGATTTGCTGGAGTGCTTATCAGGCATATTTGGTCAATCAATGACTGCAAGCTAATTGATGCTAACATGCTAATCAAGCTAGCTGCATGTAAATATTGCATCATTATGCCTCGTTTGTAGGTATATTTGAGCTCATTTAATTTCCTTTACTTATGTCCTCTGTGTATTTAATTTATATTTTCATGTCTCATGACACATTATCTGTATGTAATATTGGCTAAATTTGTCATAGTTGTTTTTGTGCCATGTTGTTCCGGACCACAGCAAACGTTACCCAGCTTGCAAAGATTGTAATAAATCCATTAGAAGAAGACAGCCTGCCTTTTCCTTAAACTTGGACACACACATTTATACTATTGGCCATTCTGAGCCAGTAATTTCCAGAAGTTAACTCATCCTGTGAGAAGCCTCCATTTTACTAATATTTTCCAATGTTGCAAAAATGTGTAGAATAAAAATTTAAATACAACATTTCTGTCAACGAAGATCTGCGTCAGCCTTTGATAGTAGGCTATAATAGCTAATATAGACACTTACATCATGTGTTGCCTTCATTATAACACTTATATAAAATGTTTAAAACTATTTTGATAGTAGGCCAAAATAACTAATATAGACACTTACATCATGTGTGGACTTCATTATAACACTTATATAAGACTTTTAATTTTTTGCAGCTCCAGACAGATTTTTTTGTTGTATTTTTGATCCAATATGGCTCTTTCAACATTTTGGCTTGCCGACCCCTGAACTAGGAGGTTAATATGATGCAGTCTTGCACCAATGCAAATGTTCTATCAATGCCTAATTTAATGCTTGAGTGCAGTAGCTCCTAAACTTTTTTAACCAAGTACCACTTCAGAAAAAAATGTGGCTCTCCAAGTATCACCGTAATGGCCAACATTAAAATAGAGTAGCGGAGTAGGCAACAAGACAGATGTTTTATTTAACAAGTGTATTTACATTTTTGGCCACTGTAACATCACACACAGTTTGAACAGTAACACTGTGTTTCAATGTAGGAAAAAAAATCACTGCACTTTAATCAATTGATTTTTTGGCGTACCAATGAGTCAAATTCAAGGCCCGTGGGCCTAATCTGGCCCGAAAACTCAATAAATGTGGTCTACCATTACATTTTGATTTGCCCCGTCAAACAATTCCAACGTGGCCCGCCACTTCATTTTATTGTGGCCAACCATATCAACTTATGTAGTCCGCCATATTACTTTATTGTGGACGGGCCACTTCAATTTAAGTGGCCCGTCCAATAACTTTAATGTGGGATGCCACGTAATTCTACAGTGGACCGCCACGATTTGACCGTTGAATTTTGGTCATTTTTCCAACCAATATTGTACAACATAAATACAATGTGGAAACAACATGCTTTTTGATGACGTTTATTCAATGTCAGGTTGTGACGTTGATTTGACCATTACATTTGGGTCATTTTCCAAACAAATATTCTACAACATAAATACAACGTTAAAACAACATGCTTTTGGATGGCATTTATTCAATGTCAGCTTGTGACGTTGATTTGACCATTGAATTATGGTAATTTTTCCAAGCAATATTCTACACCACAAATACAACGTTGACACAACATGCTTTTTGAAGATGTTTATTCAATGTCAGAATGTGACATTGATTTGACCATTGAATTCCGGTCATTTTCCAACCAATATTCACCAACACAAATACAATGTTGAAACAACATGCTTTTGGATAACTTTTTTTCAATGTCAGGTTGTGACGTTAATTTGACGATTGACATTTGGTCATTTCCCAACCAACAACGTGGATTCAACTTTAGACATCAAAATGTGGAATTACATTATCTCCCACGGCACACCAAACAATATCTCACGGTACACTAGTGTGGTTGAAAAACACTAGACGAGAGCATTGTTTTTCAACCTCAATTGTTGGATATGACTTTAAACCATAACCAACCATGCATCAATAAAGCTCTTGTCTCAAAGTAGGTGTACTGTCACCACCTGTCACATCACGCCCTGACTTATTTGGAGTTTTTTGCTATTTTCCTGTGTGTAGTGTTTTAGTTCCTGTCTTGCGCTCCTATTTTGGTGGCTTTTTGTCTTTATTTGGTATTTTCCTGTAGCAGTTTCATGTCTTCCTTGAGCGATATTTCCCACACCTGCTTTGTTTTAGCAATCAAGAATATTTCAGGTTTTTTTAGCCTTCTTTGTGGGGACATTGTTGATTGTAATGTTATGTTCGGATGTACATTGTGGACGCCGTCTCTGCTCCACAGTAAGTCTTTGCTGTCGTCCAGCATTCTGTTTTTGTTTACTTTGCAGCCAGTTCAGTTTTTGCTTCGTTTTGCATAGCCATCCCTAAGCTTCAATGCCTTTTCTTAGGGACACTTGCCTTTTGTTTATTTTTGGTTTAAGCATTAGACACCTTTTTTACCTGCAAACCATCATCGTCGTTCCCGACATCTACAAACAATTAGCTACCGGCTGCCACCTACTGATATGGAAGAGTATTACACGGTTACTCTGCCGAGCTCTAGACAGCACAGACACTCGACAACGGCACATTATTTGCGGATTATAATTACTGGTTTGCAAAAAATATTTTTAACCAAATTAGGTGAAATTACATAATCTCCCATGGCACACCAAATAATATCTCACGGTACACTTTTTTGAGCCAAAGCACATTTTTTGCGTTATAAAAATCCATAGGCACACCACCAGCAGACATCATTAAAAAATGAAACTCAGCAGCCGATATTGACAATAAAAAGTCGTTGTCGCAATTGTTGGATACGACCATGCATCAATATAGCTCTTGTCTCAAAGTAGGTGTACTGTCACCACCTGTCACATCACGCCCTGACTTATTTGGAGTTTGTTGCTATTTTCCTGTGTGTAGTGTTTTACTTTTTGTCTTGCGCTCCTATTTAAGTGGCTGTTTCTCTTTACTTGGTATTTTCCTGTAGCAGTTTCATGTCTTCCTTGAGCGATATTTCCCACACCTGCTTTGTTTTAGCAATCAAGACATTGTTGATTGTCATGTCATGTTCGGATGTACATTGTGGACGCCGTCTCTGCTCCACAGTAAGTCTTTGCTGTCGTCCAGCATTCTGTTTTCGTTTACTTTGCAGCCAGTTCAGTTTTTGCTTCGTTTTGCATAGCCTTCCCTAAGCCTCAATGCATTTTCTTACGGGCACTCACCTTTTGTTTATTTTTGGTTTAAGCATTAGACACCTTTTTACCTGCACACTGCCTTCCGCTGTTTCCGACATCTACGAAGCAATTAGCTACCTGCTGCCACCTACTGATACGGAAGAGTATTACACGGTTACTCTGCCGAGCTCTAGACAGCACAGACACTCGACAACGGCACATTTGCGGGTTATAAATACTGGTTTGCAAAAAATATCAGGTGAAATTACCAGACAATATCTCACGGTACACTAGTGTGGTTGAAAAACACTGGACTAGAGTATATGACAGCAGCACGATAATGCTACTTTGATGCATTATTCTAACAATATATGCATATTTTCAGGGGTGTGTAATTGCCATCATCTTGGAAGGAGACCCTGATGACAGTGTTGTGTGTACACGCCACATGCTTTTTGTTTTTGTTTTGCTGGAGGAAGGAGGGGGTGCTGGGTGAGTGTGTAGTGTGTGTTTCTTACCTTCCATCCTGCAGAGCTGTTGCTGTCTCCTTTGTCCTTAAAGTAGGGGATGGATCTCACCATCCACTCGTAAATCTGCGACAGCGTCAGTCTCTTGTCCGGGGTGCTCTCGATGGCCTTGGTGATGAGGTCGGCGTAGGAGAGGTTCCCCCAGGCGTTCCGGCGAGACGACGCCTTCCTCGGGGTCTGCTGAACGGCCAAGCCGCTGGGGGTGAGCGCGCCGGAGGCGGCCGAGGGAGAGTGCGCGGAGCGCGGCGAGCCTCCGCTCTCCTGCCCGGGGGAGGAGAGCGCGCCGTCGGGGAGCGGGCTGCTGCTGCTCCGGTCGGACGCGTTCCCACCGACCGCCATATGCTGGTTCGCGCCGTCCTCCTCGTCGTCCTCCTCCTCGGGGATGATGTCGTTGCTCTCCGGCTTCACGGCGCCCGAGTCCGGGCGTGGAAGGGGCCAGGTGCACGACCTGGGCCGCTGCTGCGGCTCGAAATCCGGGTCGATGGCCACGTCGGGGAGAGCCGCCTCGGCCATGATCTCCTCGCGAATCGTCGGTTTCAAAAAAAAAAAAAAAAATGAAGTTACAGGCGAAACCTGTCAAAGTCGCGTCCCATGAATGCGCGCTCCCGTTCTTTGTTGCTGTTCCTCGTGCCTGTGGATGACATTGAAAAAAAAACCTAATTATGACAACCCTTCAAAATAAAATAAATGACCTTACTTGTGGAGCAAAGCTGACTGTTCCGGTTTTTTTTTTAAAACGCTCCGGGTGACCCAGAAAGAAGTCGTCCGCACGCCATCGCACCAAGTTCAACTCTTGCTCGCTTATGTGGAAGAACACTGCCGACTTTCTACTGTATCTGCCCTCTCCACACACACACACGCGCGCATGCATGCATATACACGCACACTTCCACGCACACGCGTTTATCACGCAGACAGACACAAGCGTGCGAGTGGATCAAGGTCCAGCCCCCAGTGGATCCTGTGCAGGGCGACGCCTTTTAAAGAGACAGTGCAGCACAGGAACACGCCTCAACATGTCAGAGCAGGGGCGGAAAAGGTGCTTTTAAAGTCAATTGCTGGATTACATTTGCTTCTACATTGACATTAAAATGTTTTTATGGCTACTAGAAATAGTTGTTTATATGAACATTGAGGGATTATTGACAATACTTAAGTTAAAGTGCTGGAAATGAACTATTTCTGTGACAAAGTAAAATAAAACATTTGTGCAGATTGTGATTTTTTATTGGCACTGTCTGCTATAAGAAGACATGTTTTTATCACCCGTAGAAATAATTTAAATCATCTGAAATAAATGTAATTGGTGCCTATTCAAACATAAAACATGTCCTTTTATTCATGTATTTATTTTTTTGTTAAATTTAGTATATTTACTTTTTTTTTTTACATGTATTTATTTATTATTAATGTAGTACATTTAAAAATATTGTATTTATTTATTTGTAAAACGTATTGCATTTAAACAAATATTTACTATTATGTTTTATGTAACATGCCTTTTAAAAAGAAAAACTGACTTTTAGATAAGGAATATCGTAAACAAATTGGAGCTGTCAAATGTTATTTTATCTAAAAAAAAAAAAGTTTTTTTAATGTAACATCCCCTTTAGAAATAAAAACTAACTATTAGAAAATAATTATTGCATAAAAATTAGGGCTGTCAAATGGCTTTTTCCTCAAACAGCACAATTGTGACACATAACATGCCTTTTTAATATGTACATGTATATACATGTATGTATACAGTATATGTATATATGTATGTATGTATACATATATATGTATATATGTATATATGTATGTATATATACATATATATCTACACATGTATTTATTTATTTATTAAATGTATTTCATTTTTAAACATTTCTTTTTTTTTTATTGTAACATGCCTTTTAAAAAGATGAAGTAACTTTTAGATATTGTATGCAGATTAGTTGTCAAATTTAATTGATGTGTTCCCCTCAAACAGCACAATTTTAACATACAGTATGTTATATAACATATAACAAGAAATATTTGTAAAGTATAAATATATATATGTGTGTGTGTGTGTGTGTGTGTGTGTGTGTGTGTGTGTGTGTGTGTGTGTGTGTGTGTGTGTGTGTGTGTGTGTGTGTGTGTGTGTGTGTGTGTGTGTGTGTGCGTGTATATATATATACATATATACACATCTACATATATATATATAGATGTGTGTGGGGCGGCGTGGCGAAGTTGGTAGCGTGGCAGTGCCAGCAATCGGAGGTTTGCTGGTTACTGGGGTTCAATCCCCACCTTCTACCATCCTAGACATGTCCATTGTGTCCTTGGGCAAGACACTTCACCCTTGCTCCTGATGGCTGCTGGTTAGCGCCTTGCATGGCAGCTCCCGCCATCAGTGTGTGAATGGGTGGTGAATGGGTGAATGTGGAAATACTGTCAAAGCACTTTGAGTACCTTGAAGGTAGAAAAGTGCTATACAAGTATAACCCATTTATTTTATATATATATATATATATATATATATATATATATATATATATATATATATATATATATATATATATATATATATATATATATATATATATATATATATATATATATATATATATACATATATATATGTGTGTGTGTGTATATATATATATATGTATATGTTTATATATGTTAATTTTTTTATCATTATGTAGTATTATCCATATTTTATGTCTTAGATGCTAAATATTGTATACAAATTAGGGCTGTCAAAAATAACACGTGCCACAGCGTGCTTCAAATATCTGGCTTTATTTATATTATTATTTATTTAGGCATATTCTGCAACATTCTTGCCCTAAATTAAGCACATTCAAGGATGAAAATGGCTGAATTAAATAAAAATATCAATACTATAGTAGTATTGGCCACTGATTGGCTCAGCCTCAGGCAGCGTGACTATATTGGAATGAAAAAGTGTAAAGGTGACTAAAAGGTGTCATTTATTGAGGATGCCTTTGAAAGATGGAGACGATTGAAGGCGGAGAAGATTTTTTCATCTGACGCCAAACTTGCTAATTTCCTCCTTGGTAGGTAAGTAAGGCATTTACGTTTTCTTATTACTTGCAATAAATGGAAATGGACATTTTGTATGTAAACAATATTGTCCAATACAGATCTTGTCTAACAAAGCTAGTATGTTCGTGCAATGAATGCTTAGCGAGATGGTGCTTAGATCCTGGTGTAATGCTTAGCCGTTAGCCTGTATGTCGATGTGTATTCGAACTGACAGTGCAAAATATATGTTCAACAAATAAAACCTATATGGATATGGGTGGTGTCAGTGCCTATTTCCTTCTCAATATGCTGAGGAAATGGGTTCCAACATTAGCACGGCTGTCATCATGGCAATGTGAAACGTATGGAGACAGCCAAATCACTTGATAAAATAATTTCTCATTCGTGTAGCCTATAGACCAGTGGTTCTTAACCTGGGTTCGATCGAACCCTAGGGGTTCGGTGAGTCGGCCTCAGGGGTTCGGTGGAGCCTCCACCGCGGAGGTCAAGACACACCCGACTCATCTTGTAAATAAAAACTCCTCCCTATCGGCGTACGAGGATACCCCCAAACAATGTTCCCTCTAATTTTCCATCTGATTTGCAGGTGTGTAATTTGTTGTGAGTTCATGCACTGTGTTGGTTTTGTTCTTTGAACAAGGTGATGTTCATGCACGGTTCTTTTTGTGCACCAGTAAAAAAACCGTATAACTTTGTCTTGAATTAAAAAAAATTTTTTAAAAAATATTTCTCTAAAGAAGGGTTCGGTGAATGCGCATATGAAACTGGTGGGGTTCGGTACCTCCAACAAGGTTAAGAACCACTGCTGTAGACATACCTTGGTAAAATGTCTCCTCTTTAGTTTTGGGCGTACATTAGGTTGCTAAGCATGCTCTACTTATTTTCACCAGTATAATCATTGCTAGCAGTGGTAGTAGTTCATTTTAGTCTTTGTTTCCTGATAGTACTAACAATAATCATATGATTGCCATTTGTTGTGATATTGTACGCAGGCATGACGTACTTTCTTAATTTCTGTTTAAAATTTGTTCGTTAGGGATTTGTTATTGACAAAACGCTTTTCTATTCAGCTGTTATGTTCCCAGCACCTCAACCCCTAGTAAGAGGCAGTGGAAGTTTGAAGTTCCCTGGAGTAGCCCAGTCGATCGAGCTGGATTCGTCTGCGTATCTGGCAACCTCAGTCACTGAGCGAGGGAGGGGACTACAGAATTTTGACCATGATTTCAGTACCATTTCTG
>NC_084753.1:24755199-24760199 GCF_033978785.1 Entelurus aequoreus | reverse complement strand
TCATGCACACAATTAATGTATGTGATTAATCAAAATGTAAGAGTGTGATTAAAATGAATACAATATTTAACAGCACTAGTTAAAGGCCTACTGAAACCCACTACTATCGACCACGCAGTCTGATAGTTTATATATCAATGATGAAATCTTAACATTGCAACACAATGTTGGGGCGGTATAGCTCGGTTGGTAGAGCGGCCGTGCCAGCAACTTGAGGGTTGCAGGTTCGATCCCCGCTTCCGCCATCCTAGTCACTGCCGTTGTGTCCTTGGGCAAGACACTTTACCCACCTGCTCCCAGTGCCACCCACACTGGTTTGAATGTAACTTAGATATTGGGTTTCACTATGTAAAGCGCTTTGAGTCACTTGAGAAAAGGCGCTATATACATATAATTCACTTCACTTCACTTCACATGCCAAAACGGCCGGGTTAACTTATAAAGTGCAATTTTAAATTTCCCGCGAAACTTCAGGTTGAAAACTCCTTTGGATATGACGTAGCCAGTAGAACAGAGGTATGGCTCCCCCATTGAGGCCAATACAAAAAGCTCTGTTTTCATTTCATAATTCCACAGTATTCTGGACATCTGTGTTGGTGACTCTTTTGCAATTTGTTTAATGAACAATGGAGACTGCAAAGAAGAAAGTTGTAGGTGGGATCGGTGTATTAGTGGCTGGCTGTAGCAACACAACAAGGAGGACTTACTTGGATAGCAGACGCGCTAGCCGATGCTAGCCGCCAACCGCATCTGTGATCGGGTGAAGTCCTTCGTCGCGCCGTCGATCGCTGGAACGCAGGTGAGCACGGGTGTTGATGAGCAGATGAGGGCTGGCTGGCGTAGATGGAGCGCTAATGTTTTTATCATAGCTCTGTGAGGTCCGGTTGCTAAGTTGCTATGTTAGCTTCAGCGTCGTTAGCAACAACATTGTTAAGCCTTGCCAGGCTGAGAATTATTAACCGTGTAGTTACATGTCCATGGTTTAATAGTATTGTTGATCTTCTGTCTATCCTTCCAGTCAGGGATTCATTTATTTTGTTTCTATCTGCATTTGAGCCAGATGCTATCACGTTAGCTCCGTAGCTAAAGTGCTTCGCCAATGTATTGTCGTGGAGATAAAAGTCACTGTGAATGTCCATTTCGCGTTCTCGACTCACATTTTCAAGAGGATATAGTATCTGAGGTGGTTTAAAATACAAATCCGTGATCCACAATAGAAAAAGGAGAGAGTGTGGAATCCAATGAGCCAGCTTGTACCTAAGTTACGGTCAGAGCGAAAAAAGATATGTCTTGCACTGCATTCTAGTCCTTCACTCTAACGATCCTCATCCACAAATCTTTCATCCTCGCTCAAATTAATGGGGTAATCGTCGCTTTCTCGGTCCGAATCGCTCTAGCTGCATTGTAAACAATAGGAAAATATGAGGAGGTGAACAACTGACTACGTCACGCTACTTCCAGTAGGGGCAAGGCTTTTTTTTTATCAGAGACCAAAAGTTGCGAACTTTATCGTCGTTGTTCTATACTAAATCCTTTCAGCAAAAATATGGCAATATCGCGAAATGATCAAATATGACACATAGAATGGATCTGCTATCCCCGTTTAAAAAAACCCATTTCATTTCAGTAGGCCTTTAATATGATCAGGATTTTAGTTTTTTGTCTTTACATTGTGCCTTCTTGATCCATTTTTAAATTTTTTTTTGTTGAATTTCATTTCTGCAACGTGCTCCAGGGCCACAAATGACCCTCGGGCCCCACTTTGGACACCCCCAAGTCAATTAATCCTCAAGACTGTTTAGTTTGGATTTTTATCTGTCCAAAATACGTACGTTTATGTGGCATTTCCTGTCACTAAAGCCTTGGCGAGGCAAAAAAGCGGATTTGCATGCAGCCAAGAAATCATTGTTTTTTAATGGCGATACGGTTTGTCTGCTAATGATACGACTAATGTCCTGTGTGTTCTTTGATGTTTACCCTCTTACACACATGTAAGAGGGATGTGTGCTATTGCTATGAGTTGTTCTTTCCCTTGGCCTCAGTCTGGACCCCTTCTCCAGGGGCCCAGGCTTAGACCGACCCATTGTTTACCTGTATCTCACCTTTTTTGTAAGGGGCGCCGGAAGTTGGCAGACCCGTCAGCGATCCTGTTCTGTCTCCCTGTAATGTTTGTCTGATCTTGAATGGGATTGTGCGGAAAATTTAAATTTCCCCTCGGGGATTAATAAAGTAATTCTGATTCTAATAATGTTTGATCTTCAAAAAAAATGTCGGGTGCATGGTTCACTAGAAATAAATAACACATACTGTATGTTGAAAAATAAAAATATTATTTTGATTGAGTGTCATAAATGTGTGTATAATGCTCTCTGTCCATCCATCCATCCATCCATCTTCTTCCGCTTATCCGAGGTCGGGTCGCGGGGGCAGCAGCCTAAGCAGGGAAACCCAGACTTCCCTCTCCCCACCCACTTCGTCCAGCTCTTCCTGGGGGATCCCGAGGCATTCCCAGGCCAGCCGGGAGACATAGTCTTCCCAACGTGTCCTGGGTCTTCCCCGTGGCCTCCTACCGGTCGGACGTGCCCTAAACACCTCCCTAGGGAGGCGCTCGGGTGGCATCCTGACCAGATGCCCGAACCACCTCATCTGGCTCCTCTCGATGTGGAGGAGCAGCGGCTTTACTTTGAGCTCCCCCCGGATGGCAGAGCTTCTCACCCTATCTCTAAGGGAGAGCCCCGCCACCCGGCGGAGGAAACTCATTTCGGCCGCTTGTACCCGTGATCTTGTCCTTTCGGTCAAAACCCAAAGCTCATGACCATAGGTGAGGATGGGAACGTAGATCGACCGGTAAATTGAGAGCTTTGCCTTCCGGCTCAGCTCCTTCTTCACCACAACGGATCGATACAGCGTCCGCATTACTGAAGACGCCGCACCGATCCGCCTGTCGATCTCACGATCCACTCTTCCCTCACTCGTGAACAAGACTCCGAGGTACTTGAACTCCTCCACTTGGGAAAGGGTCTCCTCCTCAACCCGGAGATGGCACTCCACCCTTTTCCGGGCGAGAACCATGGACTCGGACATGGAGGTGCTGATTCTCATCCCAGTCGCTTCACACTCAGCTGCGAACCGATCCAGCGAGAGCTGAAGATCCCGGCCAGATGAAGCCATCAGGACCACATCATCTGCAAAAAGCAGAGACCTAATCCTGCAGCCACCAAACCAGATCCCCTCAACGCCTTGACTGCGCCTAGAAATTCTGTCCATAAAAGTTATGAACAGAATCGGTGACAAAGGGCAGCCTTGACGGAGTCCAACCCTCACTGGAAACGTGTCCGACTTACTGCCGGCAATGCGGACCAAACTCTGGCACTGATCATACAGGGAGCGGACCGCCACAATCAGACAGTCCGATACCCCATACTCTCTGAGCACTCCCCACAGGACTTCCCGAGGGACACGGTCGAATGCCTTCTCTAAGTCCACAAACACAAATGCTCTCTGTGGTTTAGTAAATAACCCACCTCCCATCACTATATGTGAGGAAATACAGCATCTTTTGTTTATTTATTCATTTTTTGGCTCTTGCAGTGACGGATGCCTGGTTTGAGGTAACATGTTGCTTATACGCAGTACAGTTATCAGGTCGGCACCTAAGTATGGCGGCGTCTCTTCCCCATGCCGCGATCTCCCTCCATCCAGTACGTCTTCGCTTGCATCTCCGTCAGGCGAGAAATAGTCCTGTGGAAGGCAAAGGTCTCCTCCTCGCCCGTGAAAAGTGCCAGACGCCCCGCTGCCTCCTGAAGAAAAGGAAGCCAACATCCGGTTAGGAAGTAAATAAACTCAGAATAGACTTAATAAAGCCTGTGCTGCATACGTCGCTATGGCAACCAAAGCGTTTTTTTCCCCTCTGGTCTGATAATGCCATTTTATAGACGGAAAGCGACACTTTAAGGTGCAAAGTACAAAACCCAAAACCAGTGAAGTTGGCACGTTGTGTAAATGGTAAATAAATCCTTTTAAACTTATATTCAATTGAATAGACTGCAAATACAAGATATTTAATGTTCCAACTGAGAAATGTAATTTTTTTTTTGCAAATAATCATTAACTTAGAATTTATTGGCAGCAACACATTGCAAAAAAGTTGGCACAGGTGCATTTTTACCACTGTGTTACATGGCCTTTCCTTTTAACAACACTCAGTAATTGTTTGGGAACTGAGGAGACCAATTTCTGAAGCTTTTCAGATGGAATTCTTTCCCATTCTTGCTTGATGTACAGCTTAAGTTGTTCAACAGTCCGGAGTCTCCGTTGTGGTATTTTGGGCTTCATAATGTGCCACACATTTTCAATGGGGGACAGGTCTGGACTACAGGCAGGCCAGTCTAGTACCCGCACTTGTAACATGTGGCTTGGCATTGTCTTGCTAAAATAAGCAGGGGCGTCCATGATAACGTTGCTTGGATCGCAACATATGTTCCTCCAAAACCTGTATGTACCTTTCAGCATTAATGGTGCCTTCACAGATGTGTAAGTTACCCATGCCTTGGGCACTAATACACCCCTATACCATCACAGACGCTGGCTTTTGAACTTTGCGCCTATACCAGTCCGGATGGTTCTTTTCCTCTTTGGTCCGGAGGACACAATGTCCACAGTTTCCAAAAACAATTTGAAATGTGGACTTGTCAGACCACAGAACACTTTTCCACTTTGCATCAGTCAATCTTAGATGATGTCGGGCCCAGCGAAGATGGAGGCGTTTGTGGGTGTTGTTGATAAATGGCTTTGGCTTTGCATAGTAGAGTTTTAACTTGCACTTACAGATATTGCAACGGATTGTAGTTACTGACAGTGGTTTTCTGAAGTGTTCCTGAGCCCATGTGGTGATATCCTTTACACACTGATGTCGCTTTTTGATGCAGTACTGCCTGAGGGATCGAAGGTCCGTAATATCATCGCTTACGTGCAGTGATTTCTCCAGATTCTCTGAACCT
>NC_084753.1:24735199-24747699 GCF_033978785.1 Entelurus aequoreus | reverse complement strand
GAGCCGCGCCATCTCCAGGTAATCGCTGGCACCAAGGGACTAAACAACATGAAAAAAAAAAGAATAGTTTGCACGAGAAACACTCAAAAGGCACAATGCATGCTGGGACGTGTACATCTGACCAATTATGCCAACAGCCTCAATGCATTCAAGGATTTCATTCTTTTAATGTTTTTTAATGTCCAGTACTTTAAGCAGGCACAGCATTGCACCACAAACACACTTTTTGACATCGAGTCACTCAGATTGAGATAGAATACGCACACACAAGGACACACACTTTGGAGTGTAAAATAGAAATGAGCTGATTCAGCTATAATTATCATCAGAGGGTAATATGAATCACATCATTACCGGTAGTAGGATTATATTATTAAGAGTGCATCACCTTGTCTTTAAAATTCTCTGTTTCTAATTTTAATTCAGGGGTTCTTGAACGCACTACACTTATGGGCAAAAGTGAAACTATCTTTCTTTTGCTGCCACAGATGGATGTTTTATTCTGGTTTTACCTTTCTTTGTTACTAAATGCTGGTGCTGTGTGTGCATGCTTCATTTGATGACCTTCATGACCATTTTACATGTTTGATAAGAGGGTCTCGGTCAGGGGTGTCCAAATTTTTTGACTTGGGGGCCGCATTGGGCGAAAAAAATTCGGCCACTGCATGTAAAGTAACTGTATGTACATATTATATTAATATAATGGATATCTAATTCATATAATTGGATATTAAAAGTACATGAAAGTTTGACTACTATCTTGTTTACTTACGTGACGACCTTCTTAAAGTTTTGTAACCAATCAGAAATATCAAGCCGCTAAAATGCGGCAAACGTGGATAAGTGTTGAGAGAGTGTTTTACATGTTTCCCACAATGCACTCTAATGGATTTAAATGTAACTTACACACCTGTGAAGGCACCATTAATGCTGAAAGGTGCATACAGGTTTTGGAGCGACATATGTTGCCATCCAAGCAACGTTATAGCATTTCAGCAAAACAATGTCAAGCCACGTGTTACACAGCGTGGCTTCATAGTAAAAGAGTGCGGGTACTAGACTTAAATGGGCGTGATCTTGAAACGTTTCATGTTATTTGGACGTTTTTCATAACACAGGCTTTGTACACCTTTTCCATGGCCACATTCAAGCACTTTTTAAGGACTTTCAAGATCAATTTTCCAGTTTTCTCAGTACCCTTCAAAAGGCGAAAACCAGTGTGAATCAATCCATAGCTTTGTTGTTTGAGGTCACCAAATGCTGTCTGTAGGAAAAATAGGGAAAATCTGCTAAAACCTAAGCCTAACATTGAACCAGCAGTTATCATTAACTGAATGGGGCATAGAAAATGAAGCAGTGTCTGTAGAGCAGGGGTCACCAACCTTTTTGAAACCAAGAGCTACTTCTTGGGTACTGATTAATGCGAAGGGCTACCAGTTTGATACACACTTAAATAAATTGCCAGAAATAGCCAATTTGCTCAATTTACCTTTAACTCTATGTTATTATTAATAATTAATAATATTTATCTTTGTGGAAACACTGATCATCTTAATGATTTCTCACAATAAATATATATAGAAACAGATAAATATTAATATGCAACACTTTATTTTTATATTTTCTCTAAGTGCACATTTTTCAAATTGAACATTTTCAAATGATCACTTCTAAGACAGTCTTGTGAAATCACAATATCCCATTTTAACTAGCTAGCCACTAACATTTTTTAACAAATCATGAATTACTTTGCACCATGTTTGTACAAATAATAACTCATGTAAAACACAAAAGTCAACTCTCAAATGTTTAAATAAATCATGTCACACTTTGAACTGGACACCAAATCTGTTATCTGTTTCTTTGTCAGTTAGTGAAGACCAAGTCTTTAAAATATTTTCTTGGATTTTCAAATTCTATTTGAGTTTTGTCTCTCTTAGAATTAAAAATGTCGAGCAAAGCGAGACCACCTTGCTAGTAAATAAATACAATTTAAAAAATAGAGGCAGCTCACTGGTAAGTGCTGCTATTTGAGCTATTTTTAGAACAGGCCAGCGGGCTACTCATCTGGGGCCGTACTTATCAAGCTTCTTAGAGTGCCATTTTACACTTAAGTCCTGAGAATTTGCGAAATTTAGTCCTACTCTCAAACTTAAGAATAAAAGCTTTTTATCAACGTTCTTAAGTCTAAGAATCACTCCTACTCTCCACGATATTTAAGAGACCTTCAGAGGTGTCTTAAGCAGGGGATGGCACTGAGGCGAGAGAGACGTGCGCGAACGTTCAGGGAACGGAACAATGTTGTTTTTTTTTCATGACGAGCAGCTGATCAAACGGTATCGTTTAGACAGAGCGGATATTATTTTTGTCACAGATTTAATACTTTTCCATTCCTTGTTGATTTCTGCATGTGTCTGCAGTGGGCTAGTATATATAGAGCCACCCACACCAATTTCAAATTAGTTGCCTAATTAATGAATTGGAAAGAAAATTTTATGACAGTAGCGTATGTGTGTGGCCATGAGGTGAGTGACGTCAGTGAGTGTGTGGGCGATAGAAGAGAGGGAGCGGTAGCGTGAGTGCCGGCGGGGACTAGTTTGTTTTGTATTATTTTGCAGTTTATTGTCAAAATATACACTCCCATTGCCCACTTAAATATTTCCAAGATATTTCTTTATTCTTAGACAACGGATTCCCTTCCGTGATTGGTCATTTCTATGGACACAGAAATGACGTCACCTAAAATTCCGTTTACGGCACATAGTAATGTTGTAATTCAGCTCTGAGTGTGACACTTAAGATTCAGTCCTACACTTCGCTGAAAGTGTGAGTAAGACGCTTGATAACTAACTTTTAAGTACAGCTTTCAGCGAAGAATTTATTTACTCTTAAGTCAACTCTTAGCAGACTTCTTAGGAGTAATTCTAAGAAGCTTGATAAGTACGGCCCCTGGTCCTTACGGGCTACCTGGTGCCCGCGGGCACCACGTTGGTGACCCCTGCTGTAGACTATTCAATGTCATTGGTGTTTGCAAACGTTGTTTACTTGTTTGTTTGTATCATCATCATTCATGTATACATCATTCCTTACAAGAAACAACATTAATTATTATTGTTTACTTGTTTGTTTGTATCATAATTCATGCATACATCATGTTCATTAAAAGGACAACCTCCCGGCATGATGGACCGATGCACCACTGTCCTCTTGGGGGCGACACAGAGCCGTATATACATGACAACAACCTAATGTAAGGGCTCGTGCAAAGCCAACAGATCAAGCGTGTAGCTTTCATTTTTAAGGAAACTGATTTTATTTTTTTCCATTTTATAATTAGCCTATTGAGTCAGACTGCCGAGAAATATGACGAACATTTCCAAGTAAAATTCAAGCCTTTTCAAACCTTGAAAACACAACATTAAAATCCAAGCATTTTCAAGGTTTTTAAGCACCCGTATGAACCCTGATATTATCTACAATGTTCAGGGAGCAGGTTGTGTTAGGTGTGACCTGGGGCCGTATTTATCAAGCGTCTTAGAGTGCCATTTTACACTTAAGTCCTGAGAATTTTTGATTCTTTTTTTTTGCACCATGACTCAGGAAGGTTGTTTGAATTGTGTCATTTAAGTAAATGCTGTGCTATTGCTTCAAAGTATTTTCACTTCTGCAAGATGGCAGCAGACATTCAGAGACCGCCTGGTATTTGACTTAGTTGCAAGCACTCCTGATGCGATGCTTTGTTGGACTCATGAGTTTCGCGGGCCAAATTGAAGAGGCTGGCGGGCAACAGCTGGCCCGCGGGCCGTAGTTTGGACACCTCTGGTGTAGGTAGTCATAGACATTCCTAATGTAAGTAACCTTATAATAAAATTTTCATGGCTATATTTATTAACATTCATAACTATCTTATATATTTAAATGACACAAACAATTCTCTGTAAGTTCTTGAATAATTACAAATTGTTCAGAAAACTATATTGCATCAAAATTCAAGTTATTTTCCAACCTAAATAATTTGTCACATGTGAATGTTGTCTATCTGTGTTGGCCCTGCGATGAGGTGGCGACTTGTCCAGGGTGTACCCCGCCTTCCGCCCGATTGTAACTGAGATAGGCTCCAGCGCCCCCCACGACCCCGAAGGGAATAAGCGGTAGAAAATGGATGGATGGATGGATCATTATTATGATTGTAATATTATTAGTGCATCCCCTGCCTTTAAACCCTAGCGACGCCTCTGTTTCTAACTCTAATCAAGGTTCTTGAACACACTACAGTTGTGGGCAAAAACGTTCTCCTTTTCCTTTGCTGCCACAGATGGATGTATTCTTACATTGCTGGTGTGCGTGCTTCAAGGTGAGCTTTGATTGACATTTGATATTTTTGTCATGGGTGTGTAGGAAGTAATATACATGCTTCATTTGATTCAAGTAACCTTATTATTTGGTATAGTTATTTTTATAACATATTTAAATGACAGAAAATTCTGCAAACGTTCTTTTTAAGTCTCCACTGTAAGTTCTTGAATAAGCAAAAAAAAGTGTCCAAAAACTATATTGCATCAAATTCAAGTTATTTCGTATATTAAAACCTTTTTTTCCCACTAAAATAAATTAGCACCACAATGCAAAAATAATAATTTTTTTTCACTGACAGGAAAAAAAATACCACAAGTGAAACCACTAGGGGGCTGTAAATACCTTTAGTGCAGTAGACAACATCATCAAAACAAACCACTTGAAGGGCAGGCATGGTATCTGTAAAGCTGATGTTTATGGTGGCATTTAAAGGTTTAAAAAATACATTTAAAGTGGAATATACATTTATTACATGGAGCTTATTATGAAGATACAGTTGGTAATATATATATATTATTTTAAAAGTATAACTATTTGTGGGAACATATTTAGTATTATATATAAATAAATACATATGTAGAAAATATATTATAAAAAGTAAAAAAAAAAAAGTAATTAAAAGCATTTGTAGAATAAATACTTTACCCCTAATAGACAGAAGTATGGGAATTCATGGAGGTTTTTTTTCAACCTGGAAAATGGTAGTTTGATTGTTTAAGATGAGTGGAGTATGTGGATGGTGGAACAATTCAAATCAGTTGAGAAATGTGGGAATTGTGTAAGTTTGCAAAATGGCTATTTTAAAAGTATTATTATTTGTGGGAAAATATTTAATATTATATATAAATAAATGAATATGTAAAAAATATATTATAAAAAGTAAATTAAAAAAAGATAATTAAAAGCATTTGTACAATACATACTTTACCCCTAATAGACAGTTGGCAATTTAAAAACAGACTAATAAACATAATATGCATCAATGTATATTAAGGTATTTATGTTCTATCTTTTGCTTACACGCATGTAATGAAGTAAAAGATGACATTTGGGTAAAATCACTCACTCGACCACACAGCTCATGGAAAGTGCAGTCTGCAATGGAGCCACAGGTCTTCTCCAGCGTCACTTCTCTTCCCAGAACAGTGAGCACCTGAGGACCTGTAACTATGGAAACACACCCCAACCGTGACCATCCGTCACGCTGTCAATCAAATGCATCATAACCAAAAGATAATTTTATTGCCACGATATTATCATTAAATAAGAAATGACTGCATGACTTAAAAAAAAAATGCTGCTTTTTCTTTCAATTTGTGGCTTTTTAAAACAGACAAAACAAATGAGCGGACGATAATGAAAAAAAAAATGTGTTTGCAGAAATACTCATAATAATTGCCATGGATAAAAATCTGGAAATAAAAATCGATCAAACGACTTTTAAAAATACCTAAACGGTGGATATTTATCCATGAACATACAGAGAAGCTGCTGATGGTGTGTTTTACGGAGAAGCAGCTCGAAGGAGATACCGTAGAAGCCCGCTCTCTAAGGTCAAAACTGTAAATCCGAGGTCTTCAACAGAAATTTTTGGTTGATTAGACATTTTTTTATATCCCCCTGCAATATGTCCACACATTTGAATATCTTTAAATACATGTTAACATTGATCCAACACACTGTAGTGTAGGTAACACATGGCCTACTCACTGTACCTTGCAGGTTTCAAATAAAAATATGAATATTTTTGCATTTAGATATCAATTAGCCACAATCTGCCAGCTAGCAATTAGTGCACCAGTTGCCCGCTAGCGATTAGCGTGCTAGTTGTGAGCAAGCGATTAGCGCACTAGTTGCCAGCTAGCTATTAACAGTGTTATATGAATATCTTAGAATATGTACAATAACAATATACCTTTAAAACAGGGGTGTCACACTTGTTTTCATTGAGGGCCACATCGCAGCTATGGTTGCCCTCAGAGGGCCGTTTTTAACAATGAGTAATATATGAATATACATGTATATATATAATACATTAACAATATATTTTTTACATAAGCTGCAAAAAAATACTAAAATTTTACTTTAAAAGCTGGCAGCTCAGTCACCAGAATGTTACAGTTAAAGCAGTGTTTGTTTGTTTTTTTACAGCATATAAAAAAAAAGGAATCAATGGAATGGAATGGAAAAAAAGGGGTACATTTCAAGCAACAGGGCTGCCTTTTTTATTTATTTTTTTAATGTAAAATTTTTTTTTTTCCGTTTGTTTCCTAATGTTTTAGTGGAAAAAAACAGTACCAAAGTTGATTTTACGGTAAAAAACTCAGTCGGCGGAATTTAACCGTAAAATCTATTGTCAATTTTGCAGTCTACAATTTGATTGATCATCTGTTTTGAAAGCATAAGTCAAGCAGATATTTAAGTACAGTATTTATATTACAGTATTTATATGCTTTATTTTAACAAAAATATTTTTGGACTACATGATAATATGATATTTTGATAATATTGAATTTTAAAAGATATGCAATTACATGCAGTACATGATTTTTAATGTCAAAAGGGAAATAACAAATATATTTAGTAAGGAGATATTAAGCATTTTATTAACGCATATTATATCCAGGCTTTCACGGGCCACATAAAATAATGTGGCGGGCCAGATTTAGCCCCCTGTGCTTTAGAACCAGTTTAATTTAAAATACAATTAAAATATGTGGATCAAAATCATTTGAATTTATACAAATATTACTCTATTGGTAAGAATTATTCTGAAATATTAGGTACATTTGTATTTTTTTGTAAATATTTCATAATTATATATATTTTCATAATTATATATATTTCATTAGGGACGGCGTGGCGAAGTTGATAGAGTGGCTGTGCCAGCAATCGGAGTGTTGCTGGTTACTGGGGTTCAATTCCCACCTTCTACCTTCCTAGTCACGTCCGTTGTGTCCTTGGGCAAGACACTTCACCCTTTGCCTCTGATGGCTGCTGGTTAGCGCCTTGCATGGCAGCTCCCGCCATCACTGTGTGAATGTGTGTGTGAATGGGTAAATGTGGAAATACTGTCAAAGCGCTTTGAGTACCTTGAAGGTAGAAAAGCGCTATACAATTATAACCCATTTATCATTATAAAGTGGTGCCACGTCCCCATGCTTTGACTTTGACATCAGAGTTTTTTAAATTTTTTCCTCACTTAAAAACACTTTGCAGCTTAAGAGCATTTTAACCTTACAAAAAAAATACATAAAAAAGGGACAAGCGGTGGAAAATGTAAGAAGAAAAAGTATACAAAAAGTATAGGTAAAACGAGACAAAAAATTAGTATGCAATAAAGATGTAAACACAAAAATTTACTACCCTACCTAGTGTGTGTACGTTTGAACTACTTTAGAATGAGCAAGAAAAGTGAATAAATGAATACATTAATTAATTAATAAATAATCAAAAACTATAAAAAATTAAAAATAAAAATAAAAAGTGAATTTGACTCATATTTTCTACTCCAGTTACCAGCCATGTGAGGTTGCAGGAAAAAAAACAACGTTGACTTAAAAGTGCTGTTCAAAAGACTAGAATCGTTCGCGAATGTCTCATTCCTACCACTTAAAGTACATCCAGTATCACAATAGATCTCAAGCAATCTTCATAATAATCAAGTTGTTATTTAAAGCAAAATTAAATCATAATCAGAACAAACTGTTGCATAAAATGATAAACATTAAATTCTATTTTCCTTACGGCTCTTTTGTGAAAAGGCCAGCTCTTCAAACATCGCATCCAAGACTGCATTTGCATCGGGCTCTCCTGTCCTACACACACACACACACACACACACACACACACACACACACACACACACACACACACACACACACACACACACACACACACACACACACACACACACACACACACACACACACACACACACACACACACACACACACACACACACACACACACACACACACACAGGGCAATAAACAGGTAATGGAATATGAAATTAATAACGCTGAAGTGGCCACATCAAACATGAGGAGCAGAGTGGAAGAGAAGGGGTACTTAGCTTTTTTACGCCGTGAGGGGGGAAACAACACGATGTCGGACTGGAGCATTAGCCAATGAATGTGAGTTAAAATGAGATGTTTGCGCGGTGGTGTCATTAAAGAGCGTGTGCTGCCCTGTTTATTTACATACACTGAAAAGGCGAGAGTGCTTGAGTACTGCAGGGAATACAAGCTTTTAAAGCTGTGCCATTTTGTCATATTTTAGTGATGAAATTCAACTCTCTCTCATTTACCCACCTTTGTTTCTCTATTTGCATACATTACAACAGCAGGCTACTTATTTATGGACATACAGTATGGCTGGGGCAAATTAACGTCTGATCTTTTCCAGAAATGGAAAATGAAAAAAAAAAAAAAGAGTATTTGGGTCTTACAGGTAGTAGAGCTTCCCTCCCGTGGTCTTGTGCTGCATCCTGTAGTCCACCCCGGAGTCCAGGCAGACGGTGTGGCAGTACTCCTGAACATAAACAACATATTTTATCCTTAACTAGAATTTGCAATTCTGGTAGGAATAGCGTGTGAACTGAAATGCTTGAATGTCCAGGCTGAGTGGAGTTTGTGAATCTTGGAACGGTTCGAATCGGATGAGAAATGTGAGATATGGAGAGGTTTGTAAATTGCCCATTCATTTTCAATATGGGGTAATTCCTGGTAATTCCGGGTAATCAGGGAATTTTCGAAACCGGGAACGGTTCAAATCGGATGAGAAATGTGGGATATGCAGTCGTTTGTATATTTCACATTCATTGTCAATGGGGAGAAAATTGCTGGAAATTCCGGGAAAACCGGGGAATTTGGGGAAAGGAAAAACATGTTTTGCGTTCGATGTATCGGAAGAGTAGTGTGTGTGGATGGTTGAAAGGTGGGATTCTGATTTAAAAATGGCACAAAATTTGGAGAATTCCTGGCATTGTAGAACTATGAATACGTCCATTCATTTGAATGGGAATGTCCTTGAAATTTGGGAATTTCGGGAAAACCAGGAATAAAAAAGAAAAAAAATTATACTAGCACAACTGCCCTAGATGATATGAATGGGTTGGTGTTGGAAATTTTGGAATCGGTTAAAAAAGGTTGACGTAGTAACAGTTTGAATTAAGGTGGGTATTTAGAAATTCCTGAAATTTCGGGAAAACTGGAAAACTACAATTTGCAATTGTGGTAGGAATTGCGTGTGAATGCCCTGTGTGCATGAGCCGCCGAACCGTGTGAGTGGAACTGCAATGCTTGAATGTCCAGGCTGAGTGGAGTTTGTGAATCGTGGTTTGAATCGGATGAGAAATGTGGGATTTGTATATTGCCCATTCATTTTCAATATGGGAGAATTCCTGGTAATTCCGGGTAATGAGGGAATTTTCGAAACCAGGAACAGTTCAAATCGGATGAGAAATGTGGGATATGGAGAGGTTTGTATTTTTCCCATTCATTTTCAATATGGGGGATTTCCTGGTAATTCCGGGTAATCAGGGAATTTTCGAAACCTGGGACGGTTCAAATCGGATGAAAAATGTGGGATATGCAGCCGATTTTATATTTCACATTCATTGTCAATGGGGAGAAAATTACTGGAAATTCCGGGAAAACCGGGAATTTGGGGAAAGGGAAAACGTGTTTTGCGTTTTATATAACAGAAGAGTAACGGAAGAGTAGTGTGTGTGGATGGTTGAAAGGTTGGATTCTGATTTAAAAATGGCGCAGAATTTGGAGAATTCCTGGCATTGTAGAACTATGAATACGTCCATTCATTTGAACGGGAATTTCTTTGAAATTTGGGAATTTCGGGAAAACCGGGAATAAAAAAAAACTATTTATACTAGCACAACTGCCCTAGATGATATGAATGGGTTGGTGTCGGAAATTTTGGAATCGGTTAAAAAAGGTTGACGTAGTAACAGTTTGAATTGGGAATTTCCTTCAAATTTGGGCATTTTTGAAAATATTAATACTAGCACAATTGCCCTAGGTGATGTGAATGGGTTGGTGTTGGAATTTTTGGAATTGGTTAAAAAATGCATTGCAATTTCACAACAACATTTGTACTTTTTAACAATGAATTTTATGAAATTGCAACATCAGCAGTTTATATTAATCATGTTCACAATATTTAGATTAAATGAGATACTGAATTGATTTTTTTATTAGCTGAAAGCTCTAATCATCAAAATCACAAATATATTCTTCAAATACCTCACACTGTATGTGGTAAATCTATATAACATACGAGTACAACGTTATTCTGAAAATACTGAAATAAAATAACTAGGGTTGTCAAATGATTAAAATATTAAATCACAATTAATCACATGTTCCATTGTTAACTCGTAATTATTTGCGATAAGTCACAAATAGAAATGTTGTTTTAGATGTGTACCGTATTCAAATGTACACCCAACATGGGACTAGACAATTTGTTTGATTTATGCAAATGTTTATTGAACGTATTGCTTCCTTAAACAGCTCAACACAAACACAGAGTTCAATTCGACAGCCCGAAAATGTACTTACCCATTTAATGAAATACACCCGTAAATACGTCGGGAAATACAGGCATACACTATCACCCTATTTTCCGCTACTTTTTCCCCCCAACGCTTTGAACCTTGCGGCTTATAAAACGGTGCTGCTAATTTATGGATTTTTCTTCGCTAACGGCCGTAATTGTCACCGTTTGGTTGTAGCTTTCTGCGAGGTTTGTTCCCCCGGGATGCAAACGGACTACTCTGGACAAGGTGTGCAGGTAAAAACATGATTCAATTATCCAACTAACAAAACAAAGGCAAGCGTGCCTATCGCACGCGGAAGCTAAGGCAAAAATTTAGGGCAGGAACATACACGACTTACGTGGCTAGGCATGAGGCAAACAACTAATGACGCCAGGACGACTGACTGGCAAAGGCAGGCTTAAATAATGTTACTAGATTGGAAACAGGTGCGTGTCCCGAACACCAGAGGCAGGTGAAAAAAAGGGTGCACAAAAACAGGAACTCATGGAGTCTAAAACTAACAGAATATAACAAAAACATGATCCGAACCACGGATCATGACAGTAATGTTTTGTATTCAACAAATAGTTTTCATATTACACCAACAGAGACACCAAAAAGGTGTGTTATTGTTTGTACTATGAAGCCATCATTTGGACGAGGTCTCTCCCTGCAGGATGCTGCGGGTTGAAAATGTACTTCCTGTTTCGGGTCTTGAACCGGAAGCATAACCGCCCATAGCTTTTCTGCTCGAAAGGATCCTAGCAACGTTTGTAAGTGTAGTGGATTGTCCGAAGCTTAAACAGTGTAGTAGAATTTCTGACCTTTGACCTATAGTTCATGTCTGTCAAAAATGTATGCTCATTTTGATTTCTGTTCCTCTTCTGTGGGACAAAAGTGAACTTTAAGTCGTGCCAACCTGTCTAACTGAATGTGTTGACTGTGTAAAAGATTCGAGTTGTTATGGAACAGATAGGGAAAACAAAACAAGACATTGACGCACTACCAAGAGAGATAAGAAAGGGATAAAGCCAAACGAAGAGAGTGTTTTGGACACCATCTTTTTCATGGTGACGGGCGCGCCCGGGGGGGGAAACTTTCTGTGTGCTAGACAACTCAACCCAACCATTGTACCATTTGATTATGAGTAAAATAAAACTCTTGTGTTAAATCTACTTTGGTTCTCATTGACAACCTGGACTTTCCACTACAAAATTGGCGTCACGAACTAGGATGGTCCAGAACTCTGCAAGTCAACATCCGCTCCCGGCTTCTCTCTCAGGCAGACAACGCTTGCACGCGCGCATCTAATAAAAGGTAAGCTATTTTGCTTATTGTGTAAAAGTTGTCTGTCTGAAGAGAAACGGGATCGGTAAGATGAAAACTGAAATTTTTTTCATAAAAGATAGTTCTCCAAAAACAACCTAGACTGGGGCATGTGTTGGTTGGCTTGAGTTGTTTTATATGTGATCATTTGTCTGTGTGTTTGTTGAAAACTTGTAATCTCTTGTTTTTAACAAATGGGGATTGTTGATAGAATTTTGGTGGTTTGGAGTGTAGAAGCATAGACGATGTGAGACGAAAA
>NC_084753.1:24686309-24735179 GCF_033978785.1 Entelurus aequoreus | reverse complement strand
TTGGGAAATGTATTTGATAAAACCCAACACCAAGAATAGACATTTGAAAGGCAATTTAAAATAAATAAAGAATAGTGAACAACAGGCTGAATAAGTGTATGTTATATGAGGCATAAATAACATACCAGGCACGTTCTCAGTTGGTTAACATAACATGTTATGGTAAGAGTGATTCAAATAACTATAACATATAGAACATGAACTCCTAATCGCTAAATCCCATGAAATCTTGTACGTCTAGTCTCTTACGTGAATGAGCTAAATAATATTATTTGATATTTTACGGTAATGTGCAAATAATTTCACACATAAGTTGCTCCTGAGTATACTGTTAGTCGCACCCCAAACTATGAAAAAAACTGCGACTTATAGTCCGAAAAATACGGTACATTCTGGGTGTCTCATTCAGTAAAACAATGTAAAATTCCATTGTGTTTTTTAAGGTGGTCTGTCATAACGTTTTTAGCATTCAATCAGACATTATTGTGAGGTTTTGTATTAGTGTTCCTAAAAATTGATATACCGGCCCCCAGACACATTTTTTTCTCTAAATTTGGCCCCTGAGTCAAAACAAGTGCCCAGGCCTGCAATAGAGTAATATTGGTGTACATTTAAATTAGTCCGATCCACATCTTATCTTATAACTGTTGCCACTGAGTGTTCCCTTGATTAAAAAAACAACGATAGAACCATAATAACGAGCCGATCTTTTGATAGAGAAAATAGGCAACAATTTAAGAGAATAAACAAAATAGCAACATCGCCTTCTAGTGCTCAGTTTAAGAGGGGACAGACAAAGGTACAGTAGAGAACAAAAAGGGGGAACAAAACACAGTTCAGGGGGATACATTGCTAATTTTATTGGAACAAAGTAGTCATTTTTACCTATAATTTGTTTTAAAATATTTAGTAACCAACAGGTGACAAAGCTTCCAATGTTGGCGTGAAAAAACAAAGTCGCATAAAAAGGAATATTTTGACTGCTGTTTAATATTTCAAAGCGCTGAGTCACACACAACAAAGACTGCGACACAATAACTACACGCTCAGTGTTTAATGAGCCTTTATAACACACACACACACACGTACACGCGCACGCACGCGAGCAAAGACAATAGTAAAGCAGACCTCCCTCCGTTTTTAATGGCTATCACGGAGATAACTCCTGGATATTTGAGGGTTACGCTTTCTTGACACGCAAAAAAGGATCACTGAAGTAAGTGAAGTGTTGGAGAAGTTCCAGAATGTTCTACATGTAAGTCAGTCGACTTAGATGAGCATTCATGCTACAAAATGATATTGACTCCACAGGTGTTAAACTTAAAGCCCAGATTTGAAGAAATTACTATATCTTTTCTTACAACATGTATTCGAACATTCCATTTTGACAGAAAAAATACATGTATTGCATGCAATTACATATCTTTTAAACCAGGGGTGTCCAAACTACGACCTGCGGTCCAAGTGCGGCCCGCCAGCCTCTTCAATTTGGCCCGCGAGACGTCATGAGTTCGCATCGCATCGCACAACAAAGTGCTTTAAAATGTATCTTAAATACCAGGTGGTCTTTGAATGCTACATATCTGCTGCCATCTTGTCGGCAATGTGAGTAAACCATATCAATGACCCTTAAAAGTACTCCGACACAATGACACAATCCAAACAACCTTCCATAGTCATGGTGCAAAACAAAAAATTTAACTAACATAAAGGTCAACACTGTGAAAAACGTCCCAACACCATAATTTTTTTTAAAAATGACCCCCATTTAAATCCATTAGAGTTTATGATGGGAAAAATGTAAAACACTCTCTCCACACTTAGTTCAAAAGTTTGGGGTCACCCAAACAATTTTGTGGAATAGCCTTCATTTCTAAGAACAAGAATAGACTGTCACGTTTCAGATGAAAGTTCTCTTTTTCTGGCCATTTTGAGTGTTTAATTGACCCCACAAATGTGATGCTCCAGAAACTCAATCTGCTCAAAGGAAGGTCCGTTTTGTAGCTTCTGTAACGAGCTAAACTGTTTTCAGATGTGTGAACATGATTGCACAAGGGTTTTCTAATCATCAATTAGCCTTCTGAGCCAATGAGCAAACACATTGTACCATTAGAACACTGGAGTGATAGTTGCTGGAAATGGGCCTCTATACACCTATGTAGATATTGCACCAAAAACCAGACATTTGCAGCTAGAATAGTCATTTACCACATTAGCAATGTATAGAGTGTATTTCTTTGAAGTTAAGACTAGTTTAAAGTTATCTTCATTGAAAAGTACAGTGCTTTTCCTTCAAAAATAAGGACATTTCAATGTGACCCCAAACTTTTGAACGGTAGTGTGTATATATATATATATATATATATATATATATATATATATATATATATATATATATATATATATATATATATATATATATAGTTATAGTTATGTTACATACAGTCGGCTTTCGGCCCCGGCCAAATTTTTTTAGCCCAAGTCAAAAAGCTTGGACACCCCTGGAATAGAACAATGGACGCCAATTTTACCTTACAGTAGTAACATTTTTATTACAAGCATATTATAATGTATTATATGTGATGTGTTCTGTGTGTAGATGACCCCACTGTGGAGGGCCTGGACAGGTCCAGACATCTGCAGACAGGAGAGGTCGTCATCATAGTGGTGGTCTTGCTCATGTGGGCTGGTACGTTAATTATACAGCAACATGTCCATCAATAGGACAACTGATTTCATGAAATAACGTTCAACGACATTTTTTAAAATTAGTGTAGCAGACAATGTGCATGTTTTTTTATTACAAAAAGTAATAACAATGCTAACTAGATGAGGCAATTCCTGAAGGAATTGTGTGTGAATGCTCCAATGCTGAAGTTGAACTGAAATGCTGACAGAATGTAGTATGAATGTAAGAATAGTTTGAATGTTGGAATGGTTTGAATGTTGAAGAGTTTGAATTTCCAGGAAAACCGGAATTTGGTTTGGAACTTGGGAAAGTGTTAGTTTGAATGTCCAGGATAAGTGGAATGGTTAATGTTAGAATGGTTTGAATAGGTTGAAAAATGTGGGAATTGTGCAACTTGCAAAAATGTCCCATTCATTTCAATTAGAATTTCATGGAAATTCGGGAAAAGAAGTATTTTTTTTGAAAATGCTAAAACATTTGAATGTTGTGAATGAGTTGGTGTTGGAATTCTTCTAATCGGTCGAGAAATGTTGATGCAGTAACATTTTTAATTGAGAAATGGTATTTCGGAATTCCTGAAATTTCTGGAAAACCGGGAGTTTTTCGAGTTAAAAAAACAAGTTTGTTTTTTGTCCTGATTAGAGGAATGTTTTGACAGTGGAATGGTTTAAGTGGGTTGAAAAATATGGTTGGAGTAGTCGAGAGAAAAAAGAGTGAGAAAAGGGTTTGAAAAAAACGGGAATTCCTGGAATATTTTTGAACTTGGGAAAATAATAGTTTGAATGTCCAGGATAAGTGGAATATGTTGAAGGTGGAATAGTTTGAATCGGTTGAAAAATATGGAAATGGTGGAAGTTTGGAAAATGGCCCATTCATTTTGAATGGGAAAAATGTCCCGGGAAACCTGGAATTCTGAGAAATCTGGGAATTTTTGGAATTTGTCAAGGGAAAGCCTGCGAATCCCGAATAGGTTGAACAGTTTGAAGTTGAAACGGTTTGAATCGGATGAAAAATGTGGAAGGTAGAGCGCACCAAAATCTGGAGAAGAAGAAGGATAAATAGATGAATTTTGGTGTAGAAAACCATATGTGTGAATGTTATGGAGCATTCACACAATTAAACGTGTGTTTTAAGATGTATCTTAATAAAAATGTGTATATATGGTGACTTTGGTTTATGTTTAGTAAGATGCCGTACAAGCTAATTAGAAGAAAAGTTGTGATTATTTGTTAAATGGCATGTGTTTTTTTAAAATATTTATAGCTTACTGAATAAAATGTTTACACAAAACGATAAAAATATTTTACTACGAAAAAATGTATGTATTGGTAATTTACAGTTATACACTTGATATTTAGTAGGTTGCTATACAACTTAACTAGTCGACCGATTAACTGTTTTTCTGTTCAAAAAAATTATGAATATATAAATATTAGTTTTTTTAATGAAAATATTATTTTTGAGAGAAACAGCCACATATCTACTGTAATCAGCAGTGCTATTGTATTAAAGCAACCCACAGTAATGCTTTAATTTCAAAACAACACCTTTAAAGTCAAGTTGATGGCCCCCAGTAATGCCTTGTTTATTTTCGTGAATTGGTGCTGGGCAGGACTGAGATAAATGAATTCCGTGAAGTAGGGATCATTAATTATAAATCAAATATTTATATAGCTAGAGCAGGGGTCGGCAACCCGCGGCTCCGGAGCAGCATGCGGCTCTTTGACCACTCTGATGCGGCTCCGCTGCATACTTGCCGACCCTCCCGGTTTTCCCAGTATACTTAACGACCCCCCGGATTTTTCCTATCCTAGAAACCTCCCAGGGAAAATATTATCCTATTTTCACTCTAATGACTTAATCAAGGGCGTGCCCTAATGGCACTGCATTAATTGTCCTCTATAGCATTTACAAAGAGCGTGCCAGCCCGGCCACATGTTATATGTTGCTTTACTTGCACACGTAGGTGACAGCAAGGCATACTTGCTCAACAGCCACACAGCTTACACTGACGGTAGCCGTATAAAACAACTTTAACACTGTTACGTTACAAATATGCGCCACACTGTGAACCCACACCAAAAAAGAATGACAAACACATTTCTGGAGAACATCCGCACCATAACACAACATAAACACAACACAACAAATACCCAGAATCCCATGCAGCCCTAACTCTTCCGGTCTACATTATACACCCCCGCTACCACCAAACCCCCCCACACATCAACCCCCCTCTCCGTGCGTCGGTTGAGCGGAAGAGTTAGGGCTGCATGGGATTCTGGGTATTTGTTGTGTTGTGTTGATGTGCAGATGTTCTCCAGAAATGTGTTTGTCATTCTTTTTTGGTGTGGGTTCAAAGTGTGGCGCATATTTGTAACGTAACAGTGTTAAAGTTGTTTTTGTACGGCTACCGTCAGTGTAAGCTGTGTGGCTGTTGAACAAGTATGCCTTGCTGTCACTTACGTGAGCAAGCAAAAGCTGCATTCAACATGTGGCCAAGCAGGTACGCTGTTTGGGCAGGCTGTAGAGGGCGCTAAAAGCAGTGCCAGCACGTCCTGAAATTTGGGAGTCTCCCGGTTATTTGAGGGGGTTGGCAAGAAAGACGCTATCAAGCGCCACTCAATTAAAAGTCGCGGGCCGCACTAACATCACATTTCCATATTGAGATACGTGCCGGTGCGTGTGTCAGAGACCCCTGGTTAACATAGCGCAAAGCAATTTAAGCTTTGTATGCGGTGTATTTCATTTTAAATTTTCAAAAAAATTTTGTGGCTCCCATTGTTTTCTTTAATTTGTGAAACTTTCCAAAATGGCTCTTTGAGTGGTAAAGGTTGCCGACCCCTGAGCTAGAGCATAACAAAAAATTCACTTCCTTTTAAAATACATTTTGAGAGCCATCTATAGATACAATAACACCCTGTAGTCACCTATAAATTCTTAATCCAATATAGTAAAGCTGCCTGAGGCTGGCCAATCGGTGGCCACGATACTGAACACATGATCTGATTGGGTTGGTCTCATTTAGTGGCTAATACTATGGTAGTATCGATATTTTTAGTTTATTTAGCAACTTTTATGTCACGGCGCGGAGTTGAACCCACGTTTCCTCGGCAGCTGAGCGCAGCACGCCCACACAGCAACAAATCTGCAGACGTCCGGCCGCGTCCCCCCCATCCTTGGGGTGATCGAAGACGGCCCGAAATTCAGCACGGAAAGCAGAGTAGTCGGAGTTGAGACCCACGGTCCTGTCGACGGCGGCCGTAGCCCACTTGAGTGCCGGTTCGGAAAGCAAGGCAAAAATTAAGGCAATCTTTGGCTCCATCGGTGGAATAGCGAGAGGGTTGGTGACGAAAAATGAGGTCACACTGTGCCAGAAAACCCCTACATAGTTCAAAGTCTCCCTCAAAGGGTCTAGGGCTGGCAATCCTGGGTTCCCGTTCCAGACTGCTGTGTTCAGGTCCCCGGACTTGAGAAGCATGTGGGGGTACCACGGGCCCGGGACTGGCCCCAGGGCATAGGCTGTCCAGCCTAGTATACAGTCGGGAAAATGCTCTCTCCAGATTGTCCTCAAGGGCAGAAAAACGAACATGATGTTCGCTCACGACGGAGCTAAGGATAGCCAGGTCAGAAGTTCTGGATGGCCGGGATTGGGGCTTGCCGTTGTCACCTGGTTCCGACATGTTGTGGCCAGAATGTACTGTTATGTACAGAGAAGGGAAGGAGGCAACAACCAAGGCAGAACTGCGGTTCACAAGGTTTATTTAAACCTTTGATGATTACGTGGCGTGTGTATGCTCCTCTAAGTGAATGGGTGTAGACTATGTATATAATTAATAGTGTAGATGTTACCAGGGGTTGTTGTCTGTGAGTGTTGGATGTATCCTTCGTCGAATCCAGGGGGGGCAAGGCGAAGAGGCAGTCCGTGAACAGGCAAGGGGTCGAGGGTAGGAGCGAGGCAGCGTAGTCAGTGTCCGAGCAGGGGGTTGAGGATCGAGGAAGGCAGTCAGGAATCCGGATGGATGTCGAGAAGCAAAACACGATCACGGAAGACAGGGAAGTCACTGTGGAAGACACAAGGGACATGAACAAGGGAGACACGGAGAGAGCAAAGAGAAGGCGAGCAAAGCACAGGGGAGGGAATGCCAGACGTGATGCTTACTGGGAAGATGAGCAACGTTCTGGCAAAGGTTCCTTTATGCCGCTCCCTCTCATCAGGTCCAGGTGTGCTGATTAGTGATTGCCTGCAGGTTTGTTGCTGCGTGGGCGTGCTGCGCTCAGCGCGAGCAGGGGCGTGTCTGAGCGCGCTGCCAGCGGAGGTGCCGGCAGCTCCAGCTGCCGAGGAAACGTGGGTTCGACTCCGCGCCGTGACATTTTATGCTTGAAAACGCTCAATTTAGGCCAAATAATTTGTGGAATATGCTGAAAAAACGTTGTTGTTGTTTTTTTAAATCTGCAATGTGGTGAAACCTCAACATTGGAAGTACAATTTGGTAAGGAACGACTAATTGCATCTCATTGTCATACTACCTAAAGAGGATCAGCCAGGACACGTCCAATGATGGTGTCATGTGAGCATCTGTTGCACGTTACTGTTCAAAGTTGTGTGCAGTGCTTCGTCGCGTACGCGTTTGTCGAAAATGTCATGTTATCCCTGACGGTTTCTTTAAAGTAACGTTTTTTTGGGCTCAGTTATGAAGAGCAATTATTCATGACCTCCGAGCAGCGTTTTAACACAGATTAGCTTGTAGCCACGTCGATACACTCACTCACCAATCAATAATAATTAACTGCATTCAATCTGTAGAAAAAAAAACTACGAAAAACCGACAATGATGACTTGGAACATTCGGTCCTTCTTGTGCTGACGTAAGAAGAACAAAGTGCCATGTGTCAGACTGTACTTCCTTGTGTGGAGATTAGAGATTTTTTGCCGATATTCCGATATTGTCCAACTCTTAATTACTGATTCCGATACTGATATATACAGTCGTGGAATTAACACATTATTATGCCTAATTTTGTTGTGATGCCCCGCTGGATGCATTAAACAATGTAACTTTATCATGAATTGATTAACGTGGACCCCGACTTAAACAAGTTGAAAAAAGTATTCGGGTGTTACCATTTAGTGGTCAATTGTACGGAATATGTACTGTACTGTGCAATCTACTAATACAAGTTTCAATCAATCAATCAAAAACAAGGTTTCCCAAAATAAGAGAACAACTTCAACTCAAGTTATGGAAAATAGTGCCAACATGGCAATGCCATATTTATTATTGAAGTCACAAAGTGCTTCTTTTTTTTTTTAACATGCCTCAAAACAGCAGCTTGGAATTTGGGACATGCTCTCCCTGAGATGATCCTGATACCCACTACAACTATGGGAAATACTCTACTTTGACTTTCACAAAGTGCATTATTTTTTATTTTTTTTAAACATGCCTCAAAACAATGAAGGCACACAGCTTCAGTCCAGAGTATACTGGGGGGGGGGGGGGGGGGTTGGTGGTAGCGGGGGGTGTATATTGTATCGTCCCGGAAGAGTTAGTGCTGCAAGGGGTTCTGGGTATTTTCGGGAGGGGCACTGAAATTCGGGAGTCTCCCGGGAAAATTGGGAGGTTGAAACCGATAAACATCTCTAGTGGAGATGGTCTAAATCTGCATCACAGATCAAACTACAAAATGAAACCTTTAAGAATGTTGAAGAATAAGCGAGCGACTGTGTGTAAATGCAAGAGAAGGAAATATGTGCAGATGTGTGGATTAACATATTTAGAGGCCTACTGAAATGAATTTTTTTTATTTAAACGGGGATAGCAGATCTATTCTATGTGTCGTACTTGATCATTTCGCGATATTGCCATATTTTTGCTGAAAGGATTTAGTATAGAACAACGACGATAAAGATTGCAACTTTTGGTATCTGATAAAAAAAAGGCTTGCACCTACCGGAAGTAGCGTGACGTAGTCAGTTGAACATATACGCAAAGTTCCCTATTGTTTACAATGATGGCCGCATGAAGTGAGAGAGATTCGGACCGAGAAAGCGACAATTTCCCCATTAATTTGAGCGAGGATGAAAGATTTGTGGATGAGTAAAGTGCAAGTGAAGGACTAGTGGGGAGTTGAAGCTATTCAGATAGGGAAGATGCTGTGAGAGCCGGGGGTGACCTGATATTCAGCTGGGAATGACTACAACAGTAAATAAACACAAGACATATATATACTCTATTAGCCACAACACAACCAGGCTTATATTTAATATGCCACAAATTAATCCTGCATAATAACACCTGCGTGTTTGTTATGCTAGCTCCTAGCTCCTCTGCTAGCTCCTAGCTCCATAGAACACGCCAATACAATTCAAACACCTGATCAACACACACAATCACTCAGCCCAAAAGACCGTTCACCTAACCCAAGGTTCATAAAGCTTATATATTTTTAAAAAGTTACGTACGTGACGCGCACGTACGGTACGTGTTATGCTAGCTCCTAGCTCCTCTGCTAGCTCCTAGCTCCATAGAACACGCCAATACAATTCAAACACATGATCAACACACACAATCACTCAGCCCAAAAGACCGTTCACCTAACCCAAGGTTCATAAAGCTTATATATTTTTAAAAAGTTACGTACGTGACGCGCACGTACGGTACGGTACATGTTATGCTAGCTCCTAGCTCCTCTGCTAGCTCCTAGCTCCATAGAACACGCCAATACAATTCAAACACATGATCAACACACACAATCACTCAGCCCAAAAGACCGTTCACCTAACCCAAGGTTCATAAAGCTTATATATTTTTAAAAAGTTACGTACATACGCAAAAAAAAGCCAAAGCTGCATACTTACAGTAGCACATCTGCGTCTTTGTCATCCAAATCAAAGTAATCCTGGTAAGAGTCTGTGTTGTCCCAGTTCTCTACAGGCGTCTGTGTATCCAAGTCAAAAGTCCTCCTGGTTAGAGTCTCTGTTATCCGAGTTCTTCCATCTTGACTGCATCTTTCGGGAATGTAAACAAAGAAGCGTCGGCTGTGTACTTTTGTGGCTGACTACGTTCGAAAAATACGTCCATTTCGCACCGACAACTTTCTTCTTTGCTTGCTCAGCTTCCTTCTCCATAATGCAATGAACATGATTGAAACAGATTCACAAACACAGATGTCCAGAATACTGTGGAATTATGAAATGAAAACAGAGCTTTTTCGTATTGGCTTCAATGTGGAAGGCATACCCGTGTTCGCCGGTCTACGTCACGCGCATACGTCATCCTCAGAGGCGTTTCGAACCGGAAGTTTAGCGGCAAATTTAAAATGTCACTTTATAAGTTAACCCGGCCGTATTGGCATGTGTTATAATGTTAAGATTTCATCATTGATATATAAACTATCAGACTGCGTGGTCGGTAGTAGTGGGTTTCAGTAGGCCTTTATGCTTTAGGGTGCTGCCGCATTCTTTTTTTTCTCTCTGTTTTCTCTGTTGAGACATGTGTGTCAACATTGAAGGCCCTCTCTCCTTGTGTGTGCTCAGCCGTCATCGCTCTATTCTGCCGCCAGTATGACATCATCAAGGACAACGACTCTGGCAACAATAAGGAGAAGGTAAAGCCGTCGTCTGAGAGGAGCACGCCGGAGCATAACAGCGGAGGACTGCTGAGGAGCAAGGTGAGCAATGATGTTAGCTGCCATGCCACACACCCACACACACACACACACACAGCTCCACCTACGCCAGCCAGCCTTCATCTTCCCATCAACAGCCGTGCTCACCTGCGTTCCAGCGATCGACGGCGCGACGAAGGACTTCATCCATGGGTTTGGCGGCTAGGCGTCTGCTAAGTAAGTAGTCCTTGTTGTGTTGCTGTAAGTATTGTACTTAGCCGCTAATACACTGATCGATCCCACCTACAACGTTCTTCTTTGCAGCCTCCATTGTTCATTAAACAAATTGCAAAAGATTCACCAACACAGATGTCCAGAATACTGTGGAATTTTGTCGAAGAAAACAAGAGGTTTTTGTATCGGGTCCGATGGGGTCCAACCACTTCCGTGGATTTTGTGACGTCACGCGCATAAGTCATATCCAAAGGAGTTTTTCAACCGGAAGTTTAGCGGGAAATTTAAAATTGCACTTTATAAGTTAACCGGGCCGTATTGGCATGTGTTGCAATGTTAAGATTTTATCATTGATATATAAACTATCAGACTGCGTGGTCGGTAGTAGTGGGTTTCAGTAGGCCTTTAAAGTACCAGTAAAGTGGAAAACAGGTTGACTTTATATCAGGCCTGGGCAATTATTTTGACTCGGGGGGCCAAATTTAGAGAAAAAAATGTGTCTGGGGGCCGGTATATCTATCTATCTATCTATCTATCTATCTATCTATCTATCTATCTATCTATATACTAGGGCTGCAACTAATGATTAATTTGATAATCGATTAATCTGCCGATTATTACTTCGATTAATCGATTAATAATCGGATAAAAGAGACAAACTACATTTCTATCCTATCCAGTATTATATTTTAAAAAAAACAGCACACTGGCACCATACTTATTTTGATCATTGTTTCTCAGCTGTTTGTAAATGTTGCAGTTTATAAATAAAGGTTTATTAAAAAATAAATAATAATAATAATAATTTTTTAATTTAAAAAATAAAAAATAAAAACCTCTGCGCATGCGCATAGCATAGATCCAACGAATCGATGACTAAATTAATCGGCAACTATTTTAATAATCGATTTTAATCTATTTAATCGATTAGTTGTTGCAGCCCTAGTATATACATATGTATACATATATATATACACACACACACACACACACAAAATGTATATATATACATAATGTATATGTAAGCTGTAAAAATCTGATGTACAGGATGTGTGCTTGGGTCCTATTTTTAGGAACACTAATACAAAACCTCACAATAATGTCTGATTGAATGCTAAAAACTTTATGACAGGCCGCCTTAAAAAACTGAATAAGACACGCAGAATGTACATGAAAATAAAGAATGTGGGATTTACAGTACTAACTATGAACGATAAAACACTGAATATTGACAACATATGAATGGCACACCCCCACTTGATAAAGGGAAATGCAACAAATGCTGCAACAAACAGCGAAATATGAACGCGAAAAAAAAAACCCCACCTACAATCTGATGTTGTAAAAATCTTCTTCCGCCTCTGTCCCTGACACCCACATTTCAAGCTGGCCGCTCTGGAAACACTCTGTGGAAACGCACCCCACCCACACTGCTTGGTGCCTCGTCGAAGCTGCTGTGACGTAGATTACCGTAGTAACTAACTAGATTAACAGAGTAACTAGTATATCATGCAAAAGCGCAGATTCCAAACATAGAAATGCATTGTATAGTTCAAGACTTACGGTCATTTGAAAACATCACTGCACATCATAATGGCAGCTACAGCTTTCATCTTAAAGATCTAAATAAATTATTTGGGAATGTCCAGTGGGCCAGATTGAAAAGCTTAACGGTATCTGGCCCCCGGGCCTTAATTTGCCCAGGTCTGAGCTATATGCTTGTTTGTGTTTCATTGTACCCATTAAACCATATCCAATTGTATTTAAAATTGGCAAAGAATGTGAAAACACCCTTTAAAGATCACAAAATGCCACAAATTCACTCAGTCATTTTGAATATTCCGCTCTGAATACCTTCGGCTATTTTCGGAGATTAACATCACGGTAATAACGCTTATTCTTCAGAGTGGGCCACCCGCCACCGGTGCAAAGCCCCGATGAACAGCTGCAAAAGTGGGGGTGCCTAAAATACTGACGACTGTAACATCAACTGTGCATCCAGGACCTCGTCTCCATTCATCTTTGAAACGCGCCAAAATAAGGAAAGTGATAACGTTTATTTGGCCAAAGACATACACTATATTGCCAAAAGTATTTGGCCACCCATTCAAATGCTGAGAATCAGGTGTCCTAATTACTTGGCCCGGCCACAGAAGTGTAAAATCAAGCACTTAGGCAAGGAGACTATTTATACAAACATTTGTGAAAGAATGGGCTGCTTTTAGGAGCCCAGTGATTTCCAGCATAGGATGCCACCTGTGCAACAAATCCAGTCGTGAAATGTCCTCGCTCCTAAATATTCCAAAGTCAACTGTCGGCTTTATTATAAGAAAATGGAAGATTTTGGGAACAACAGCAACTCAGCCAAGAAGCGGTAGGCCATGTAAACTGACAGAGAAGGGTCAGCAGATGCTGAAGCGCGTAGTGCAAAGAGGTCACCGACTTTCTGCACAGTCAGTTGCTAACAGAGCTCCAAACTTCATGTGACCTTCCAATTAGCCCACGTACAGTACACAGAGAGCTTCATGGAATGGGTTTCCATGGCCGATCAGCTGCATCTAAGCCATACATCACCAAGTCCAATGCAAAGCGTCGGATACAGTGGTGTAAAGCACGTTGCCACTGGACTCTAAGGCAGTGGAGACGCGTTCTCTGGAGTGATGAATCACGCTTTTCCATCTGGCAATCTGATGGACCAGTCTGGGTTTTGGAGGTTGCCAGGAGAACATTACATTTCGGACTGCATTGTGCAGAGTGTGGAATTTGGTGGAGGAGGAATTATGGTGTGGGGTTGTTTTTCAGGAGTTGGGCTTGGCCCCTTAGTTCCAGTGAAAAGAACTTTGAATGCTCAAGGATACCAAAACATTTAGGACAATTCCATGCTCCCAACCTTGTGGGAACAGTTTGGAGCGGGCCCCTTCCTATTCCAATATGACAGTGCACAAAGCAAGGTCCATAAAGACATGGATGACTGGTGTGGATGAACTTGACTGGCCTGCACAGAGTCCTGACCTGAATCCGATAGAACACCTTTGGGATGAATTTGAACGGAGACCGAGAGCCAGGCCTTCTCAGTGTGTGACCTCACCAATGCGCTTTTGGAAGAATGGTCGAAAATTCCTGTAAACACACTCCGCAACCTTGTGGACAGCCTTCCCAGAAGAGTTGAAGCTGTAATAGCTGCAAAAGGTGGACCAACATCATATTTAACCCTATGGGTTAGGAATGGGATAGCACTTCAAGTTCATATGTGAGCCAAATACTTTTGGCAATATAGTGTTCGTCCTATACTGTGAGCAGTACAATGAATGTGTTCCTTTGTATCAGCCTTTGTGCATAATTTTAATTTGAAAATGATTATTATTATTATTTTGGCCATAATCATGCAGCCAACATGCAACTCAAGATATTTTAAGCCTTTTGATACAAGTATGATGATTATGAAAACCTAAAATTCCATCCATCCATCCATTTTCTTACCGCTTGTCCCTTTCGGGGTCGCATGGGGTGCTGGAGCCTATCTCGGCTACATTCGGTCGGAAAGCGGGGTACACCCTGGACAAGTCACCACCTCATCACTGGGCCAACACAGATAGACAGACAACATTCACTCTCACATTCACACACTAGGGCCAATTTAGTGTTGCCAATCAACCTATCCCCAGGTGCATGTTTTTGGAGGAAGCCGGAGTACCCGGAGGGAACCCACGCAGTCACAGGGAGAACATGCAAACTCCACACAGAACCACCCAAAACCATAGAATTGAAAATCTAAAAAAATGTGGGTTTTCAAAAACTGTAAGCCAGGATCATCAAAATAATAACAAATAAAAGCTTGATATATACTGAACAAAAATATAAACGCAACATTTTTGTTTTTGCTCCCATTTTTCATGAGTTAACTCAAAGATCTAAAACTTTTAGGATATACACAAAATATTCCTCTCAAATATTGCTCACAAATCCGTCTAAAGCTGTGTTAGTGAGCATTTCTTCTTTGCCAAAATAGTCCATCCCACCTCACAGGTGTTGCATATCAAGATGCTGATTAAGCAGCAGACGGCTAATGGTAGAGAAATGAGGTGCATGAAGGTGCACCTGCTGGATATGGAGGTCCTAGACTGGTGTGGTTACACGCGGTCTGCGGTTGTGAGGCCGGTTAGATACACTGTCAAATTCTCTGAAACGCCTTTGAAAACGGCTTACAGTAGAGAAATGAACATTCAATTCATGAGCAACAGTTCTGGTGGACATCTTTGCAGTCAGCATGCCAACTGCACGCTCCCTCAAAAATGTGGACATTGTGGCATTGTGTTGTGTGATAAAACTGCACATTTTAAAGTGGCCTTTAATTGTGGGCAGCCGAAGGCACACCTGTGCAATAATCATGCTGTTTAATCAGCAGCTTGATATGCCACACATGTGATGTAGGTTGGATTATCTTGGCAAAGAAGAAATGCTCACTAACACAGATTTAGACATATTTATGAGCAATATTTGAGAGGAATAGATCTTTTGTGTATCTAGTAAAAGTTTTAGATATTTATGTTCAACTCTTGAAAAATGGGAGCAAAAACAAAAGTGTTTATATTTTTGTTCAGTGTATCTCACTTGGCATGCAATGAGTTTATATCACATATTAGTTTCACATGTAAAGTTGAATTGCTGACTCGAATGAACTTTTGCGTGATATTCCAATGATTTAATTTAGTAGGACCATACAAAGTGACATAATGTACACATGAGTAGAAAAATGACATTTTTGCAAAACAATTTGTAGAACTCCTGACTAAATTGTCAATTTATTTACGATAGTTTATGCTCATAATAATAATACTTTTTTGGACTTTATTCCAGTTTTATGATTTTATAAATTTGCATGCCAAGTGAGATACACTGAACAAAAATATTACTATTGTTACTTAATGTTAGAGTTTTGTTGAAAAGTTTTTGCACATTTTGTATTGAATTTTCTATTAAAACCTTGTAGTGGAAATACAGTGGTACCTCAACTTATCAATTAACTCTCGGTTAATTGATATGCTCTAAGTTACAAGCATCCCCAGCATTAATTGGTGTATCTTATATTGCAGTGAACACTGTAAGATCAGACAAAAACATCTGGTCTTACTCGGTAGCATTAGCGTAGGGAGGTACATACCTTTTTTTCCAAATATAAGAAGGGAGTGAGTGAGAAGGAGACGTTGAAGGACAGTGCTGATATTCATTGAATTAAATAAAGAATTAATCAAAAAACATGGCAGAGGAATTAGATTTTATCACTGCTAATCTGCACCAGAATAAGTCTAACGCCAGCCAACAATGTTAACATAATATCTCAACGGCAACTATTTATCCATGAAAATATAGAAAAGCTGCTTATGGTGTGTTTGACAAATCATTTTTTGGGGGGTAATGGTTTATGTTCCAAAAATGTTTGTAGTATTTTGACTTTTTCATCAATATGTGACAACATTATTCACACAATTCTATGATTTTTGTCATAGTTATTGTTTTATAGACCAATGAAATACATTTAGGGGTACTAAAAGTACTTTAGGAAGCGCATATAAAGAGAAAAAGCAAGTGTTTTTGTCAGCTTTGTCCTTCAATGTGAAAGTCATGTCATGATTGTCCTCTTAGTGGCTCTAATCCGTATCCACCAGTCTACAAGCAAGCTAATCTTTCAGTGACATTGAATAAAGGAAATGGAAATTAAAACAAATGACGCAAAATGACTCCAAAAGTGGAGAGGAGACATTGTTTCTGCCCAGAGATGTCTTTCCAAAGTAACAGATGGCAGCTAAGGCAAATAACTAAAACTTTAATAATCAAAATATGGACTGCATTTAAATACAAAAGTAAAGTGTAATTCGCCACTTTGCTCCCTTTCTGATTCTCATTCGTCTACTAAGACGACATTTTTTTTCAACACTGTGACTTTACAGCCTGTCTAGTTGTGTGTGTGTGTGTATATATATATATATATATATATATATATATATATATATATATATATATATATATATATATATATATATATATATATATACACACACATATACTGTATATATATATATACAGTATATGTGTATATACAGTATATATATACATATATATATATATATATATATATATATATATATATATATATATATATATATATATATATATATACATACACACACATATATATATATATATACACACATTTTTTTTTTTTTATTAATCAATCCAACAAAACAATACACAGCAATACCATAACAATGCAATCCAATTCCAAAACCAAACCCGACCCAGCAACACTCAGAACTGCAATAAACAGAGCAATTGATAGGAGACACAAACACGACACAGAACAAACCAAAAGTAGTGAAACAAAAATGAATATTATCAACAACAGTATCAATATTAGTTACAATTTCAACATATCAGTGATTAAAAATCCCTCATTGACATTATCATTAGACATTTATAAAACATTTTAAAAAAAGAACAATAGTGTCACAGTGGCTTACACTTACATCTCATAAGCTTGACAACACACTGTGTCCAATATTTTTACAAAGATAAAATAAGTCATATTTTTGGTTCATTTAATAGTTAAAACTAATTTACATTATTGCAATCAGTTGATAAAACATTGTCCTTTACAATTATAAAAGCTTTTTACAAAAATCTACTACTCTGCTTGCATGTCAGCAGACTGGGGTAGATCCTGCTGAAATCCTATGTATTGAATGAATAGACAATCCTTTTGAATCTTGGCAAAAATCTTAGCCACACGATTATCAAATGTAATAGGAAAATTAATTCATACTGACCAAACTGGCTTCATGGAAGGTCGACAATCTTCAGACAATACAAGGACATTGTTTAATGTTATTTACTATGCTAGAAGTCTCCCTTATCCCACAGCAGTATGTACTGTTGATGCGGAGAAGGCATTCGACCGCATAAACTGCTCATTTATGTTTTGCACATTACGTAAATTTGGATTTGGAGATAATTTTATACAATGGATTAAGATGCTTTATACAAGGCCCATGGCATCAGTCAAAACCAATAATCATATTTTAGAACCTTTTTCGTTAAAAAAAAGGAGTAAAACAGGGATGTCCTGCATCTGGATTATTATTTAATTTGGTTATTGAACCCTTAGCAGCAAAAATAAGAAGTGAAAATAATATTCATGGTATAAAAATTGGCTCTCAGTATAATAAGCTATCGATGTATTGTGACGACATAATTCTCTACCTGTCACATGTTAACTCCTCTCTTCACTATATCAATAATGTCATCACTGAATTTGGCTGTTTATAAGGGTATAAAGTCAATTGGGACAAATGTGACATATTACCACTTAATAAACACTGCAAGAAATCACAAGTTCAGAACTCCAAAATTAAATGGAACGAGGCAGAAATCATATATCTAGGACTACACATTACACCAAACCTTTATACAAGCAGAGATCTCAATCTTAAACATTTAAAAAAATAAGATAGAATCCAAAATGGAACGCTGGTCACGTCTCCAAATATCACTTTGGGGTCGGGTGAACATAGTAAAAATGAGTATACTGCCAGCAGTTAATTATATACTGAAAATGATGCCTGTCCTAATTAATAAAAGTTGGTTTAAGAAAATACATACAATGATATCACATTTTATATGGTGTGGAAAGAAGGCCAGTTGTTCATACTTAAGGTTGTCTTGTACACAAGATAAAGGAGGACTACAATTACCAAACTTCTTACATTATTATATCTCCTACGGTTGTGAACAAGCAAGCCACTTATTTCATTCTTCTGCAGATAAGGACTGGATCAACATAGAAAAAAATATGTTAATGAATTTGGACATTGATGTGGGGAGTCCATCCTTCTATCCATTTTCTACCGCTTATTCCCTTCGGGGTCGCGGGGGGCGCTGGAGCCTATCTCAGCTACAATCGGGCGGAAGGCGGGGTACACCCTACACAAGTCGCCACCTCATCGCAGGGCCAACACAGATAGACAGACAACATTCACACTCACATTCACACACTAGGGCCAATTTAGTGTTGCCAATCAGCCTATCCCCAGGTGCATGTTTTTGGAGGTGGGAGGAAGCCGGAGTGGGGAGTTTTATTATATATAAAAATACCTAATGAATTGAGGCAGAGCCCAATAGAAGCCACCTTTAACATTCTAAAACTGTGTCAGAAAATACTAGGAATCAAGTCAATGACATCTGTAAATCAACCGCTATTGTACAATCCTAATATCATAATTAATAAAAATGTGGTTAAATGGACAACATGGAAAGACAGAGGTATTACTAAACCTCATCATATTATTAATACAAACTATTTTAAACCGTTCAATGATTTAGTTGATCAATATAATGTACCCATAAATCATTTTTTAAATTGTATCTCTTTAAAACACGCTGTAAATAAATGCATATCCTCTGAAAGTATGTCTTTAAGTAGCCATGAACTGGAAGATGCACTTTTTAATCAAGATACATTTAAGAAATTAATTAAACTATTTTATGAAATAATAAATGAACACCACACTAGAAATGCAAATGATGCATGTGTTCGGAAATGGATGATGGACTTAAACATTTTAGATGAAAGAGACATATCATGGAATGATATTTGGAAAAATGCCAATAAGCCCTTTAGAAGCATTAAAGATAAGCTGACTCAATTTAAGATATTGAATAGATTGTACTTTACATCTTGTCAGCTGTTTAAAATTGGTGTAGTAGATAGCAAGTTATGTATGAAGTGTCGGGCAGCCGAGGCAACTCTTGTTCATTTATTGTGGGAATGTCAGAGAATAAAAGAGTTATGGTTAAAAACAACAAAAGAAGCAATCACAGTCCTTAATATAAACATCCCAATGACACTGCAAATTTGTATTCTTGGGGATCTCCATCAATTTAGTAATGTGTCATCAAAGAGTAAAAATGCATTTCTTTCAATATGCATAATAACAAAAAGGGTAATATTAAAAAAATGGATAGATGTTGATAGTCCAACTCTGACTGACTGGTACACACAAGCTATGGAGATGATATCAGTAGAAAAAACTGCATTTAGTTTAGATAATAATGAGTCATATATTGGAATATGGGATCCATTATTTAAATTTGTTTTAACTATTAAATGAACCAAAATATGACTTATTATATCATTGTGGAAAATATTGGACACAATGTGTTGTCAAGTTTATGAGATGTGATGCAAGTGTAAGCCGCTGTGACACTATTGTTCATTTTTTGTAATTTTTTTTTTTATTAATGTTTGTAATGATAATATCAATGAGGGATTTTTAATCACTGCTATGTTGAAATTGTTACTAATATTGATACTGTTGTTGATAATATTCATTTTTGTCTCACTACTTTTAGATTGTTCCGTGTCATGTTTGTGTGTCCTCAATTGCTCTCAATTGCTCTGTTTATTGCTATTCTGAATGTTTCTGGGTCGGGTTTGGTTTTGAAATTGTATTGCATTTTTATGGTATTATGTATTGTTTTTATTAAAAAATGCTTTTTTTTAAAAAAATCGTTTTTGAATCGAGAATCGTGTTGATTTGAAAAAAAAATCGATTTTGAATCGAATCGTGGGACACCCACAGATTCACAGCCCTAATACATATACATATACATACACACATATATATATATATATATATATATATATATATATATATATATATATATATATATATATATATATATATATATATATATATATATATATGTATGTATGTATGTATGTATGTATGTATGTATGTATGTATGTATGTATGTATGTATGTATGTATGTATGTATGTATGTATGTATGTATGTATGTATGTATGTATGTATGTATGTATGTATGTATGTATGTATGTATGTATGTATGTATGTATGTATGTATGTATGTATGTATGTATGTATGTATGTATGTATGTATGTATATATATATATATATATATATATATATATATATATATATATATATATATATATATATATATATATATATATATATATATATATATATATATATATATATATATATATATATATCGTCGTCGTCGGCGGTCACTCGAAACGAGTATGACTGTCCTCCGTAGGGTCGTCTATTTGTGGATCCGTAGATGGCTGTGTAGGCCAATCCGTGATCCACATATTCCGGGATGTTAGGGTGGATTCCCTATATGGAGGACGCCTGTGCGTGGAATCTTTTAATGTGGGGAGACTGGTGCACGGTCAGCCACCACACAGTCCTTGGCATTGAGCGGGCCAGGGTCCAGTGGCATGGAGACCAAGACGACTGGGGACCCGTCTTTGCTGCAGCCTTCATCCGCCTTCCCAGCCGTTGTGGTGCATTCCGCTGCCGCCATCTTCCGCCTGGTCCACCGTTGAGGCGGTTTTCACTATTCGCCCATAGCTGGGGTTATTTACCCATAGCTGGGACAGGGGTTGACTGGGCACCAGGGCATGTCCACACACCGGTGGGCCTGCATGCCCCGTCTCTGGGGCCCCCTGCTGCTCCGAGATCCCGTACAACTTAGCCTGGAACCGCGAGGTTCCAGTTACCGTGTGTGGCCACGAGGAGGCATGTACGAGTCTTGACAATGGAGAGGCTATGTACCGGCTGAGGAGGCTTATGCACTCGGCTCCTCTTTTCGCCCTCTGAGACAGAGGGCTAGCCGGCGGCACTAGCTGAAAGCAATGAGTATCAGGCAGAAGCAGCATGCAGCATAGCAAGCAAAAGCGGCATGCAGCATGCACTAACTACAGGTACTACTACTCCAAGGCTACTGCACTAGACGCATCACATCGCCCTGTGCGATGTTTTCTGCACACACACACATATATATACACACATATGTATATATATATATATATATATATATATATATATATATATACACACATATATATATAGACATATATATATACATATACACATACATATATATATATACATTCACATATATATATTTATATATATATATGAGTGTGTGTGTGTATATATATATATATATATATATATATATATATATATATATATATATATATATATATATATATGTATATGTATATATATATGTATATACAGTATACATATGTATATATATATATATATGTCTTAATTAGATTATCCAAAAAAATAGTGCTCGATACCGTGGTAGAGCGCAATATATGTATGTGTGGGGAAAAAAAATCACAAGACTACTTCATCTCTACAGGCCTGTTTCATGAGGGGTTCCCTCAATCATCAGGAGATTTTAATAGAAGCATTCACATACCATGGTTTATATAGGGGGTGGTGATTGGCTCATGTGTTACCTAGGAGGTGTTTCCTTCTCTGACGGCATGCTGTTACAATTTCGCTGCGCTTGTTGAGGGATGACAGGTCGGGGCGGTATATAATAAACAGTTTCTCTTTTAAGCATAGGTTGCATCTTTTATTACCACTGTTGTAAGGTGTGCTGAATGCAAGAATTTGCCATGTTATTGAATATTCAACATTATTGAATATTGAACTCGTTGGGAGTTTCCTCCTCTCCCAGCTCGCTAGCCTCAGCCTGAACCTTGGCATTTACCGTGATGACGGACTGGCAGTGTGTCGCGCCTCGCCAAGGAGCAGCGAGAATACCAAGAAGCGCATATGCCAAATTTTCAAAGAGAACGGCCTACAGATTACGATTGAAGCCAACAAGCAAACCGTCAACTTCCTCGACGTCACTTTCAACCTGAGAAATAACAGCTACCAACCATTCACAAAACCTAACACAACACTCCAGTACGTGCACCATGACAGCAACCATGTGAATGCTTCTATTAAAATCTCCTGATGATTGAGGGAACCCCTCATGAAACAGGCCTGTAGAGATGAAGTAGTCTTGTGATTTTTTTTCCACACATATATATGTGTGTGTGTGTGTGTGTGTGTGTGTGTGTGTGTGTGTGTGTGTGTGTGTGTGTGTGTGTGTGTGTGTGTGTGTGTGTGTGTGTGTGTGTGTGTGTGTGTGTGTGTGTGTGTGTGTGTGTGTGTGTGTGTGTGTGTGTGTGTGTGTGTGTGTGTGTGTGTGTGTGTGTGTGTGTGTGTGTGTGTGTAGTCACGTCCTTGGGCAAGACACTTTAACCTTGCTCCTAATGGGTCGTGGTAGCTCCTGTCATCAGTGTGTGAATGTATGTGTGAATTGAGTACCTTGAAGGTAGAAAAGCGCTATACTGTACAAGTATAACCCATTTACCATTACATGTACATATACAGTATGTGTATGTGTACATATATGTGTATATGTATAAGAATGTGTGTTTGCGTACATGTGTATATATGTATAAATATGTTTGTGTAAGTGTGTATGTGTATGTAAAATTACATATGTAAAATTAAACCATTTATATGGATTGTCTAAAATAATGTGTCCCCTTTATTGACAATTTATTCTTGTAAAATCCCATCTTAACAAAATGTTTCTTCTTTCAGTTCCACCCGTCTGTGCCGTCCATCAACATCATTGAAGTGTGACATCCAGCCACATTAGGTACACCTGCACGCTCTAACGAGATCCCACACGAGAGCAGTGTCAAAAATTTATTTACAGAATACATTTATTATCATTTGAGCATTACTGTTGTTGCAAAGGCACATTTTAGGTGTGCCTAATGTTGTGTCCAGTGAGCGTAGGATCTTTCCCTCCTCCACACCACAGTCCTGTGACAGGTGTGTGCATGCAACAACACAAACATGTAGTGCAGACCAACAATGTTGCAATATGACCACAACACAATCTCTGGGAGTGCCATCGGTGTAAATAAGCATCATATTTTTGATATTTGCACGTGCAGTTTAGACAAAGATCACAGGAAATAAGCACCAATGTATGTGTTGATGTCAATGAGAGAATATAAGTAGTATTTTCTTTGTACATAATGCAGACGTTTATGGATTAGATAGACGTGCATGCAGGTAGTCAAAAGTAGCCAAATCTAAACATTTCATTACAGCACCTGTACATTTCCAAACAACTGTATGCACAAATAAACCTTTAAAACGCTCCATGTGACTTTTTTGAGCTCATCCATAGACTAATTGGTAATTGAAGAACATTTGTGGACTCCTGCAGTCTGTTACCATGGTAACACGCTGCTTATAAAGTATGTGCCATGCATGCCTGACACAGACTGTAATTTAGCAAACAATAGGAGGTGTTATGTGCTAATAAGCTCGGACATTTCAGTAGCTGCATGCGCCGTTTTGTTGCTGTTATTTCACACAATTACAGTACAAGCGACATGAACAATGACTAAACTTTGTTTATGTATATATGTGTGTGTGTGTTTGTGTATATATATATATCAATATATATCCATCTTCTTCCGCTTATCCGAGGTCGGTTCGCGGGGGCAGCAGCCTAAGCAGGGAAACCCAGACTTCCCTCTCCCCAGCCACTTCGTCCAGCTCCTCCCGGGGGATCCCAAAGCGTTCACAGGCCAACGTGTCCTGGGTCTTCCCCGTGGCCTCCTGCTGGTCGGACGTGCCCGAAACACCTCCCTAGGGAGGCGTTCGGGTGGCATCCTGACCAGATGCCCAAACCACCTCATCTGGCTCCTCTCGATGTGGAGGAGCAGCGGCTTTACTTTGAGCTCCTCCCGGATGACAGAGCTTCTCACTCTATCTCTAAGGGAGAGCCCGCTTGTCATTTCGGCCGCTTGTCCTTTCGGTCATGACCCAAAGCTCATGACCATAGGTGAGGATGAGAACGTAGATCGACCGGTAAATTGAGAGCTTTGCCTTCCGGCTCAGGTCCTTCTTCACCACAACGGATCGATACAGCGTCCGCATCAGAATGAGCTGAGCTGCCGTTTATGTTTCTAGAACGTCAACGGGCTCATAGTGATGTTACTAGTAGTTGACTGGGAGGTGTTTATTATAATTTGGGGAGAGTCCGCTGCCTGGTGCTTACCTGCTAAACACCTTTCTGCTCATCCCACCGCAGGAGCCATAGACATCTTATAAGGGTACTGGTGCTGACGAGACGCGGGGCCGCCATCTTGGAGTGGTGATCCGCTCCATTTAGTGCAATTCATTTGGTTGGAGCAATGAACTGTCAGCGCATTTGATTCATTTGACCTCAATGAATACCACTGATTTTCAAGCGCTTTTTTGTCAAACGTGTAGCTATGATAAAGGACACATGTTTTATTATTCATAATTTGCCTAACAGTAATAGAATATTCTTATATGCTATAAGTGACCAGACGTCCGAGATCAAAACTTGGAATATAATCCCAGAGAAGGGGGAAAAAACGGCCAGCTATTTTTAAGTTGAAGAAACAATATGATTAGGTTACATATACATGCGTATATCCTACACAAACAATGTATGAATACATTAGATATCTATATATCTTAGGGACCTATAGACTGTATCTCTGTTGCTGCAGCAGCAGAGAGTTTATTCTGTTTTGACACTTTGTATTGATATTTTGTATTACATTCTTCCCTTAAATGATCATGTTTACAGTGATTGTTTTATATGTATTTTTTATGTATGTCGCTTTGGATAAAAGCATCTGCCAAATACTTAAACATAAACATATATAAACACCTGAAAGTCTTTATATCAGCTAAAACCACCAATCTGTTTCACTGGATTCAGAATAAAACCAAATTCTGTCTTACCCAACAATGTTAGTATTTGAATATTGTTACTTGAAAACTGGCAGCTCAGTCACCAGAATTTTACAGTAAAAGCAGTGGGGGTTTTTTTACAACATATTAAAAAATTGAATAAATGGAATGGAATGGAGAAACAATACCACTGTTTTTAGCGGTAAAAGTCAAGCAACAGAGCTGCCAATTTTTTTTTTTTTTACCCGTAAATCTTGTTTTAATGGGTTTTTTGTATGTTTTTTAATGTTTTACTGGAAAAAAACACTACCAAAGTTGATTTTACTATAATAATTTAATTGTAAAATATATTGTCAATTTTATAGTCTACAATTTGATAATTTGTTTTGAAATCATAAGTCAAGCAAATATTTAAGCAAAGTATATATTTTTATTTTAACAAAAATATTTTTGGAATACATATTTTGATAAAATTGAATTTTAAAAGTTTTGCAATTGCATGCAGTACATGGTTTTTAATGTCAAAAGGGAAAGAACAAATATATTTAGTATGAAAAGATTAAGCATTTTATTAACTCATATTTCCAGGCTTTCGCAGGCCACATAAAATAATGTGACGGGCAAGATTTGGCCCCTGGGCCTTAAGTTTGACATCTGTGCTTTACAAGTTAGAATGCATTTAAAAAAATACACCCGTCATGTCTTTCATAATGATCGTGAACGATACGCAAAAATACCAAAAAAAAGAAATACTGGTGAAACCCGGAAAGTAGGGTATTTAAAATAAATTACTTACTATTTTAATTATTTTTGGAAGTTTACCTTTACCCACAAAAAAATTATGTTCGAGCCATTGTTCCCAATCTTTGTGTCCCCTGGAAATAAAATGAATAAATACACACAAAAAAAGTACTTATTTTGTAGGATTGTTGTCCGTGTTGTAAATTCAGACTTTACCATAAAATCATCAATCTTTCAGAAATTGTTTACATATTTGTTACTCCTTATCTCAGCTATGCTTTGTTTTTAAAGAAACCTCATTAAATTCCTTAAGACCAAAAATCTTATTTTCCTGTATATTTATTTCATCATATTTGTATTGTTTCTTTAGCTGCTTGAATTTCCTTTATTTATACACCAAAGTGACAAAATGTTGTACAAATTAATTTATTGTGCATGTCAGAGTAGAAACTACAGGTGGTCTTGTTTTTGCAACAAATGATCAGGTTTGCTTGCACAAGTAGAAAACACGCTGCTGTGAAAGTGGTCATGTTGGATTAGGCTGTCATTTACAGTATAAATAGTCTTACTTAAATGCATTAGAATATGTCAGCCAGAAGATAGAACATGGTAGACACAACACTGGAGCGGCTACCTGAAAACTAAAATAGAACATGGTAGGACAACACTATGGAGCGGCCACCTGAAAACTAAAATAGAACATGGGAGGACAACACTGTGGAGTGGACAACTGAAAACAAAAATAGAACATGGTAGGACACAACACTGTTGAGCGGACACCTGAAAACAGAAATAAAACATGGTAGGACAACACGGTGGAGTGGCCACCTGAAAACAAAAATAGAACATAGTAAGACAACAAGCGGACAACCGAAAACAATAATAGAACATGGTAAGACGCAACAAGTGGACACCTGGAAACAAAACTAGAACATGGTAAGACAACACTATGGAGCGGCCACCTGAAGCACAACTTGCAGTAAGTCTCACTTCCATGTTCTTTCTCTGCAGTGTTGACATCCCATGATAACACTTTTGTTTTGCTTCTGCCTAAAAGTTGTAATTACAGAAGTAAGTTGATGAAAAGTCTTGTTTTTACTTGGAAAGATGATTTATGACACTTAAGAAGTGGTCCAGCCAAAAGTAGTTTACAGGTCCAAACAACGCTGTGGGACGTCCCTGCAGGTGTGACTGTTTCTTTTTGGGTCCAGACTGACACCGCTTATTGGTTCCGGTTCGCTTTTATGTCTCTTCTTGCAGGAAGCATCTTTCATGTTCTCATGTGAACCTCTTCAGAGCTGCATTGATGGGTCTGAAGTCGGGTCTGAAAGAATCAAAGGGTGAGAGGAAGATGTATCTTCAAAAGGTTGCGCAATAAGGGACAAGAATCAAGTTCCAGTGTTATTCAATGGACATTCGTTGGCCACTTGATTAGGTACACAGCCAAATGGACAGTGGGACATTTGTAAAGTGGGGTCAAATATTAGAAATGGCACCTTGGTATGGTGTGCCTAATATTATGGCCAGACTACTACATTAAGGAAAATAGGGATATAATAAATTATGAATAATAAAATTATTAGTTACATTAAAATAAAATAGGAAATGATTTAAAGTGTTTTTTTATATTTAAAAAAAAAAGAAAAAAGCTTACCAGTGCATGAGTCTTCTACTTCCATGCTGCTACATGTAACACAAGTCAAAATAAATCACTATTAAGACACAAATGATACAGGAAAAAGTCCAAAGGTGGTACTATGTAACCTCTAAATATTCACATCCAGCTCGTAAAGAAACAGTACTATACTTCCCTTACTGCTAATTGACTGTAACGTCAGCGTGGACGCTAGTGCTGATAAAATATTCAAGTAGGTAGACTGCCGTCACCATGGCAACGACAGATGTTTTCGTTACAAGGAGCCCAGTATCAGCTAAGTGATTCCACATTCAGTTCAAATAGTACAAGTACCTCCTGTTGTCCAGCAGAGGGGGCAAGACTCATCTAGGTTGTAGCAACGGTACAATTTCTTTAACTTGACTGAAATGCCCATATTGTCATAAGCTACACATGTTAGCATGCTACTGGAAGGTCACCTTGAGATTGCATCATCCGCTCCGTCATCCACATCCTGTTCAACAACAACAACAAAATCAATAGATGCATTCATTAAGGCCCAGCTTGTGTCGTCTTTGAATTGCACAAAACTCTCAATGAATAAAATGTAGCATCAATGTTTTAATAACTTTATATTTTTGTCATTTTCATCTAAAAAGGTACAATTGCTGATATATTTCATGTCTGATGCAAATGAAGGCAGTTCAGAAAGAAAGGTGATTATATTATGATTATGCCATCTAGCGGCCGACGCCATCTCCTGCATCCTTCTGTTTACCATGAGCTGTATGAAGATACAATTAGTAAAAATATGAATATAAATACTGCCCAAAAAAAGTTATATATTTGTTATATTATATTATGATTATTAAAAGAAAGCACACATAGTATTAAAATAGGAGTGTCCTGATCCAATATTGATAGTGGATAAAATCCCAAATATGCTAGAAAATCTGATATCGTCTTTAGAGATGTCCGATAATGTTTTTTTTTACCGATATCTGATATTGTCCAACTCTTAATTACCGATTCCGATACCAACCGATACCGATATATACAGCCGTGGAATTAACACATTATTATGCCTAATTTTGTTGTGATGCCCCGCCAGATGCATTAAACAATGTAACTGAGTATCTAATAATAGAAAAGCGCGATATAGAATCGAATCCATTATTATTATTATTATTATTATTATTATTAACTCTACCATGAATTGATTAATATGGACCCCGACCTAAACAAGTTGAAAAACTTATTCGGGTGTTACCATTTAGTGGTCAATTGTGCGGAATATGTACTGTACTGTGCAATCTACTAATACAAGTTTCAATCAATCAATCAATCAATCAAAAACAAGGTTTCCCAAAATAAGAGAACAACTTCAACTCAAGTTATGGAAAAAAATGCCAACATGGCACTGCCATATTTATTATTGAAGTCACAAAGTGCATCATTTTTTTTAACATGCCTCAAAACAGCAGCTTGGAATTCTGGACATGCTCTCCCTGAGATAATCCTGATACCCACTACAACTATGGGAAATACTCTACTTTGACTTTCACAAAGTGCATTATTTTTAATTTTTTTTAAACATGCCTCAAAACAACAGCTACAAAAACAATGAAGGCACACAACTTCAGTCCAGAGTGTACTAGAGCAGTGGTCCCCAACCACCCGGTACCGGTCCGTGGACCGATTGGTACTGGGCCGCACAAGAAATAAATTAAAAAATATATATATATATATTTTATTTGTATTTTTTATTAAATCAACATAAAAAACACAATATATACGTTATATATCAATATAGATCAATACAGTCTGCAGGGATACACTCCGTAAGCACACATGATTGTATTTCTTTATGACAAAAAATAATAATAAAAATAACTAAAAAATTCCATACATTTTCTACATTTAAAACACTTCCTTGAGAAAAATGTGACGGTGGTTCTTTGTTCAAAGCATGGGTAGGGAACCTATGTCTCGAGCCAGATGTGGCTCTTTTGATGACTGCACTGGCTCTCAGATAAGTCTTAGCTGACATTGCTTAACGCGATAAGTAATGAATAATTCCGCTGGTAATCACAGTGTTAAAAATAACGTTCAAAATATAAAACATTCTCATGCATTTTAATCCATCCATCCGTTTTCTACCACACCTGTTCAAGAAGTCGCATTAATGGCAAGAAGTATTTTATTTATTATTGGTTAGCTTCAGTATGAATAAGATACTTATAATACTCTAGTCTTAAAAATGCACGCATTTAGTTGTATTGCGTGTTAAAAAATATGTGGCTCGCATGAAAATACATTTGAAAATAATTGGCTTTCATGGCTCTCAGCCAAAAAGGTTCCCGACCCCTGGTTTAAAGTGTTAGATGATATTATTAGTATATTATTGTTTGATTATGTTATTAGTATATTATTGTTGGATGATATTATTAATATATTATTGTTAGATTATTTTTACACACCATCTTCAAGTTGCTTCCTGACCGTCTCTTCAGGATGAGCAATTGTCTGGCCAGTCTTATTTACGTGCCTCTACTTTGACAGCGTCTTCTCCTTGTCATCTTTTAAGTACCGCGCTTCCATAGCGAGAGTACTGACAGATATGTTAGAACTATACGCTACTTTATATTAAAAAAGGCAACAAAAAAGGATGAATGCCCCACAAGAGGATGGCGAAAAAGGAGGAGCTTAATGACTACAATGGCGGACGCGTGCACATTTTCGGGGCTTATGCAGATCCCAACTACACATCAGTTGGAACCAACAGGTTTTGCATAATACATTGTAAAAAAAACGGCCAGATATGTCTAACAGGTGCCATTTGGGGTCCTTACACACAAGCCATAACAACACCCGTATGATGAAGCACAGTACGTCTGACTATGGTAGCCGTAATGCTGATACATTTGTATCTTACCAAAGTCATGCGAAAACACATTGACATAATTTTTTTGTGCCGTGTGTAATGTTCTATATTCTCAATGAAACATCAAAGTTTTGGTCACGATCCTGGCGTCATCTTGCAGTCCACACATCTCTTATGTGTGACTGCCATCTACTGGTCACACTTATCATTACACCATGTACCATATCAAATTGCTCTGAGGTGGGTAAGCACAACCAGAATGAATACGTACATTAGGCGCACCGGTTGACAAGGCACACTGTCGATTTTTGAGAAAATTACAGGATTTTAAGTGCGCCTTATAGTCTGTAAAATACAGTAAGTGTGCTAATTGAACAATATTGCAATGTGATTTGTCAATATAAACAACCATAGTTACCTAATACTTAGATATAAAGTATCCTAGGCAGAAGTGTATTCGAAAGTATCCAGTAACAAATGTGTCCTTAGTTATTGGGCCTTTAGGTGTCGCCAAAAACAAAATAATACTCCACTTCAACTTAGTCAGCATAAATCCATTCCAGAAAGTTAATAATAGGTTATTGTTTTTCATTGTTTAATTAATTTCACTTGATCAAACATTTTGTAACCTTCCACACTACAAAATATTACAAGTATGTACTAAGATTTGTGCTAATATATTGGGTTATTATCAGTATCGGCCAATACTCAAGGCTCTAATATCGGTATCTATCGGAACGTTTTATCAAGACTCGCCTAATTAAAAGCCTGTCTCAACAGTAGTCCATAAAAGTGTGTCCAATAATGTTATCAAAAATATGCAGTGTTTCCCACACATTCATTTATTTGTGGCGGCCCGCCACGAAAGAATTACGTCCGCCACAAATAAAAAATAAATAAATATATATATATATATTTATTTATTTTTTGGTCCTGTCCAGCTTCTCAGGCAAATCATATAGTTGATGTAGATGCCCTAGGCTGTTCAGATTTACTTTACAAAAGAGAAGTGTAGGATACTTCTCTTGTTGCCTTATTTGTATTTGACCACTACTGTTTTCTGTTTATTTGTTACTGACTGCGGCAGGACACCTCTGCCTCTGTTTCACTTTATGTTGCTGGTAAATAATATGGTTGTAGTAGTAGGCTAAAGTTAAAGTATTTAGTATGCACTAATTAAAGGGGCAGAGCTTTAAGAGACATTTTAGCTTTTATATTTTATAAGATATATTTTTTGTAAGAACCACAATTAATAAATATATTTCAGTGAATAACTTATTGTTCAAATCTGTATATAAATATGTACATAAAGTGTTGTAATTATATTGTAAAATGGATGGATGGATGGATGGATGGATGGATGGACGTTTAAAACAAAATTGTTATTATTAATTAGTAAGTATACATTTTTTTAGCCTTTTTAGAGAAAATCATATCATTGTAGTAAATTATGCAAATTACTCGATTATGTCATGATGACCACGCCCATAGCCACGCCCCCAACGCCACATATCTTGGCAGTTTATGGGAAACACTGATATGTGTATACATTTTATTGTATACAATACTATTCCTAAGTTGGTGAACAACTAAGAAAAAATGTCTCCAAATTGTAATGTGTCAGGTAAAACGTAAGGTTGACATACCCAGGAGTCATGTTTGATCGGTCGCCTTCTAGCCGGGCTGCTGCAAGGCGACAGGGAGCTGATGGAGGTGGACAGGAAGGGACGGCGAAGCTTCGTGTCCACGCCCAAAGACGAGCACGCCTTTGGGTCTGAGGGAACAGGAACACATGGATTGAAAGAGAGTATGGTCACACATGAAACTATGGCTCCATCTGGTGGCTGAGACAGGAAAATAATCTTCACAAAAATGGCTCTATCTGGTGGCTGAGACAAAAAAATATAAAAGTGGGTCCTAAAGGTGGCTGAGACATAAATACAGTCATAAGTTTGCAAATACATCAAAGATGCTATTTTAATCCATTTCTAATGGATAAAGCTTTGGCCTGGACAAGAGGTCATCAGGTGGTCCCCAACGTTCACCGAGTGTTTCGACCCTTAACCACAACACTCTCCGGTTGGTGGGTCAGCAGTGATTGGCCAGATCACTGCCCCTCTCATCCAGGCTTCCAGCTATTGTCCTCTCTTTTATGCCAGAGCCAACAGGAGGCTCTCTCTGCCGCTTCTCCCAGCCTACGAACGGCTGTTTTCCTCGAGTGACCTCTCAATCCGACCTTTGTCATCAGATTCCACACAGATTGAGCAGGGAATCCTCGACATCCAACTTCCACTGTCATCAGCCATGCCATCCACCCCTTGTCCCGGCAGTCCTGGACAAGTTGTTGGTACTTTGTTTTCTTCCTCTCTGCCGCTTCCTCACATCCCTCCTCCCATGGGACAGTAAGTTCCACCAGGATGATTTTCTTTCCCTCTGGGGACCACATAACTATATCTGGTCTTAGAGTGGTGGACAGTACCGCCTCTGGGAAGAGGAGCTTCCTCCCCAGGTCGACCTCCATCTCCCAACCCTGGGCCAACTGCAGGAAGTTTTGCTTGGCTTGGCCTTGGACAACTGGTCTATGACCCTCTTTCACGAAGGTGATGGTGCTTAGCAGTGGCTTAGTTTTGGCCGGGTGTTTCTTTCTCCTCTCTTGCTCTAAGATGTTTGCGAGCATTGTCAACACCCGGTCATGGCGCCACCTGTATCTTCCCTGGGTCAATGCTGTTTTGCACCCAGAAAGAATATGCGCCATAGTTCCTTTACCGCCACACAACCTGCACAGCGGGTCCTCCCTCATTCCCCACCTATGCAAGTTGACTGGGGTCGGCAGGGTGTCGTATACTGCTCGGAGCAGAAACGCGATACGAAACGGCTCCAGCCTCCACAGTTCACTCCACGTCACGGTCCTCTTGGGAAGGTTCCACCTTGTCCAGGCACCTTGGGTTGCGAGCTCGACGGCTTTAGCTCTTCTTCCTTCTTCCTCAAGGTTTCGAACTTCATCCTGGATCATGGTCCTCTTTTCCCTGGGAGTGGACTTGGACCACTGCTGGAAATGTGATGTTCCTAGACCCTGTCTTCCAGTGCAAGGGCTTCCGATGGTATCTTTGGTCCTGAGAGATGATTCTGCCTGGGTAACAGCAGTGCTGGTGGCCCACTTCCTGCCAGATCTTGTTCTTATTCCAGCTTCCCTGATGAGTTGATCTTGGGAGTCCCTATACGTCAGGGAAAGTCTGCATTTTGCGACTTTAAACTCCTCCACAACTGAAGACAGGGGGAGCTGGAGCTGACCCGACCTTATGTAGAGCCCCGTAGATGTAAAGCTTGGGGGTATTCCAACCATTTACGAAGATGCTTGTTGAACTTCCTCTCCAACCCTTCAACTGTTGTTATGGCCACTTCGTACACAGTGAGAAGCCATATAAGTCTTTGGAGTAGGCCATGCTGGTAGATCCAGCACTTGTATTTCCCAGGCAGACCAGTCTTGTCAATCTTTTTCAACCATTCTTCAACTTAATTTTCGGTGCTGGAGATGCTGTTTTTATCTGTCATGGAATCATCATACCACTTTCCAAGGCATTTAATAGGGTTCCCCTGGATGTTCGGGATTGTTTGCCCCTGAACAAGCAGCTTGAACTTTCCCGTTGTTTTTCCCTTTTGGATCACCAGACACCTTGATTTCTTGGGCTTGAAGATCATCTTTGCCCAAGTAGCCATACGATCCAGTTCCGCCAGGACCCATCTTGCCTGCACGTGAGTTGGTGTTATCACGGTAAGATCATCCATGAATGCCCTGATTGCTGGTTGTTGGCTTCCTGCTGCAGTCTTTGGTCCTCTTGACTTTGTGATCGCTGCAGAGATGATCAGGTTCATTCCCATGACAAACAAGATGGGGGAGATGGTGCACCCTGTCACTATTCCTTTCTCCACTGGCTGCCATTTTGTTGTGAACATGGCTGCTTGGAATCGTAACTTGATGTCTCCCAGGTAGCTGGTGATCATCCCCTGGATGTGATGTGGGATGTGGTAATGGTCCATAGCCACTTGGATCACGTTATGGGGAATTGACCCATATGCATTAGCAAAATCAAGCCAGACTACTGTTAGGTTGCCTTTCTTCTCCTTTGCTTCTTGGATAAGTTGGCTGAGGACCCCTGTATTCTCCAGGCACCCGGAGAACCCTTCGATACCGCCCTTCTGGATAGAGGTGTCAATATATCCATTCCGGGTCATATAGGAGCTCATTCTTTTGGCCAGCACTGAAAAGAAGATTTTCCCCTCCACACTGAGCAAGGAAATGGTTCGGAACTGGCTAATCTTTGTGGATCCCCGTTCTTTCGGCACAAAGCACCCTTCTGCCCTTCTCCAGCTTGTTGGTATGGTTCCTTTGTCCCATATCACCCGCACAAGCTTCCACAGCCTGTGTAGGAGCTTAGGGCATTTCTTGTACACTTTGTAAGGTATACCGCTGGGACGTGGGGCAGAAGCTGATCTCGCGTGCTTTACAACCTCTTGAACCTCTCTCCATGATGGATATTCTGTGCTGAGGGAGGATGTTGGTGGACTGATGGTACCAAGCCCGTGATTTTCTGGTAGGGCATCGTTTCTTGAAGGGTCACTGAATGTCTCTTCAACAAACTCTTCCACCTCCTCCTTAGAACTTGTTAGAGTCCCTGACCTCGCCTCTCCCAAAAGTGACTTAGTGAAGCGATAGGGGTCTTTTATGAACTGGGCTCGTGCAGCTTCCTGCCTTTTCCGCCTTTGCCTTTGCCCTTCGGCTCTTCTCAGCCTGATGAGCTGCTCGCGGAGGCTCGCTGTCAGTTCTTTTAATCCTTCCTTTTCTTCCGTGCTTGCCAATTTGAATTGCTTTTTCAGGGTTTGAATCTCCTTCCGAAGTTGTTTGATCTTTCTTTCTCTTCTGTTTTCCTGCTTTCCTGGTCTGGCTGTGTTCTCTCTCCTTGGCACTGTTCCAAACCGTTCTTTTGCCAAGTTGTAGGTGATGGCTGTGAGTGAATCCACCTTCCTTTCTACTGAACCTGCTTGAACCATTTCGAGCACCCTGTCCAGATCTTCATCGAGCATGGACCACTCCTTGGTCTCACTCATCTTAGGCCACTTGATTCTTTCCTTCGTTGGCTGGGGTGGGCTTTCTGGGATGGCATTTGAGGTTGTCCTTGTGTGGTTTTGGGGGATTGCAGGCACTGAGAGATCTCTAGGACTGTGGTTTGCTTCCTGCCTAGGGTTCTCCTGCGTCTCACCAGACTGTTCGTCTGAGCGGTGTGCATGCGTTCGTCCCTGTCCACACTTGGCCTTGTCCTTGGCCTTGCTCTGGTGTATTTTGAGCCCTCTTGCACCTTTGCAGATCTTTCCGCAATTGCATTTCACTTCCCATGCCTCCCCAGTCAAGGTGGTTTGTTTGAGCCTTCTCTGTGTCTGTGTCACTGTCCTTGTCGTTGCCGTTAAATCTGTCCTAGCGAGTCTCTCATCCTCCCCCCTCTCGGGAGACTCTGGGGGTATTGCTCATTTGTACGTTCTGTAGCTTGCTTGGTGCCCTCTTGCGAGTGCTGCAACAGGGGTTGCTGGCCCCTGTCACCCCGCTAGTCTTTCCTGGAGGTCAGCTGTCTCTCCAGCGTCACCGACCTTTCTCGGTTGTCATCCAGACTTTCCTGGAAGTCACTGGTTGCCCAGGGAGTTCAGTTTGCAAATACATGAAAGATGCTATTTTAATCCATTTCTAATGGATAAAGCTTTGGCCTGGACAAGAGGTCATCAGGTGGTCCCCAACGTTCACCGAGTGTTTCGACCCTTAACCACAACACTCTCCGGTTGGTGGGTCAGCAGTGATTGGCCAGATCACTGCCCCTCTCATCCAGGCTTCCAGCTATTGTCCTCTCTTTTATGCCAGAGCCAACAGGAGGCTCTCTCTGCCGCTTCTCCCAGCCTACGAACGGCTGTTTTCCTTGAGTGACCTCTCAATCCGACCTTTGTCATCAGATTCCACACAGATTGAGCAGGGAATCCTCGACATCCAACTTCCACTGTCATCAGCCATGCCATCCACCCCTTGTCCCGGCAGTCCTGGACAAGTTGTTGGTACTTTGTTTTCTTCCTCTCTGCCGCTTCCTCACATCCCTCCTCCCATGGGACAGTAAGTTCCACCGGGATGATTTTCTTTCCCTCTGGGGACCACATAACTATATCTGGTCTTAGAGTGGTGGACAGTACCGCCTCTGGGAAGAGGAGCTTCCTCCCCAGGTCGACCTCCATCTCCCAACCCTGGGCCAACTGCAGGAAGTTTTGCTTGGCTTGGCCTTGGACAACTGGTCTATGACCCTCTTTCACGAAGGTGATGGTGCTTAGCAGTGGCTTAGTTTTGGCCGGGTGTTTCTTTCTCCTCTCTTGCTCTAAGATGTTTGCGAGCATTGTCAACACCCTGTCATGGCGCCACCTGTATCTTCCCTGGGTCAATGCTGTTTTGCACCCAGAAAGAATATGCGCCATAGTTCCTTTACCGCCACACAACCTGCACAGCGGGTCCTCCCTCATTCCCCACCTATGCAAGTTGACTGGGGTCGGCAGGGTGTCGTATACTGCTCGGAGCAGAAACGAGATACGAAACGGCTCCAGCCTCCACAGTTCACTCCACGTCACGGTCCTCTTGGGAAGGTTCCACCTTGTCCAGGCACCTTGGGTTGCGAGCTCGACGGCTTTAGCTCTTCTTCCTTCTTCCTCAAGGTTTCGAACTTCATCCTGGATCATGGTCCTCTTTTCCCTGGGAGTGGACTTGGACCACTGCTGGAAATGTGATGTTCCTAGACCCTGTCTTCCAGTGCAAGGGCTTCCGATGGTATCTTTGGTCCTGAGAGATGATTCTGCCTGGGTAACAGCAGTGCTGGCGGCCCACTTCCTGCCAGATCTTGTTCTTATTCCAGCTTCCCTGATGAGTTGATCTTGGGAGTCCCTATACGTCAGGGAAAGTCTGCATTTTGCGACTTTAAACTCCTCCACAACTGAAGACAGGGGGAGCTGGAGCTGACCCGACCTTATGTAGAGCCCCGTAGATGTAAAGCTTGGGGGTATTCCCAACCATTTACGAAGATGCTTGTTGAACTTCCTCTCCAACCCTTCAACTGTTGTTATGGCCACTTCGTACACAGTGAGAAGCCACATAAGTCTTTGGAGTAGGCCATGCTGGTAGATCCAGCACTTGTATTTCCCAGGCAGACCAGACTTGTCAATCTTTTTCAACCATTCTTCAACTTGATTTTCGGTGCTGGAGATGCTGTTTTTATCTGTCACGGAATCATCATACCACTTTCCAAGGCATTTAATAGGGTTCCCCTGGATGTTCGGGATTGTTTCCCCCTGAACAAGCAGCTTGAACTTTCCCGTTGTTTTTCCCTTTTGGATCACCAGACACCTTGATTTCTTGGGCTTGAAGATCATCTTTGCCCAAGTAGCCATACGATCCAGTTCCGCCAGGACCCATCTTGCCTGCACGTGAGTTGGTGTTATCACGGTAAGATCATCCATGAATGCCCTGATTGCTGGTTGTTGGCTTCCTGCTGCAGGAAAAATGGCAGGTATATAGTTTTAACAAAAATGGCTCCCTCTGGTGGCTGAGGAAGGAATATAGTCCTAATAAAAATGGCTTCCTATGGTGGCTGAAACAATAGTATAGTCCTAACAAAAATTGTTCCGTATGGTGGCTGAGAAAGGAAAATAGTCCCAACAAAAATGGCTCCCTATGGTGGCTGAGACAGGATTTTAGTCCTAACAAAAATGGCTCCCTATGGTAGCTGAGGCACAAATATAGTCTTAACAAAAATGGCTCCCTATGGTGGCTGAAACAATAATATAGTCCTAACAAAAATGGCTCCCTATGGTGGCTGAGACAGGAATATAGTCCCAACAAAAATTGCTCCCTATGGTGGCTGAGAAAGGAATATAGTCCCAACAAAAATGGCTCCCTATGGTGGCTGAGACAGGAATATATAGTCCCAACAAAAATGGCTCCCTATGGTGGCTGAAACAATAATATAGTCCTAACAAAAATGGCTCGCTATGGTGGTTGAGAAAGGAATATAGTCCCAACAAAAATGGCTCCCTATGGTGGCTGAAACAATAATATAGTCCTAACAAAAATGGCTCCCCATGGTGGCTGAGACAGGAATATAGTCCCAACAAAAATTGCTCCCTATGGTGGCTGAGAAAGGAATATAGTCCCAACAAAAATGGCTCCCTATGGTGGCTGAGACAGGGATATAGTCCCAACAAAAGTGGCTCCCTATGGTGGCTGAGACAGGAATATAGTCCCAACAAAAATGGCTCCCTATGGTGACTGAGACAGGACTATAGTCCCAACAAAAATGGCTCCATCCACAAAAATTGATTCCTGAGGCAGGAATATAGTTTTAACAAAAATGTCTCCCTATGGTGGTTGAGGCAGGAATATAGTTTTAACAAAAATGGCTCCCTATGGTGGCTGAGGCAGGAATATAGTTTTAACAAAAATGGCTCCCTCTGGTGGCTGAGGAAGGAATATAGTCCTAACAAAAATGGCTTCCTATGGTGGCTGAAACAATAATATAGTCCTAACAAAAATGGCTCCCTATGGTGGCTGAGACAGGAATATAGTCCCAACAAAAATTGCTCCCTATGGTGGCTGAGACAGGAATATAGTCCCAACAAAAATTACTCCCTATGGTGGCTGAGAAAGGAATATAGTCCCAACAAAAATGGCTCCCTGTGGTGGCTGAGACAGGAATATAGTCCCAACAAAATTGGCTCCCTATGGTGGCTGAGACAGGAATATAGTCCCAACAAAAATGGCTCGCTATGGTGGCTGAGAAAGGAAATAGTCCCAACAAAAATGGCTCCCTATGGTGACTGAGACAGGACTATAGTCCCAACAAAAATGGCTCGCTATGGTGGCTGAGAAAGGAAATAGTCCCAACAAAAATGGCTCCCTATGGTGACTGAGACAGGACTATAGTCCCAACAAAAATGGCTCCATCTGGTGGCTGAGCCAGGAATATAGTTTTAACAAAAATTGCTCCCTATGGTGGTTGAGGCAGGAATATAGTCCCAACAAAAGTGGCTCCCTATGGTGGCTGAGACAGCAATATAGTCCCAACAAAAGTGGCTCTCTATGGTGACTGAGACAGGAATATAGTCCCAACAGAAATTGCTCCCTATGGTGGCTGAGACAGGAATATAGTCCTAACAAAAATGGCTCCCCATGGTAGCTGAGGCAGAAATATAGTCTTAACAAAAATGGCTCCCTGAGGTGGCTGAGACAGGAATAAAGTTACAACAAAAATGTCTCCCTCTGGTGGCTGAGACAGGTATATTCCTAACAAAAATGGCTCCCTAAGGTGGCTGAGGCAAAAGTATAGTCCTAACAAAAATGGCTTTCTGGTGGCTTGGGTAGGAACATATCCATCCATCCATTTTCTATCGCTTATTCCCTTCGAGTTACAACAAAAATGGCTCCCTCTGGTGGCTGAGACAAGAATATAGTCATAACAAAAATGGCTCCATCTGGTGGCTGAGATAAGAATATAGTGGCAGAAGAAACAATGGCTCCCTCTGGTGGACAATGATGTCGTTACCTGCTGCAACACACTGACTGACTGTTGTCACATGATCGGCGGCTGCACAGGAACAACATGCGCTTCTTGCCTTCTTACTTTTGTCTACAAAAACAAGAAAAAAGATCAAATCAAACAACCAAGTAGTGGGAGGACATGTCACAGGTGTGTCACTCGCCTTCCTGGGACATCTCCCAAAGATCCAGAGCTACTTTGAAGGCCTGTGCCACTGTTAATGTCACAGCCTGGGCCTGCAATCCCAACACAGTTGAAGCCATTAGTTACATAATCACCACTCCAAATAACTCACAACTAGGGACATTCCCATCAGGGATTTTTGCTGCCGATACTGTTCATCCATGAGTGAGATCAAGTCGATACCAATACTGATCATACATGAGTGAGATCAAGTCGATACCAATACCGATCATATGTATTAACTAATTATTTTTCATTTATTTATGGTGTGTGCTATTGACCGTTTAACAATATCAACAATATTTGAATGAGTTCTCTATTCTCTTTTTTACATACAATTGTTTGAGCAAAAACAAGTTAATGGTACAAAATAACGAAATAAAATGTGCTAAATATTTTTTTCTTAAAGGCCTACTGAAACCCACTACTACCGACCACGTAGTCTGATAGTTTATATATCAATGATGAAATCTTAACATTGCAAAACATGCCAATACGGCCGGGTTAACTTATAAAGTGCAATTTTTAATTTCCTGGGAAATATCCGGCTGAAAACGTCTCGGTATGATGACCTTTGCGCGTGACGTCACGGGTTGAAGCCGACATTTTGGAATAGCACAGTGGCCAGCTTAAGTCGTCTGTTTTCACCACATAATTCCACAGTATTCTGGACATCTGTGTTGGTGAATCTTTTGCAATTTGTTTAATGGACAATGAAGACAGCAAAGAAGAAAGCTGTAGGTGGGATCGGTGTATTAGCGGCTGGCTGCAGCAACACAACCAGGAGGACTTTGAGTTGGTTAGCAGACGCGCTATCCGACGCTAGCCGCCGACCGCACCGCTGATCGGGTGAAGTCCTTCGTCGCGCCGTCGGTCGCTGGAACGCAGGTGAGCACGGGTGGTGATGAGCAGATGAGGGCTGGCGTAGGTGGAGAGCTAATGTTTTTAGCATAGCTCTGTCGAGGTCCCGTAGCTAAGTTAGCTTCAATGGCGTCGTTAGCAACAGCATTGCTAGGCTTCGCCAGGCTGGACAGCATTAACCGTGTGATTACAGGTCCAGGGTTTGGTTCGGTGTCTCCTGATAGTAGAAGTAATAGTAGTATTATTAATCTTCTGTCTATCCTTCCAGTCAGGGGCTTATTTCTTCTGTTTCTATCCGCAGTTAAGCACGATGCTATCACGTTAGCTCCAAAGCTAAAGTGCTTCACCGATGTATTATCGTGGAGATAAAAGTCACTGTGAATGTCCATTTCGCGTTCTCGACTCTCATTTTCAAGAGGATATAGTATCCGAGGTGGTTTAAAATACAAATCGGTGATCCACAATAGAAAAAGGAGAAAGTGTGGAATCCAATGAGCCCTTGTACCTAAGTTACGGTGAGAGCGAAAAAAGATACACCCTGGCGCCCTGCACTGCACTCTAATCCTTCACTCTCACTTTCCTCATCCACAAATCTTTCATCCTTACTCAAATCAATGGGGTAATCGTTGCTTCCTCGGTCCGAATCGCTCTCGCTGCTGGTGTAAACAATGTGCAGATGTGAGGAGCTCTTCAACCTGTGACGTCACGCTACTTCCGGTACAGGCAAGGCTTTTTTTTTATCAGCGACCAAAAGTTGCAAACTTTATCGTCAATGTTCTCTACTAAATCCTTTCAGCAAAAATATGGCAATATCGCAAAATGATCAAGTATGACACATAGAATGGACCTTCTATCCCCGTTTAAATAAGAAAATTTCATTTCAGTAGGCCTTTAATGTGAATTGGTACGTTCATGCTTTGATCGTCAAAGATGTTGTTGTTGGGAATGTAACCTGTGACATTTCGTACCCAAATAAATGCTTTTGATAATCTGTACATTTCCTGTTGTATTTATGACTTGGGACAAGTTTTCTGGGCACACATAAAAATGCTGAAATACTAGGAAACACCCAACTTCATGTGATTGATGAAGAGTCCAAATTCACATGTTTTGTTGTAGATGATGCTACATATGTACAGTACAGGCAAAAACTTTGGACACACCTTCTCCCCATTCAATGTGTTGTCTTTATTTTCATGACTATTGTAGATTGACACTGAAGGCATCACAACTATGAATGAACACTGAGTTTCTTCAACCCTTTGCTCCAATTACTGCTTTGCACACTCTTGGCATTCTCTCGATGAGCTTCAAGCACACCTGTGAAGTAAAAAACATTTCAGGTGACTACCTCTTGAAGCTCATCGAGAGAATGCCAAGAGTGTGCAAAAAAGTAATCAGAGCAAAGGGTGGCTATTTTGAAGAAACTAGAATACAAAACATGTTTTCAGTTATTTCACCTTTTTTTGTTAAGTACATAACTCCACATGTGTTCATTTATAGTTGTGATGCCTTCAGTGACAATCTACAATGTAAATAGTCATGAAAATAAAGAAAACTGTTGGCCTGTACTGTATGTACAGAATAAACCACATGATGTTAGTACATCAGTTGAGGAAAAAGAGTAAATTAAATGAACATCCTTTCATTTAATTTTTACATTTTTCATTTAATCTTCTGATAGATTAAAAATCAACACCAATGGGAGCATTTTAAAACTCTACCAGATTTTTTACATCAATCACTGATTAACATTATTACATGTATTGAAAAAGTATAAATAATGACAAATGAAGATAGAATAATATTAATCGCAACATGTGAGTGTAAAAAAAAAAAACATGATTTGTACATATTACAATTGTTTTCTTTGTTTAAAAATAGACCAATCACAATCTAAAGTTATCTATATTTTTAAGTTAACAATCCATGACTTGTCCGGTTCGGCCAACTTGGGAATAGATTGTCCTCCATGTGGCCCCTGAAATAAAAGGAATTTTGACATCCCTGGCTTAGAGGAGGGTTGATGAAGTGGTAGTCGTGAGGGACTTTTGAGGAGGAAATGTTGAGTTAAAAACATGTGTGGTGTTGTTTTCTTATTTGAAATTATTTCAAACTGAGACAACATGTCATAATTACGACGGTCAACTGGATTAAAATAAGTACCCATAGATTTTTTCAGAATCTTAACGGTCCTCCTGGAATGACCCAATTCGGAACCGCTACCAAAAAAACACAAGTACCGAATTTTTCGGACTATAAGTCGTAGTTTTTTTCATAGTTTGGCCGGGGGTGCGACTTATACTCAGGAGCGACTTATGTGTGAAATTATTAACACATTATCGTAAAATATCAAATAATATTATTTAGCTCATTCACGTAAGAGACTAGACGTATAAGATTTCATGGGATTTAGCGATTAGGAGTGACAGATTGTTTGGTAAACGTATAGCATGTTCTATATGTTATAGTTATTTGAATGACTCTTACCATAATATGTTACGTTAACATACCAGGCACGTTCTCAGTTGGTCATATAACGTACACTTATTCAGCCTGTTGTTCACTATTCTTTATGTATTTTAAATTCCTTTCAAATGTCTATTCTTGGTGTTGGGTTTTATCAAATAAATTTCCCCAAAAAATGCGACTTATACTCCAGTGTGACTTATGTTTTTTTCCTTCTTTATTATGCATTTTCGGCCGGTGCGACTTATACTCCGGAGCGATTTATACTCCGGAGCGACATATACTCCGAAAAATACGGTACTCAGTAGAGATAATTTGATAATTTTTGTCTGTAGAAAATTGTTTTAAGCACTTCAAAAATTCAATAACTTATGTCCTGTTGGCTTTGATGATAAATCCAATCAACCGTCCCCAGATGGTTCAGAGTGCTTCAACTTAAGAGTATTTTCAGATAAGAACTGTCTTGACTATTTGTTAACATTTAGGTTACAAGCAGAAATTGGAGTTACCATTAATTGGCGTAGAAAATGTCAGAGTGAACCTCGACAAAACATCTGGTCTTACTTGCTAGCATTAGCTTATCCATCCATCCATTTTCTACCGCTTGTCCCTTTCGGGGTCGCGGGCGGTGCTGGAGCTTATACTGTAGCTAAAGATGGACATTAATGTGTTTTCCCAACCATGTTGATTTAAGGTATAAGTGGAGTTAAAAGCTCCCTCAAGAACAATTAAGCTCTTAAGTTGAGGTACTACTGAATCATGGTTGAAAATATTGGCACTCTAATGTCACAGAAGGAAAAACCCCAGAAATAATTAGAAACTGACATAAGTGATCATTTTATCCATTATACATTTAATCTCCTACTTTTTATTCCTGTAAAATTCTAGATTCATTTTTGCAAGATTATGACTTTATTATCAAATAGTTTTTATTTTTGTTTCTTGTAATTTTACGACAAAAAACTAAACCTTTTTTTTTAGTTTTCCAGTTCCATGAGTTCTGCTAGGACTTTGCAGGCGTACATAATGCTGTGGCTGTTTCAGGTCGTTACCACAAGGTGTCACCAAAACCCAATTTGACCAACATTGTACTATTGAAGGCACTGTATGTACATATTCCTTCACATGTTACACTTATAAAGTCCAAAAGGGGATTTAAAAAGTGGGCTGGGATTTTTCTTACAATCTTCTTCTTTTGGCAGAGGAAGGCGTGACACTCCAGGGTTTCGTTGAACTGACTCTGGGAGACATACGCAAACACTTTGTCCTGACTTTTATCTGCTGTGCAGTACGAGATTCTGCAAAAAAAAACAACAATTCAATACATCTGGTACCATTCAGATAGATATTTTATTTTTGTAACAACACTGTTGCTTTTACTATAATTTATTTATTATACATAATTACACAGTGCTGTGCTATATGGACAATAATATACATTACAAAATAGATAATTGAATACAGCAGGGATTCTCAAACATATATATAAATATATATATATGTATACATATATATATATATATATATGTATATACATATATATATATATATATACATATATATATACATATGTATATATATATATGTATACATATATATATGTATATATACATATATATATATAAACATACATATACATATATATATATATACACATACATATACATATATATATATATACACATTATATATATATATACACATACATATACATATATATATATATACACATTATATATATATATACACATTATATATATATATATACACATTATATATATATATATATATATATATATATATATATATATATATATATATATATATATATATATATATATATATATATATATATATATATATATATATATATATATATATATATACAGGACTGTCTCAGAAAATTAGAATATTGTGATAAAGTTCTTTATTTTCTGTAATGCAATTAAATAAACAAAAATGTCATACATTCTAGATTCATTACACATCAACTGAAATATTGCAAGCCTTTTATTATTTTAATATTGCTGATTATGGCATACAGCTTAAGAAAACTCAAAAATCGTATCTCAAAAAATTTGAATATTTCCTCAGACCAAGTAAAAAAAAAAAGATTTATAACAGCAAAACAAAATCAAACATTTGAAAATGTCAATTAATGCACTCAGTACTTGGTTTGGAATCCTGTTGCACGGATTATTACAAAAGGATTTCCAACCAAGTACTGAGTGCATTAATAGACATTTTCAAATGTTTGATTTTGTTTTCTGTTATAAATCTTTTTTTTACTTGGTCTGAGGAAATATTAAAATTTTTTGAGATACGATTTTTGAGTTTTCTTAAGCTGTATGCCATAATCAGTAATATTAAAATAATAAAAGGCTTGCAATATTTCAGTTGATGTGTAATGAATCCAGAATGTATTACATTTTTGTTTTTTTAATTGCATTACAGAAAATAAAGGACTTTATCACAATATTCAAATTTTCTGACAGTCCTATATATATATATATATATATATATATATATATATATATATATATATATATATATATATATATATATATATATATATATATATATATATATATATATATATATATCCTGCAGCCACCAAACCAGATACCCTCAACGCCCTGACTGCGCCTAGAAATTCTGTCCAGAAAAGTTATGAACAGAATCGGTAACAAAGGGCAGCCTCGGCGGAGTCCAACCCTCACTGGAAACGGGTCCGACTTACTGCCGGCAATGCGGACCAAGCTCTGACACTGATCATACAGGGAGCGGACCGCCACAATCAGACAGTCCGTTCAGCACTCCCCACAGGACTTACCGGGGTACACGGTCGAATGCCTTCTCCAAGTCCACAAAGCACATGTAGACTAGTTGGGCAAACTCCCATGCACCCTCAAGCACCTGCCGAGAGTCTAGAGTTGGTCCACAGTTCCACGACCAGGACAAAAACCACACTTCCTCCTGAATCCGAGGTTCGACTATCCGGCGTAGCCTCCTCTCCAGTACACCTGAATAGACCTTACCGGGAAGGTTGAGGAGTGTGATCCCACGATAGTTGGAACACACCCTCCGGTTCCCCTTCTTAAAGCGAGGAACCACCACCCCGGTCTGCCAATCCAGAGGTACCGCCCCCGATGTCCACGCAATGTTGCACCCTTAATAGCATTATCAAAAATGGCACAAAGAGGGACTACCCCCAATACTTCTTAGACGGGAATAAAAAAAATGACAACATAAAGGAAGTAGTTGAAAGCTTCAATAATTATTTTGTAAATATTGGACCAAAATTGGAAGAAAGGATTCCAGACCCAGTTTCAATCGAGGACTATAATGATACCATAGAGCGAAATTCCAACTCCATGTTCCTCAGTAATGTGACACAGGAGGAAATAGTTACAATCGTGAAAAAATTTAAATCTAAGACTTCAACTGATTGTAATGGAATTGATATGGAAACGATAAAAAAGGTTATAGAAGAGATCTCAGGACCATTAATGTATATTAGTAACCTATCATTTCAAACAGGTACTTTTCCAAACAAAATGAAAATAGCTAAAGTTGCACCAATTTATAAGACTGGAGACAAACATCAATTTACAAATTATAGACCTGTTTCTTTACTTCCACAATTTTCTAAAATCATTGAAAAACTGTTCAATAACAGATTAGAGAGTTTCATAAATAAAAATAGAATACTCAAAGAGAACCAATATGGATACAGAGCTAATGTTTCAACTTCAATGGCTTTAATTGAAATTACAGAAGAAATTACCAATGCAATAGATAGTAAAAAATGTGCAGCAGCAGTGTTCATGGATCTAACTAAAGCATTTGACACTATTAATCACAATATTTTAATCAAAAAACAAGAACGATATGGCATCAGAGGGTTAGTCTTAAACTGGTTATCTAACGAACAGGAAACAATACGTGAAGCTAGGCGAACAAACGTCTACAACGCTAAATATATCCTGTGGTGTACCTCAGGGATCAATATTAGGACCTAAATTATTCAATCTCTATATAAATGACATTTGTAAAGTTACAAAAGATTTAAAGTTAGTACTATTTGCGGATGATACAACAGCGTTTTGTTCAGGAGAGAACACACAGAAGATAATACAAATAGTAACAGAAGAAATTAACAAACTAAAAAGATGGTTTGACAAAAACAGACTATCGTTGAATCTCAGTAAAACTAAAATAATGCTATTTGGTAACAGTAGAAGAGAAAGTCAAACACAAATACAAATAGACGGAATAGAAATTGAAAGAGTAAATGAAACCAAATTTCTAGGTATAATGATTGATGATAAATTGAACTGGAAATCTCACATAAAAAATATACAACATAAAGTAGCAAGAAACACGTCAATAATGAATAAAGCAAAACATGTTCTAGACAAAAAATCACTTCATATTCTCTACTGCTCACTAGTGTTACCATATCTGAGTTACTGTGTAGAACTATGGGGAAATAACTACAAAAGTACACTTCATTCATTAACGGTGTTACAAAAAAGATCAGTTAGAATAATACATAATGTTGGATATAGAGAACATACAAATCCTTTATTTATTGAATCAAAGATACTGAAATTCCACGACATAGTGAATTTGCAAACAGCTAAAATTATGCACAAAGCAAACTATAACCTGCTACCCAAGAATATACAACAATTCTTCTCAAAAAAAGAGGAGAAATATAATCTTAGAGAAAAATGTAATTTAAAACATTTGTACGCACGTACAACACTTAAGACCTTCAGTATATCAGTATGTGGAATTAAATTATGGAATGGATTAAGCAAAGCAATCAAACAATGTACTAATATGATCCACTTCAAGAAACTCTTCAAACTTAAAGTGTTTACAAAGTACAAAGAAGAAGAACCATGATAAACATTCTGAATTTATTTAATTCATCCATTCTTTCACTCTCAAAATAATCTTACTTATCTTATCATATGAAATGTAACTTACTTCACCAATTATTATTTATCTATTTATTTTTATTGTGATTACTTATAGAGTACATTGTGAATACATTGAGAACAGGAAGTGAACAAAAAAGTTTAGCAACTGTTATGTAAAAGAAAAGGGGTAGGATTAAATAAGCTCTGCTTCTTCCTACTCCTTTTCGAACATGTTGAAAAGAGAAACTGGAAATTGTGATGTATCATGTTGTATGCTTGCATGTTCGAAATAAACTCAAACTCAAACTCTTGTCAACCAAGACAGCCCCACAGCATCCAGAGCCTTAAGGAACTCCGGGCGGATCTCATCCATTGCCTTGCCACCGAGGAGCTTTTTAACTACCCAGG
>NC_084753.1:24508809-24681309 GCF_033978785.1 Entelurus aequoreus | reverse complement strand
TGTTATTTTTTGCAAATATTAGCTCATTTGGAATTTGATGCCTGCAACATGTTTCAAAAAAGCTGGCACAAGTGGCACAAAAGACTGAGAAAGTTGAGGAATGCTCATCAAACACTTACTAGGAACATCCCACAGGTGACCAGGCTAATTGGGAACAGGTGGGTGCCATGATTAGGTATAAAAGCAGTGAACAAATGCGTGAGAACATTTTCCAACAGTTTAAAGACAACATTTCTTAACGAGCTATTGCAAGGAATTTAGGGATTTCACCATCTACGGTCTGTAATATCATCAAAAGGTTCAGAGAGTCTGGAGAAATCACTGCACGTGAGCGATGATATTACGGACCTTCGATCCCTCTGGCGGTACTGCATCAAAAAGCGACATCAGTTTGTAAAGGATATCACCACATGGGCTCAGGAACACTTCAGAAAACCACTGTCTGGAACTACAGCTACATCTGTAAGAGCAAGTTAAAACTCTACTATGCAAAGTGAAAGCCATTTATCAACAACACCCAGAATCGCAGCCGGCTTCGCTGGGCCCGAGCTCATCTAAGATGGACTGATGCAAAGTGGAAAAGTGATCTGTGGTCTGACGAGTCCACATTTCAAATTGTTTTTGGAAACTGTGGACGTTGTGTCCTCCAAACCAAAGAGGAAAAGAACCATCCGGACTGTTATAGGCGCAAAGTTGAAAAGCCAGCATCTGTGATGGTATGGGGGTGTATTAGTGCCCAAGACATGGGTAACTTACATATCTGTGAAGGCACCATTAATGCTGAAAGGTACATACAGGTTTTGGAGCAACATGAGCAACATCCCTATGTCTAGCATTAAAAGATTACAGTTGGTACAAAATGCGGCTGCTAGACTTTTGACAAAAACAAGAAAGTTTGATCATATTACGCCTGTACTGGCTCACTTGCACTGGCTTCCTGTGCACTTAAGATGCGACTTTAAGGTTTTACTACTTACGTATAAAATACTACACGGTCAAGCTCCTGCCTATCTTGCCGATTGTATTGTACCATATGTCCCGACAAGAAATCTGCGTTCAAAGAACTCCGGCTTATTAGTGATTCCCAGAGCCCAAAAAAAGTCTGCGGGCTATAGAACGTTTTCTATTCGGGCTCCAATACTATGGAATGCCCTCCCGGTAAAAGTTAGAGATGCTACCTCAGTAGAAGCATTTAAGTCCCATCTTAAAACTCATTTGTATACTCTAGCCTTTAAATAGACTCCCTTTTTAGACCAGTTGATCTGCCGTTTCTTTTCTCCTCTGCTCCCCTCTCCCTTATGGAGGGGGAGTTGCACAGGTCCGGTGGCCACGGATGAAGTGCTGGTTGTCCAGAGTCGGGACCCGGGGTGGAACGCTAGCCTGTGCATCAGTTGGGGACATCTCTGCGCTGCTGACCCGTCTCCGCTCGGGATGGTTCCTGCTGGCCCCACTATGGACTGGACTTTCGCTGATGTGTTGGATCTGCTGTGGACTGGACTTTCACAATATTATGTCAGACCCACTCGACATCCATTGCTTTCGGTCTCCCCTAGAGCGGGGTGGGGGGGGTTACCCACATATGCTGTCCTCTCCAAGGTTTCTCATAGTCATTCACATTGACGTCCCACTGGGGTGAGTTTTCCTTGCCCGTATGTGGGCTCTGTACAGAGGATGTCGTTGTGGCTTGTACAGCCCTTTGGGACACTTGTGATTTAGGGCTATATAAATAAACATTGACTGATTGATTGATTGATATGTTGCCATCAAAACAACGCCTCTGCTTATTTCAACAAGACAATGCCAAGCCACGTGTTACAACAGCGTGGCTTCATAGTAAAAGAGTGCGGGTACTAGACTGGCCTGCCTGTAGTCCAGACCTGTCTCCCATTGAAAATGTGTGGCACATTCTTAAGCGTAAAATACCACAACGGAGACCCCGCACTGTTGAACAACTTAAGCTGTACATCAAGCAAGAATGGAAAATAATTCCACCTGAAAAGCTTCAAAAATTGGTCTCCTCAATTCCCAAAAGTTTACTGAGTGTTGTTAAAAGGAAAGGCCATGTAACACAGTGGTAAACATACCCCATGGCCAACTTGTTTGCAATGTGTTGCTGCCATTAAATTCTAAATGAATGATTAATTGCAAAACAAAATTAAGTTTCTCATATCTTGTCTTTGTAGTCTATTCAATTTTTTAAAATCATTGTATTCTGTTTTTATTCACGAATGACATAACCTGCCAACTTCACTGGTTTTGGGTTTTGTTGCCGATTTCTGAATGTTTTTAGAGAGGGTACAATGGGCGCAATGGAGGACATTTGATGTGTTGACTCAATTGTTAGCAATTTATTTAAAAATATTGATTGCATAAAAAAAGCCAAGGATGTGTGTTCTTGTCTTAATAAGGATTGTGAATGATAGACAGCACATCTCTTTCCAATGTTTGCGTATTTCCAGTATAATTGATCTGATGATATGGTCGGAATGCAGAAGGGTTACTACACTGACGTAAAATCTACGGAAATATATTCGGTGAGGTATATCCAAAATGGCCGACTAAATTTGTGGCATTTTGTGATGTTTAGACAGTATTTTCACATACTCTTCGTATTGTAAACTCAATTGGATATGGTTTAATGGATACAATTAAACACAAATAAGCATATAAAGTCAACTTGTTTTTCCACTCTACTGGTACTTTAAAAAACAAACAATACAAAAAGAATGTCATTGTAAGTTAATAATACTAACACAGACACTTGTAAACATGTTAGCATATTCGCTAATGCTAACAACGCTAGCTTGATTACATTACGACAGCACATATGAATTGTTATCTTGCAAAACTTACATACGCTGCCTGGAGTGATGAATGAAGAATCCTTACAAGCAGAAACGCTATGGGCGATTATACTTCCGGTTCAAGGCACAAAACAGAAGTACATTTTCAACCCGCACACCTGCAGTGAGCGAACTCGTCCAAAAGATGGCGCCAAAGCACAAACAACACCTTTTCAGTGTCCCTGTCGGTGTTACATATGAAAACTATTAAATTAGCGGCTTATAGTCAGGAAAATGATTTTTTTTTTTTACATTAAATTACAGACAATTTCATTAAATAAACATTTTTGAACAAAATGCTGTGTTTAAAAATTCTGTTTGTCAAAAACTTGACACCTCATTAGCTGGTTCTGAGACATCCATTGCTTCAGTCTTAATTTACTGAAGGTGGAATAATAATGATAATTTGAGATAATATGTCTGTACTGGGCAAAATACGGCCCGCGGGCCACATGCGGCCCGTTATGATTTTCAATCCGGCCCGCCAGACGTTCTACATCATTTTTTTAGACCTTTAACATCTAAACTGTAGCCGCCATTATCACGTGCAGTGATGTTTTTAAATGACCGTAAGTCTTGAACTATACAAAGTATTTCAATGGTTGAAATCTGCGCTTTTGGGTGCTATAAAAATGGGACCCATAACCTCCCTGCTTGGCACTCAGCAACAAAGGGTTGGAGTTGGGGGTTAAATCACCAAAATGATTCCCGGGCGCGGCGCCGCTGCTGCCCACTGCTCCCCAAGGGGATGGGACAAATGCAGAGGACAAATTTCACCACATCTAGTGTGTGTGTGACAATCATTGGTACTTTAATCTTTAATCTTAATCTTAATCTTATAGGAGTTATTACGGTAATCTACGTCACAGCAGCTCAGACCAGGAACAAAGCAGAGTTTGTTTTCAGAGCAACCAGCCCCAAACGTATGTGTCAGGAACCGTTTCGGAAGCAAATTTTTACGTGATAATATATCATATTGTAGGTGTTTATTACACTTTGCATTAATATTTTGCTGTTTTTTACATTTTTGTTGCGTTTTGTTTGATTGTTTTGCTTGGTCTGAAAAGTAAAAGAGGAGCGATGTTCATATGTTGTTAATATTCAGTGTTTTATTGTTCATAGTTAATATTGTAAATCTCACTTTCTTTATTTTCATGTACATTTTGGGTGTCCCATTCAGTAAAAAACTGTAAAATTCCATTCCGTTTTATGTCATAACGTTTTTAGAACTCTATCGGACATTGTAACTTTTGGTATTAGTGTTCGTGAAAAAAAGGGACCCAAACACACATACTGTACAGCAGATTTTTACAGCTAAATGTGTATACCGTATTTTTCGGAGTATAAATCGCTCCGGAGTATAAGTCACACCGGCCGAAAATGCACAATAAAGAAGGAAAAAAACATATATAAGTCGCACTGGAGTATAAATCGCATTTTTGGGGGAAATTTATTTGACAAAACCCAACACCAAGAATAGACATTTGAAAAGCAGGCTGAATAAGTGTACGTTATATGACGCATAAATAACCAACTGAGAACGTGCCTGCAGGGTTTCCCACAAATCCCACAGGGTCCGCCACAAATTTTTTTTTTTTTTTTTTTTTTTTTTTTTTTTTGTCCTCTCCAGCTTCTCAGGCAAATCATATAGTTGATGTAGATGCCCATATCGGCTGTTCAGATTTACTTTACAAAAGAGAAGTGTAGGATACTTCTCTTGTTGCCTTATTTGTATTTGACTTTATTAAATTTATATTACAAACACAACATGTGTATATAACAAAGGGTGCAAAGTCTGCAGGCAGTAGGAAACACATGGTTAAGTGTAGGGAGTAAAACTGATGGCAGTCTAAAGTTCAAGATTTTTGGAGCTCTTTGTTCAGTGGATCAGATGTTTGATGAAGCTCTGTGTCTATCTACCACCACTACTGTTTTCTGTTTATTTGTTACTGACTGTGGCAGGACACCTCTGCCTCTGTTTCACTTTATGTTGCTGGTAAATAATATGGTTGTAGTAGTAGGCTAAAGTTAAATTATTTAGTATGCACTAATTAAAGGGGCAGAGCTTTGAGACATTTTAGCTTTTATATTTTATAAGATATATTTTTTGTAAGAACCACAATTAATAAATATATTTCAGTGAATAACTTATTGTTCAAATCTGTATATAAATATGTACATAAAGTGTTGTAATTATATTGTAAAATGGATGGATGGATGGATGGATGGATGGACGTTTAAAACAAAACTGTTATTATTAATTAGTAAGTATACATTTTTTGTCATCATTGTAGTAAATTATGCAAATTTCTCGATGATGTCATGGTGACCACGCCCATAGCCACGCCCCCACCGCCACAGGTATCTATGCAGTTTATGGGAAACACTGGCCTGGTATGTTAACGTAACATGTTATGGTAAGAGTCATTCAAATAACTATAACATATAGAACATGCTATACGTTTACCAAACAATCTGTCACTCCTAATCGCTAAATCCCATGAAATCTTATACGTCTAGTCTCTTACGTGAATGAGCTAAATAATATTATTCGATATTTTACGGTAATGTGTTAATAATTTCACACATAAGTCGCTCCTGAGTATAAGTCGCACCCCCGGCCAAACTATGAAAAAAACTGCGACTTATAGTCCGAAAAATACGGTATATCATTTATACACACATACACATACGCCCCCCCAGACACATTTTTTCTCTCAATGTAGCCCCCGAGTCAAAATATTTGCCCAGCTCTGATCTATGTTAAGTAATGTTCATGTTCAGAATGAAAATCGTAATTTTTACAGTAATTCGTTGTATCGTATTTTTCAGACTATAAGGCGGACTTAAAAAAAAAAGGTTTTCTCAAAACTCGACAGTGCGCCTAATGTACGGAATAATTCTGGTTTTGCTCACCGACCTCGAAGCAATTTTATTTGGTACATGATGTAATGATAAGTGTGACCAGTAGATGGCAGTCACACATAAGAGATACATGGTAGGAGATGGCAATATGACTCTAGTAAACAACACCAACATTTTATATGTTCCATTGAAAATATAGAACATTACACACGGCGCTCAAAAATCTATCAAAATGTTTTAGTATGACATTGGTAAGCTATGAAGCCGCTCCGCTTGGTGGATTGTCGGCGCATTAAACATACGAGTATTATTATGGTGTGTGTATAAGGTAAGACATATTATCTGGCATTTTATTTCGCAATATTATGCAAAACCAACTTTTCTTACCTTCTGGTACTTGCCGATCTGTAGTCGATAGTGAAAAAGAAGAAGGCTGTCTTCTTGTTATGGGGCATTCATCCTCGGCTGTTGCCATTTCTAATATAAAGTAGTGTAAAGTTCTTACTTATATCTGTCAGCAAACTTGCCATGAAAGCGCTAAACCATACCGGTGTAGTGAGTTTAAATTATTCACCCAAGGAACTTTAGTTATTAGAGAGTTCCGGTCAGACGCTTTTTCACGGGACACATTTCCGGCCTTGTTGTTGTTTCTGGATGAGGAGATGCTGCTCTGTTATTGATTGAAGTAAAGTCTGAATGTCATTAAAACAGTCCTGAAGCGACTGTCAGAAAGCGACTTGAAGATGATCTGTAAAACATAATCTATGCAACATTTTGACCAAAGAACCACCATTACATGTTATGTAGACCACAAGGAGATGTTTTACATTTAGAAAAAAATGTAATAATAATATGACTCCTTTAATGCGCCTTATAATCCGGTGCGCCTTTTATATGAAAAAAAGATAAAAAATAGACCGTTCATCGGCAGTGCGTTTTATAATCACTTTATGGTCCGGAAAATACGGTAATGATACAGTAAATCTGGATCGTATTTTACGGTTTAAAAAACTGTTAAATGGTGGTATTTTTTCTTGACAGCGATGAAGCGACAACATGATTATGAAACAGCATTCTTATTTTGTTTGCAACATGGATGAAGTATGACCCACATACTAGCAATGCCCAGGACACCACTGCAACTTACAAATGTTACGGCCTTAATTGCGGGGAGAGAGTTGAAACAGATGCCCTATTTTTTTTTTTTTTTTCCAAGGAGGTCGGAATAGACGTCCGTATATTAAAAATGATCAGTCATGCGGGAATGATATATTATTCACCAGAGTGAATATCATTAAGCGTCCTCTGCTATTTAGGAATTCCACGCATTGGGATTCCGACCACAATGGCTGCAAAAAGAAGAATTGACAGCATTGCGCTCACGTTTGATCATCCCAGCAGAGGAATATCAATACAAAGCCTCAGCTTCAAAGAAGGCTCTCTGTGTGTGTAGAAAGAACGCGTGCCAGGTGAAAAAACTGCTGGTCAGGTAGCTTTAATAAGCTGAAATAATGCTATTTTGGGGTCACATCTAGGGATCTCAATCCTTGAGAACCTCCGATATCTGTTGTGACGATAAATTGGTGCTGGTCAATTGGAGCGTGTGGAGTGATGTGATCACTCGCTGTGTGTTCATGTGGAGGAGAAAATGGGAAAGATTAGGTAAGGTGGGGGAGCTTTAGGGGAGGGGATCAAACAGCAGGCCTGTTCCAGCTGATAAGGTGGATCAGAGGAACACACACACAGAACTCCAATTAATAACTTGCCGATGAATGGTCTATTTTCTATCTTTTTTCATAAATTAGGCGCACCGGATTAAAAGGCGCATTTAAGGAGTCATATTATTATTTTGTTTTTCTGAATGTAAAACACTTCCTTGTGGTCTACATAACATGTAATGGTGGTTCTTTGGTCAAAATGTTGCCAGATTATGCTTTACAGATCATCTTCAAGCCGCTTTCTGACAGACGCTTCAGGATGTACAGTTTTGCGGGCGGTCTTATTTCTCGTGGTTCACCTTCAACAGCGTCTTCTCCCCGTCATCTTTGTTGTAGCGGTGTAGCGTGCAAGGACGGAAGTGGAAGAAGTGTCAAAAGATGGAGCTAACTGTTTTAATGACATTCAGACTTTACTTCAATCAATAACGGAGCAGCATCTCCTCATCCGTGGCTCAATAATGCAACAACGCCTGAAATGTGTCCCGTGAAAAAACGTCGGACCGGAACTCTTTTTTTAACTAAAGTTCCTTGGGTGAATAATGTAAACTCACTACACCGGTATGTTTTAACACTTTCATGGTGAGTTTACTGACAGATATAAGAACTTTACAGTACTTTATACTAGAAATGGCAACAGCGGAGGATGAATGTCCCATAACAAGAAGATAGAGAAAAAGAAGAAGCTTATCGACTACGGTGTCGGCACGGACTACAAAGGCGGACACGCCCAATTTCTCAAGACTTATGCAGATCCCAAATACATATCAGCAGATACCAGAAGGTAAGAACAGTTGCTTTTGCATAATATTGCGAAACAAAACGATAATATGTCTTACCTTATACACACACCATAATAATACTCGTAAGTACAATCAATCAAGCGGTGCGGCTTCATAGCTTACCAAAGTCGTACTAAAACATTTTGATAGATTTTTGAGCGCTGTGTGTAATGTTCTATATTCTCAAAGGAACATATAAAATGTTGGTGTTGTTTATTTGAGTGATATTGCAGTTTACACGTATATCTTATGTGTGACTGCCATCTACTAGTCACACTTATCGTTTCACTAAGTACCAAATAAAATAGCTCCGAGGTCAGAAGCACAACCAAAATTATTCCGTACATTAGGCACACCGGGTTATAAGGCGCACTGTCGAGTTTTGAGAGAAAAACAAAGATTTTAAGTGCGCTTTTTAGTCCGGAAATTATGGTATTCTTACACATTTTAATAAAGATTACATTTTTAAAGCTGACTACTGACCTACAAATTATTGCAGATTAACGAGATTATTGTCAACATTATTTTGAGACCGAATTAACCACTGATATGATAATACATAATGCATGTATATCCTTTCAAATGCAGTAAAGTTGTATTACTCATACATTAAAAAAAAAATGTAATCAACTTCAAATTACATTAAAAAGAAACTAAACATAATAAAAATAGAATATACATTTGCACTTGAACAAAAATCACAACCAAAAGCAATAAGTTAGGTTCTGTCACTGTTAAAAAGGGGTTGGGGGACCCTCAAATATACACAACCAAAACAAGAAATAAAATGTCTAAATAAATTATCACGGTTATCTTTATTATTGCGGTATTGTGGAATGTGCTGAAAAAGTGCTTATGCACACGTTAAAATCTTTTAACCAAGTTATGTATTTTTTATACACAGTATAAATCTAAAATACATAGACACTCTTGGCAGACGGAACTCTGGCTTCATAAGGGCCATATTTGTGTGTTTAAATGTTTATCTTCTACCGTTTTAATTTGTAAACATTTTAGAATTTTTTTTAATAAATGCAAATTGGGTGAGCTGTTTTTTTCACTTTCGGTTTATGTGACGTCACACGGTTTCCTTTCCTGTTCAACGGACATCCGACTGTCTTAACTTGACATTGTGATGTTTATATCGATAAGTTTGCGCAAAGACACCCCAGCTTTAATGTTTATTGTGAATACTGTATCTTGGTTGTTTAGACAGTAATCTGTTTATATAAGTTTAGATTGGGGTATGGCGTTTCCGAATGGGAAAGTACGTAAATGTCGCTTGTTTTCATGTTAGCATTTAAGCTAACTAGCAAGGCAACGCTTGCCCTTCCATAAGTTAATCAAAGTGTGGTTATTAATCACGTTTTTTAAAATCATTTTAATTTAATACGCTAATACTAACCATCGGGAGTTCTACGGCGGTTATCGTTATTGCCGTTTATGTGCATGTAGTCAAATACCCGCAGTTGCTGAAACATATTCAAAAGAGTGACTGGAAAAGATACCGACTTCATCTTCATTCGGTTAACTGACTTATCGGCCCAGGCCTAGGTATGTCAGTCCCTTATTTTTTTGTGATTGTTACAACCTAAAGTGCCAAATATCTCAAAATATGAAGTTAATTAGACTTTTTCATATATATCTCTGTATATATCTATATCTATGTGTGTGTGTGTGTGTGTGTGTGTGTGTGTGTGTGTATGTGTATATATATATATATATATATATATATATATATATATATATACACATATACACACACTATTTTTCCACAAAGTTTTTAAATACACAAACATTGATCCTACATAGATAGCGTTTAGCGCTCTACTTGCCAGCTGGCGATTAGCACACCAGCTAATGTTTAGCATGGCAGTTTTGAGCTAGCAATTATTGCGCCAATTACCAGCTACTTATTAGCGACACTACTGCTATTATCTAAATATCTTAGTATTGCACAATAACAAGGTACCTTTATCACCAGTTTAATATAAAATGCTTGTTTTGTTCTACAAAACATATCAGTAGGGGTCTCCGCTCCATCATCTGTTTGGGGGTCCTTCACCTGGACAACGTTAAAGACCTCTGCACTAGATGGCAGTAAAAAGACAAACTCGGAGCTCATCAAATGACTGCACTGTTTAAATTAGAAATGATAATAATAATAATAATAATAACAGCAATAATCAGTTCTAAATATAGAAAGAAACACCACCAAAGGTTTCCTTATTTTTCACTGTCGTTCACAAGTTGCAGACATTCTTTGTGTATGTTTTACGCTAGAAAAGTGTTTGTCCATCTTAAACATTCATTTATGTGCCAACACATTTACACGTTAAAAAAATGTGTTGGTAAATGAGAGACGACGAGAGATTATCATCACACTTCAACATCTCTAACATCTTTGCTAGGTCAGCATTGCAAATGAAAATATTCTCTTATTTGCCTTACCCTATGAATAGAGGTGAAATGACTATAAAAAATACCTTGTCAATTAGGAAGTAAATGTTTGTATACTACATTACCCAGAAGGCTTAGCGATATAGGCAAGGAACAGAAAGTACATCTGTGCTATGCGGGAGAAACACAATTGTGCCTTTAGAGAAATAAAGTGTTAGAGAACTAGCAAATTCCTAAAATGACTGAAATGTGCATTTTTTTGCCTGAAAAATAAAAAATATTAATAAAAAAAATGAAAACTTGTATTTCCGGACTGTAAGCCACTACTTTTTTTCCCCGCGCTTTGCACGCTGCGGTTTCCAAAACGGTGAAGCTGATTTATGGATATTTATTTCGCTAACGGCCATAATGTTTTGTATACATCAGATAGGTTTCATATAAGACCGACATAAACAATTAAAAGGTGTGTTATTTTTTGTGTTATAGCGCCATCTTTTGGACAAGTTTGCTCACTGGAGGTGCTGCGGGTTGAAAATGCCCTTTGTGTTTCATTCCTTGGACCGGAAGTATAACTGTTTATAGCTTTTCTGCTTTAAAAGATTCTTCTTCATCACTCCGAGCAACGTTTGCTGCATCACTTCAGTTTTGTTTGATAAGCCGTTTTACTGCCGTGCGACAGGCACGGTTTGGAAACAATTAAGGTATGTAAATAAATATTTACAAAATCTTTCGTACCGCTTATAGTCCAGTGGGAAGATGCGACTCAAAAATTGGCTCTACAGTTTATAAAGGTTTTACAATGGCTACAGTTTGACATTAGAACACATGATTATTTCATAGGTTGGCACACTTTCACTTCAAAGGCTTTTCTTTTTGTTTTTTCTTTTTTACTGTAGAGCACGTGTCAAACTCAAGGCCCGGGGGCCAGATCTGGCCCGCAAACACCTGGAAATGATATTTGTCAATAAGGTACTTGATATTTTCTCACGAAATGTAATGGAATTTTTTTCATTTTGACAGAAAAAATATATGTACTGCTTGAAATTGCATACCTTTTAAACTTTATTGGGTATCTAATATTGCAACAAATATCACAGTATATTATCGTACTTTCCAAACATGTTTTTGTCTAAATAAAAATACTTAACTTTACAGCAAACTACCCATCAAATTAATAAAAATGACAATACATTTGACGGTGTTCTTTACAGCATATAACTGTAAATAGAAAAAAACTACTAAAATGCTGCCAGTTTTTGACTGTAAAATCTACGGTTGTTGTTTTTAACGGTGTATTATTGTAAATGAAAGACAGTAAAAAAAAATGATGGTAGAAAAACTGGCAGCTAAGTTGCCAGAACAAAAAAAGGAACTTGTACTGTTTTTCCATTAACAATATAATGTTGTAAAAAACAATGTACATTTAATAGTAAAATTCTGGCAACCAAGCTGCCAGATTTTTCCGTAAAAAAACCCCCCAAAACTGTGGTACTGTTTTTCCATTTACTGTAAAAAAAAAAAATATATATTTTACAGTAAAATTTTGTAAATGTAAAGTTTTTACTGTAAAATTGATAGTCTACTTAAAACAATTTATATAATTAATAATAAAATCCAAAGGCAAATTCATACATTATTCACTGTTACAAGCGGCCCTCTGATGGCAGCCATAACTGCCATGTGGCCCTCAATGAAAACCAGTTTGACATCCCTGCTGTAGAGTTATTAAAATGCCAAGATATTTATTAAAACAATCACCTGTAGATGGAGACGTTCTCTATTAGAGCCGCAGTGTCGGTGTCGGTGATGACGATGCCTTTCGGCGAGACCGTCAACGTTACTTTGCGGAACTTTTTAGGGCCCGCTCTGGCCTGAGGATGAAAAAAAACAAATGCATAATACAGAAACAAGTGAGAAACGTGTGAAATTTATGCACTGAAATGCTATTTGTAGCCCAGAATGTGTGTGTGGGCTGGCTGGCAGACAGGTGCCGGCTGACCCCCCCGTGGGCGCACCATCTGGGGATTTGATTTGGCCGTAATGCTGAGCTAGCAGTCTGGGAGGGCGCCTGTTGACCTCCTTACGGCGCCATTAGCTCGCCAATGCCAGCACTTTGTTTCTTTGACACCCACAGGACAGCGTTTCATGTGGAGGAGAACTTAATGGCATTTAAAAAGGGAATTAAAGGCTGAGAAGGCGTGAAGGTCTTTCCCAAGGACAGAAATGGTGTCACGCGTGCAGGGTCGGAGCCTCCGCTGATTTTAACTGCGCTGAAAACTGTGGCGCTCCAATAAGTAGGAAGTGCTGACATGCACGTTCCCAGCCAGGAAAAGACAATTGCAGTAGTCGCACATGTAGCAAACATTCCCATTGGGTCGATTGGTTTCCTAGGGAACAGACGGTATAAATCAATTCTATCTTAATCCGGACAAGAGTTTGACTCCCTAATTGAGATGTAGCGAGGGGCCCGGGGGGGGGGCCTTTATGATGAGAAAGCCTTCAATACGATTAAGCACTGCTCAGTGAAAAAAGATACACAATGGAGGGAAATGATTGACAATAGGAAAGAAAGTGCTGAATTGCAGTTTCCAAACGTCTCAAAGAAGTCCCAATGGACTCACCATGGTAACGATCCTGCGGATGGCAGTGGAGGCCATGTCCTCCCCTTTGGGCTGGACCACCAGCGTCATTCCCAGGTACTTGAGGTTGAACACCATCCCCTCAAGAAGAGTCTCCTTGGTGTCTGTCCAATTCTCTGGAAGCTCTGTGTGGCAAAACACACAAAACGTAAACAAATATGTTCAAAACGGTTTTATTCATCAAAGAAAACAATGCTAATATTATATTCTATTTTTATAAGGGCTGTCAAAGTTAACGTGATAAAGAAAATTATAGTTAACGCTTTAACGGCGATAATTGTTTAAACTTTTTTGACCCTGTGGAGAATGCATATATGTTTAAGAGTTCTTTCTTTATTCATAGTCATGTTTGTAGTAGGTAGTACTTTTCCATTGTATATACTGTATACCAGTTTCTCTTTGTCTACAGAGGTCTGTTTAGTGTTTTAGACTTTGGAATATTAAGAGGATACATCCCCCTCCTTTCCTTATCAGTGTTGGGGAAAGGGACAGGGGCATTCCTTTCTGGGGGGAAGGACTGCTTTCCTTTTTAAGAAGTAGTTTTTTTCCGTTTGAATGCTAGACCATCCCGAGATGACGGTATGACTGTATTGGTCTGGGCTGGCCTCCTGAAGCTTCAGTAAAACTTGATAATATTCCTATTCTGTCTTGATGGTCCTTCTTACTCAGCATATATGTCATCGAAAGAACTTGGGATTGACCAGTGACTTTAAAGGCCTACTGAAACCCACTACTACTGACAACGCAGTCTGATAGTTTATATATCAATGATGAAATCTTAACATTGCAACACATGCCAATACGGCCGGGTTAACTTATAAAGAGCAATTTTAAATTTCCCGCCACACTTCCGGTTGAAAATGTCTAGATATGATGACGTATGCGCGTGATGTCAACGGTTGATACGGAAGTATTCGGACCCATTGAATCCAATACAAAAAAGCTCTGTTTTCATCCCAAAATTCCACAGTATTCTGGACATCTGTGTTGGTGAATCTTTTGCAATTTGTTTAATGAACAATGGAGACTGCAAAGAAGAAAGCTGTAGGTTCGATCTGTGTATTAGCGGCGGACTACAGCAACACAACCAGGAGCACTTTGAGGATAGCAGACGCGCTAGCCGAATGACCTCAACTTGACTTCCTCCGTCTCCGGGCCGCCAACCGCATCGGTGACCGGGTGAAGTCCTTCGTCATACCGTCGATCGCTGGAACGCAGGTGAGCACGGGTCGTGATGAGCAGATGAGAGCTGGCGTAGGTGCAGAGCTAATGTTTTTAGCATAGCTCTGTCGAGGTTCCGTAGTTAAGTTAGCTTCAATGGCGTCGTGAGCAACAGCATTGCTAAGCTTCGCCAAGCTGGAAAGCATAACCGTGTATTTACATGTCCAGAGTTTGGTAGTATTGTTGATCTTCTGTCTATCCTTCCAGTCAGGGACTTATTTGTTTAGTTTCTCAGCCCTTTGAGACACTTGTGATTTAGGGCTATAAAAATAAACGATTGATTGATTGATTGATATATGCAGTAAAGCCCGATGCTATCACGTTTGCTCAGTAGCTTCAAGAGCTTCACCGATGTATTGCCGTGGAGATAAAAGTCACTGCGAATGTCCATTTCACGTTCTCGACTCTCATTTTCAAGAGGATATAGTATCCGAGGTGGTTTAAAATACAAATCCGTGATCCACAATAGAAAAAGGAGAGAGTGTGGAATCCAATGAACCCTTGTACCTAAGTTACGGTCAGAGCGAAAAAGATACGTTCTGCACTGCACGCTAGTCCTTCACTTTCACGTTCCTCATCCACGAATCTTTCATCCTCGCTCAAATTAATGGGGTAATCGTCGCTTTCTCGGTCCGAATCTCTCTTGCTGCTGGTGTAAACAATAGGAAAATGTGAGCAGTCCTTCCTTCGGTGTCGTCACGCTACTTCCGGTAGGGGCAAGGCTTTTTTTTATCAGAGACCAAAAGTTGCGAACTTTATCGTCGTTGTTCTATACTAAATACTTTCAGCAAAAATATGGCAATATCGCGAAATGATCAAGTATGACACATAGAATGGATCTGCTATCCCCGTTTAAATTTAAAAAATTCATTTCAGTAGGCCTTTAATTCTCTGGGAGGAAAAGCTGGTCAGACGCAACAACCCTCTGTCCGTTCCGTAGTTTGGAAAAATGTGAAATGTCGTCCAGTTACTGTTAAATCACGATCATGGCTATGGTAAATTATTTTACAAACTGTTCTGATTGATCGTCTGCAATTGCAGAATGTTTAACAGGCTGAATATTATATTTTATTAGTAAGTAGGTAGAAAAGTTAAAACATTTTCATGCAGAGATATGAATGCCATTAACTTGCACTACTGTGCAGAAGTGTGGGGCAATAATTACATGACCACACTATATCTACTCATCATCCTGCAGAAGAAAGCTATATAGGGTCATTTATTTCAGACAAATACATTTTTCTTACATTCAAAACTATTGAAATGTAAAGATCTTGTGGAACTACAATCAGTGCAAATTACATATAAAGCAAAAAACTATTCAGTGTGCAAAAGTGTTTCCACTGAAAGGGAACGGTGTTATTATTAAAGGGGTAATTTCAACCTTAAAACTCAGAATGTACGCACAACACGAAGAAGCTTTTGTGTTTCAGTATGTCGGGTCAAAGTATGGAACAGTTTGAGAGTGGAATTAAAAGAATGTCCAACCTTAATTGTGTTTAAAAATAACGATATAAAGACAATTTTCAATATGTACAAGAACGAGGGTTTCTAACAATCACAACGTGTTGACATTATTAATATTATAATTAATTGGGTAGTTATTTAGTGATTGGTCGGCGTTATCGTCAATTAGTACTTGTATTCATGTGACTATATACAGTTCGAAACGTGGGTTTCAAAAAGCATAATGTTTAAAAACATTTAACTAAAGCAAATTAATTTCCAGTCATTGTATTAAAAACTTAAAAATTATCTGTCTAGGGTACACTTATTAATGAAAACAAAAGTATATCTTTCTGGGATTAATCGCGTTTTCAGTAAAAATATTTTTTGAAAAATTTGAGCACATTAAAAACACCGTTATAAGACATTTTCTTACTGTGCATACACACATATATATGTGTATACACATACACATGTATATACATACCCGTAAATACAAACACACATTTCCCAGTGTATACACACACACATACCCGTGTATACACACACACACATACCCGTAAATACAAACACACATTTCCCAGTGTATACACACACACATACCCGTGTATACACACACACACAAACCCGTGTATACAAATACACATTCCCGTGTATACACATACACATTCCCGTGTATACACACACACAAGTTCCCGTGTATACACACACACATACCCGTAAATACACACACACATACCCGTGAATACACACACACATACCCGTGTATACACACACACATACCCGTGAATACAAACACACACAAATACCCGTGAATACACACACACACACACACATACTGTACATGTGTATACACACACACATACCCGTTTATACACACACACATACCCGTGTATATACGTAAGTACACATTACCGTGTATACAAGTACACAATCCTGCGTACACCCGTACACATTCCCGCGTATACCCGTACACATTCCCGCGTACACACACACACACACACACACACGTTTATCCGTGTATACACACACGCACACACACACACACGCATATCCGTGTACACACACGGGCACACGTGTAAACACTCGCACGCTTATGTGTATACACACATACAAACGCATACGTGTATACACGCTATGGCCTTTTATTAATATCTCGATATTTTTAGGCCATGTCACGATACACGATATATATCTCGATGTTTTTCCTTAGCCTTGAATGAACACTTGATGCATATAATCACACCAGCATGATGATTATATGTGTCTACATTAAAACATTCTTGTTCATACTGCATTAATATATGATAATTTTAAACTTTCATGCAGAGAGGGAAACCACAACTAAGTCAATTTACCAAAACTGTATTTATCAAACAGTTATTAAGCAGTGGCACAAACATTCATGTCATTTCCAAAACAGAAAGTGCAAGATTGTCAGAGACATTTTAAAACAAGCTATGAGTGCACTTTTGTGCATGATGTCACTAAGATGACATATCAAAACAACACTAAATTAAAGTGCTTTTTTTGTACAGAACGCCACTACTATACTCGAATATCACGATATAGTAATTTTCTATATCGCACAGAGACAAACCCGCGATATATCGAGTATATTCGATGTATCGCCTGAAATGGTTTTCACTTCACAGGTGTGCTTGAAGCTCATGGAGAGAATGCCAAGAGTGTGCAAAGCAGTAATCAGAGCAAAGGGTGACTATTTTGAAGAAACTAAAATATAAAACATGTTTTCAGTTATTTCACCTGTTTTGTTAAGTACATAACTCCACATGTGTTCATTCATAGTTTTGATGCCTTCAGTGACAATCTACAATGTAAATAGTCATGAAAATAAAGAAAACGCATTGAATGAGAAGGTGTGTCCAAACTTTTGGCCTGTACTGTACATATACACATATATGTATATCATGTATACACGTGTTTGTTTACATGTATATGTATATATGTGTGTACGTGTATACACGTACATGTATGTACCTGTATACACGTATATGTATGTGTAAAAGTCTATTAACCGACGATAAATGAAATTCAATGTCGGTAAGTTTTCCATCATCGATAAATCACCATGCGCATGCTTCGAGAGCATTTACACGCGTTTGCACTATAGCAGAATTAACAGAGAGTGGTGAATTATCTTGCCCTTGTTTAGTGTCTTTGACTGTTTGTGAAGCACCAGGTGACAGGTCAGTCATCGTCAGCGTAAATAAAACAGTGTGCTCACAGATAGTGTGGTTAAATACATTTTCAAAGACATGCTGCCATTTAAAAATAGTACTGTCATGTAATGTAGGTGTTCCTCCTTAATTTTGTTTGGCAGCACGGTGGCAGAGGTGTTGTGTGTCTGCCTCACAAAACGAAGGTCCTGAGTAGTCCTGAGTTCAATCCCGGGCTCGGGATCTTTCTGTGTGGAGTTTGCATGTTCTCCCCGTGACTGCGTGGGTTCCCTCCGGGTACTCCGGCTTCCTCCCACCTCCAAACACATGCACCTGGGGATAAGTTGATTGGCAACACTAAATTGGCCCTAGTGTGTGAATGTGAGTGTGAATGTTGTCTGTCTATCTGTGTTGGCCCTGTGATGAGGTGGCGACTTGTCCAGGGTGTACCCCGCCTTCCGCCCGATTGTAGCTGAGATAGGCTTCAGCGCCCCCCACGACCACGAAGGGAATAAGCGGTAGAAAATGGATGGATGGATGGATATCACCTGTTAGTATATCTGTTTAAACTGAAGTGTTTATATTTACTTTCAACTTTTAAGAAGACCTCTACCTACATGTTCAATATTAAAGTGCACCTTTTTTGTCAATACTTTATTTAGCTATTTTATTTATTGTTATTGTTGAGTATATTTGAGCCCTCCATCCCCTAATTGATAAATCAATTAGTGGGTGTGTATAAAAATAATCCCAGCACACCAGACCCTCACATTAACTGCAACCTGCTCAGTGGCCTTGTGGTTAGAGTGTCCGCCCTGAGACTGGAAGGGCGTGAGTTCAGGGTTTCCCGCAGCGCTTTGTTGTTAAGACGGCCGCCTTAACAACAAACAACCACCGCCTAAACTAATGTCTTAACAAGCTGCTCCGCTTCGTACTGCCTATGTCAGTGCGTCTCTGCAGCATCCAGCATTGTCCCACCCACAGAACCATCTGATTGGTTACACGCAGAGCGGTAACAGCCAATCAGCAGTGCGTATTCAGAGCGCATGTAACAGCCAATCAGCAGTGCATATTCAGAGCGCATGGAGTCAGTGCTCCTGCGGTGTGGTAAGCAGAAAGGTGTTTAGCAGGTAAGCATAAGGCAGCGGACTCCCCCAAAATTATAATAAACACCTCCCAGTCAACTACTAGTAACATCACTATGAGCCCGTTGACGTTCTAGAAACATAAGCGGCAGCTCAGCTCGCGCAGTCCTTGAGGTGAAGGCTAATTAGCTTTTAGCGTAACGTTAGCTCACTGTGCGGTGTGTGTACGTGCGTGCGCGTTACGGACAGCAAAGCCCTGTGTCTGAGAGAAAGACAAGCATTATTGACCTACAGTTAACAACTAAGTTATTTCACTTTACCTTTTTCTGTGAAGATTGAGCTGTGTTGAAGCAGCAAAAAACGACATAATGTAAATGAAGAGTTTCCTGAAGCTGTCTCTGATAGTTGATATAATAATGTAACTGCATCATAAAGCCTACATGAACTCCATGGTGTTCAGGGATGAATAGTCTCTCCTATTGCTATTGTACTATTTTTTCAGCTATAGTTACATTAATCATTAGTAATGTAGCAGCCTACTTTTGAATGGCATGGTTCCTGCTATCACATGTTGATAAAAATATAACATTTACATAATAAAAATCAACTACAGGCTTCCCAAATGCTGTAATAAATTAAGCATGATAAGTTGAGCATATGTCAGCATATGTCAGCATGTGGCCCCACTTTTAACTCTTTTTTTCCCAAACGCTTATTGGAAACGCTTATTAATTTGACTTAGTAAGTCATCATTTTGTGATTATTTTGACTTTGTAAGTCATTATTTTGACTTAGTTAATTACGAAGTCAAAAATATTGACTTACTAAGTCATAATAATGACATACTTAATGTTGTGTGACTATCACAAACAAATTAGTCTTTGAGAGTAGAAAGTAGAGCTCTGTCTGACATGCTGGGTCCAAGGATGCAACATTAAGTCATTACTACAGTTTTGAGGGTGATTTATTTTCCCTTTGAGTAAAAAACAATACATTACATACAGATGGATTTGTAGGACTATATGGACCAGACTATGATGGAAAAAGATACCCTGTTGCGCTCAACCGAAGTAACGGTACCCTACCTCACTCTCTCCCCTATACAAGACAAAAGGATTCACAGGCAGGTGCAGGTGTTATTTAATCAGCACACACACACACACACACTCATAACCACACCTACTATCCCAGGTGACAAGTGAGAAACATATCCCTGCCTCTACACTTAGTATCTCAGGTAAGTAGGACTGTAGGTAAGTAGGATTGTTTTGTGTTTTGTTTTTACTTTACGGAAAAAATATCCAAATATATATCACCATTCAGCAAAAGGAGCGGAAAACACAACCAAAAATTGTAGGCTTCTTCACGCAACGAAGTCGGCCTACTTCACCACAGTCTGCAGTCTATTGCCCCCCCCAGGCTGTGGTGGCAGCGATGAGGTGGATACGTGATGGTGATGGCGACAGGCCGAGTTACACTGTTCCTTACACCCACCCACCCGGTCCGTCCGCCTGTCCCCTGGAGAGACACCACCTTAACTAACACATTTTCTGGGGGAAACGCTGGAGTTTAAACCCCGGCCGAATCATACCAAAGACTATACATATAGGACCCATTACCTCCCTGCTTGGCACTCAGCATCAAAGGTTGGAATTGGGGGTTAAATCACCAAAATGATTCCAGAGCGCGGCCACCGCTGCTGCTCACTGCTCCCCTCACCTCCCAGGGGGTGAACATGGGGATGGGTCAAACGCAGACGGTAATTTCACCACACCTAGTGTGTGTGTGTGTGTGTGATTATTGTTGGGACGTTAACTTTCACTAACCTGACCTCTGACAACATGCCTAAGATTTACCCTGAGACCAAAGCGTTGATTATCAAGCGGCTAAAGACCAGATCTACTGCTGAAGTGGCTGACACCTTCAATGTTCTCAGCGTCAAGTACAAAGAAAAAGATTTGAAGAAACTGGAGATGTTTTTGGCAGACAACTGCTCGGGATGACCCTTTGTTGGCTCGAAAATCCAAAGCCAGGCCCTTTTCTACTGAATTAGAGCTCCACCAGGCCTGGTCACCTCAAGTTCCCGTGTCAATAAGAACAGTTTGTAGAATTGTGTCTCAAAATGGCCTCCATGGTCGAATCAGTGCCCAGAAACCAACACCAAACAAAAGACAATAATAAAACGTCTGGTGGTTGCCAAGGACAACAGTCTGCTAAAGGATGGACGCTGGAAACGTGGGAGAAGGTGTATTTCTCAGATGAATCTTCGGTTTAATTACATCACAGTCGCCGCAAATATTGCAGGTGACCTACTGGAGTCCGCATGGATCCAAGAAGAAAACAGTTAAGTTTTAAAGTTTGAAGTTTAAAATCATGATCTGAACTTACATCCAGTATGGGGGTGTGCGAGAGATTTGCAGGGTGGAAGGCAATATCAATAGCCTGAAATATCAAAAAGTATTAGTTTTCCCAACCATAAAAGGGGTCTGCAGCGATCGCATACTTCCATCTCTATATCAATGTTCCTCAAGGTGAAGAAGATCAAGGTGTTCCAGGACTGGCCAGCCAAGTCAGCAGACATGAACATTGAGCATGTCTGGGGTAGAATGAAAGAAGAAGCATGGAAGATGAACTCTGACTGAACTCTGACTGTTTTCTTTGCTATTCCTCAAGACTTCAAAATGTATGAATCATTGTCAAACCGCATGGATGCAATCCTTCAAGCTCATGGAAGTCATACAAGATATTAAATATGGATCTTACAGCACCACTACTTAAATTGCTGAAGTCATGCAACATATTTTTTTATTGGAAGTAAATCATTTGTTCAATTTTCCCATTACTCTCTGTAGGTGAAAAAACTTTTGTTTTGCCAAAATTTGACCTGTTTTCATTCAATGACCATCTTTTTTAGTGACGCCATTTCAATATACAAAACCCAAAACCAGTGAAGTTGGCACGTTGTGTAAATTGTAAATAAAAATAGTATACAATGATTTGCAAATCATTTTCAACTTATATTCAATTGAATAGACTGCGAAGACAAGATATTTAATGTTCGAACTAAGAAACTTAATTTTTTTTTCAAATAATCATCAACTTAGAATTTAATGGCACCAACACATTACAAAAAAGTTGGCACAGGGGCATATTTACCACTGTGTTACATGGTCTTTCCTACTCAGTGGCCTAGTGGTTAGAGTGTCCGCCCTGAGATCGGTAGGTTGTGAGTTCAAATCCCGGCCGGGTCATACCAAAGACTATAAAAATGGGACCCATTACCTCCCTGCTTGGCACTCAGCATCAAGGGTTGGAATTGGGGGTTAAATCACCAAAAATGATTCCTGGGCGCGGCTACGCTGCTGCCCACTGCTCCCCTCACCTCTCAGGGGGTGATCAAGGGGATGGGTCAAATGCAGAGGACAAATTTCACCACACCTATTGTGTGTGTGACAATCATTGGTACTTTAACTTTAACTTTAACAACACTCAGTAAACGTTTGGGAACTGAGGAGACCAGTTTTTTAAGCTTTTCAGGTGGAATTCTTTCCCATTCTTGCTTGATGTACAGCTTAAGTTGCTCAACAGTCCGGGGTCTCCGTTGTGGTATTTTAGGCTTCATATTGCGCCACACATTTTCAATGGGAGACAGGTCTGGGCTACAGGCAGGCCAGTCTAGTACCTGCACTCTTTTACTATGAAGCCACGCTGTTGTAACACGTGGCTTGGCATTGTCTTGCTGAAATAAGCAGGGGCGTCCATGATAACGTTGCTTGGATGGCAACATACGTTGCTCCAAAACCTGTATGTACCTTTCAGCATTAATGGTGCCTTCACAGATGTGTAAGTTACCCATGCTTTGGGCACTAATACACCCCCATACCATCACAGATGCTGGCTTTTGAACTTTGCGCCTATAACAATGGTTATTTTCCTCTTTGGTCCAGAGGACACGACGTCCACAGTTTCCAAAAACTATTTGAAATGTGGACTCGTCAGACCGGTGGAACAGGGGTTAGTGTGTGTGCCTCACAATACGAAGGTCCTGGGTTCGATCCTGGGCTCTGGATCTTTCTGTGTGGAGTTTGCATGTTCTCCCTGTGACTGCGTGGGTACTCCGGCTTCCTCCCACTTCCAAAGACATGCACCTGGGGACAGGTTGATTGAGCATTTCATGGAAGCTGCTTTTATACCCAATCATGGCACCCACCTGTTCCTAATTAGCCTGTTCACCTGTGGGATGTTCCAAATAAGTGTTTCATGAGCATTCCTCAACTTTCTCAGTCTATTTTGCCACTTGTGCCAGCTTTTTTGAAACATGTTGCAGGCATCAAATTCCAAATGAGCTAATATTTGCAAAAAATAAAGTTTTCCAGTTCGAACATTAAAAATCTTGTCTTTGCAATCTATTCAATTGAATATAGGTTGAAAAGGATTTGCAAATCAAAGTATTTAGTTTGTATTTACCATTTACACAACAAGCCAACTTCACTGGTTTTGGGGTTTGTAAATAAACATTAAAAAAATATTTTTGAGTAAATAACTCATTTCACAATTTACATATTTGCAGCTTACAGTCCGGTGCGGATAATATATGTAAAAACATGTGTTTCTTAAAAAATTTAGTGGGTGCGGCTTATATACTGGTGTGCTCTAAAATCCCGGAAATTAAGGTAGGTGCAGTTTATTCAGTCTCAGCAAGTTATCCGTCTAAAGAGGGAAAACCCGCTAGCATTTAAACAGGAGTTCAGAACATTCAGAGAGATGTCTATCCAAATATTGAGACAATAACGATTGGTAATTTCCAGATGGAGGCATACTGTCCTCGGGCTAACAACTGGAGGCTGGCAGGCAGACGGCGCCAGTGCAGAGATCTAAAATTTGCATCGATTCCCACCTGGATGGAATAAAAGATGCAATAAACATACGATAATGATGTGTGTGTGAGAGGCAAATCCAAAATCTCCATCAGATGTCTTGTAATTCAGTAAGACTGCAATGCTTAGTCCTTATATTGCAGATTAGGAGATTAGAAGAAGCACATGCAGTATAATATGTGTCCAATCACTTCTGACACTGATCTGTCCACACAGGCTGGGCCATCTGTCACCAGCTGTGAGAAAGCACCAGCACTGCCGATAACTCTGAATTATTAACTCCTCTTCAATCACACCAGCGTTTGAGGCTCCCAAATGTCATCCTGTTGTCAAGTGCGGCGCCTTTTAAAGGCCTACTGAAATGAATTTTTTTTATTTAAAACGGGGATAGCAGATCCATTCTATGTGTCATACTCGATCATTTCGCGATATTGCCATATTTTTGCTGAAAGGATTTAGTATAGAACAACAACGATAAAGTTCGCAACTTTTGGTCTCTGATAAAAAAAAGCCTTGCCCCTACCGGAAGTAGCGTGACGTCACAGGAGGAAGAACTGCTCATATTTTCCTATTGTTTACACCAGCAGCGAGAGAGATTCGGATCGAGAAAGCGACGATTACCCCATTAATTTGAGCGAGGATGAAAGATTTGTGGATGAGGAACGTGAAAGTGAAGGACTAGAGTGCAGTGCAGAACGTATCTTTTTTCGCTCTGACCGTAACTTAGGTACAAGGGTTCATTGGATTCCACACTCTCTCCTTTTTCTATTGTGGATCACGGATTTGTATTTTAAACCACCTCGGATACTATATCCTCTTGAAAATGAGAGTCGAGAACGCGAAATGGACATTCACAGTGACTTTTATCTCCACGACAATACATCGGTGAAGCTCTTTAGCTACTGAGCTAACGTGATAGCATCGGACTTTGTTTGATAAGGAATTATCGAGTTCGAGCCTATTATCGAATCCTCTTATCGAACCGATTCCTTATCGATTCTCTTATCGATTCTCTTATCGAGTCCAGATAGGTTGTTGTATATGGAAAAAAACACACAATATTTGGTTTAACAAAAGCTCACTTTTATTATATAATAAAAAAATAAAATCTAATAAATAAATAAATATTGACTGTTACCCACCTAAAAAAAATAAAATAAAATAAATAAATATTGACTGTTGTTACCCAAAGTATATTAAGTGGGATTTTTCAGAGAAACAAATATATACAGTAACACAAAAACAAGCTGTCTCTGTGATCACTATAGGTGTATAAATAATAATATAGTGTTAAATAAAATCAGTCCCTTGGGCACAAAACTGAAAATAATACAACTCTCCAAAAAGTGCACTTCTGCTGCTATTTGACATAACTGTTTGTTATGATGCTTTGACATTTTTGCACTTTATTTCTTTATTGAAAGAAAATTCTATGAAGAGAAAAGTTGTTTACAAATGTGGTTACAATGCTAAAAACTGAAAAGTTAAAGCTAAAAAAAGAAATACACTTTATTGAGTTAACATTATTTCTTTATGGGGGAAAAATGTTATGAGCTAGAGAATATAACAACTACACTACCCAGCATGCAACGGGAGTTACGAGCATGCGCGGTAGCCCCAAAAAGTGTTGCATGTTGCCACGCTGTAAAAGTAAACGTCAAGAACTCAGCCAACACGCTGAAGAAAAACAAAAGTTAAAAAAGGGAGATGTGTTGTATATATATATGTATGTGCTGCGGTTGTTTTAAGAACGTTGCGACAGCTGCCGTAAAGGAGGTGCGTTGCTAGCCTGGTTGCTATGTTTCCGGTTGGTCGTAAAAGTGTTCGTCATGTGTTTTACCCTGCTAAAATCTCTCAGTAAAGTTATTCATTGGATTATAGCTTTTGTTTTGAACTTTATTACACCTTGGGGCGCTTTTTCCCGTCCATTGTTTTCCTGCTTTCGCTATCTGCGCCTAATGACTGAGCTACGTGACGTCATTTCTTGTCATGTCCCACGGAGCATTTCTGGTCGGGACGGGATTCGAATAAAGAATCAACTCTTTTCCTTTACTATAGTGGTCTCGATAACGGGTACCGGTTCTCAAAAAGGGATTCGAGTCCGAGGACTCGGTTCTTTTCTTATCAAACAACCGGGAAAACCGGTTTCGAGTATCATCCCTACTGCATATAGAAACAAAACAAATAAGTCTCTGACCGGAAGGATAGACAGAAGATCAACAATATTACCAAACTCTGGACATGTAAATACACAGTTAATGCTTTCCAGCCTGGCGAAGCTTAACAATGCTGTTGCTAACGACGCCATTGAAGCTAACTTAGCTACGGAACCTCGACAGAGCTATGCTAAAAACATTAGCTCTGCACCTACGCCAGCTCTCATCTGCTCATCACGACCCGTGCTCACCTGCGTTCCAGCGATCGATGGTACGACGAAGGACTTCACCCGATCACCAATGCGGTTGGCGGCCCGGAGACGGAGGAAGTCAAGGTGAGGTCGTTCGGCTAGCGCCTCTGCTATCCTCAAAGTCCTCCTGGTTGTGTTGCTGTAGTCTGCCGCTAATACACCGATCGCACCTGCAGCTTTCTTCTTTGCAGTCTCCATTGTTCATTAAACAAATTGCAAAAGATTCACCAACACAGATGTCCAGAATACTGTGGAATTTTGAAATGAAAACAGAGCTTTTTGTATTGGATTCAATGGGCTCCGAATACTTCCGCTTCCACTGTTGACGTCACGCGCAAACGTCATCATATCGAAACGTTTTCAGCCGGAAGTTTGTCTGGAAATTTAAAATTGCACTTTATAAGTTAACCCGGCCGTATTGGCATGTGTTGCAATGTTAAGATTTCATCATTGATATATAAACTATCAGACTGCGTGGTCGGTAGTAGTGGGTTTCAGTAGGCCTTTAAGTCCTGTCAAACAAGTTGAGCACACTTCTCTTTTAGTTCATCACGATCTGAATGTTCTGGACACCTGTTTCCAACACATGCAGAAGAAAAGTACCCACAAACCTGGACAATGGGTTCTTTGCTCTGAATGATGATGGTATACATACAGTATCTATTAGGGCTGGGAATCTTTGGGTGTCCCACGATTCGATTCAAAATCGATTCTAGGGGTCACGATTCGATTCAAAATATTTTTTTTTTTCAATTCAAAACGATTGTCGATTCAAAAACGATTATTTTATTTTTTTTTTTGAAAACAATACACAACAATACCATAATAATGCAATACAATTTAATTTTGGAGTTCTGAACTTGTAATTTCTTGCAGTGTTTATTAAGTGGTAATATGTCACATTTGTCCCAATTAACTTTATACCCTGATAAACAGTCACATTCAGTGATGACATTATTGATATAAAGAAGAGAGGAGTTAACATGTGACAGGTAAAAAAATTATGTCGTCACAATACATCGATAGCTTATTATACCGAGAGCCAATTTTTATACCATGAATATTATTTTCACTTCTTATTTTTGCAGCTAAGGGTTCAATAACCAAATTAACAAATAATCAAGGTGCAGGACATCCCTGTTTTACTCCTCTTTTTAACAAAAAAGGTTCTGAAATATGATTATTGGTTTTGACTGATGCCATGGGCCTTGTATAAAGCATCTTAATCCATTGTATAAAATTATCTCCAAATCCAAATGTGCAAAACATAAATGAGCAGTTTATGCGGTGGAATGCCTTCTTCGCATCAACAGTACATACTGCTGTGGGATAAGGGAGACTTCTAGCATAGTAAATAACATTAAACAATTTCCTTGTATTGTCTGAAGATTGTCGACCTTCCATGAAGCCAGTTTGGTCAGTATGAATTAATTTTCCTATTACATTTGATAATCGTGTGGCTAAGATTTTTGCCAAGATTCAAAAGGATTGTCTATTCATTCAATACATAGGATTTCAGCAGGATCTACCCCAGTCTGCTGACATGCAAGCAGAGTAGTAGATTTTTGTAAAAAGCTTTTATAATTGTAAAGGACAATGTTTTATCAACTGATTGCAATAATGTACATTTGTTTTAACTATTAAATGAACCAAAAATATGACTTATTTTATCTTTGTGAAAATATTGGACACAGTGTGTTGTCAAGTTAATGAGATGCGATGCAAGTGTAAGCCACTGTGACACTATTGTTCTTTTTTATTTTAATGTCTAATGATAATGTCAATGAGGGATTTTTAATCACTGCTATGTTGAAATTGTAACTAATATTGATACTGTTGTTGATAATATTCATTTTTGTTTTACTACTTTTGTTTTTTTCTGTGTCGTGTTTGTGTCTCCTCTCAATTGCTCTGTTTATTGCAGTTCCGAGTGTTGCTGGGTCGGGTTTGGTTTTGGAATTGGATTGCGTTGTTATGGTATTGCTGTGTATTGTTTTGTTGGATTGATTAATAAAAAAAATAAAATAAATAAAAATAAAAAAAATCGATTTTTTAAAAATGAGAATCGATTCTGAATCACACAACGTCAGAATCGCGATTCGAATTCGAATCGATTTTTTCCCCCACCCCTAGTATCTATTATTGTGTGAATGCTCCAAAGCATTCACACACATGCTTTTCTACACCAACATTCATCTATTTCTTAAACTAAACAGATTTAGGCACGCTCTACCTTCCACATTTTTCACCTGATTCAAACCGTTCCAACTTCAAACTGTTCAGCCTATTCTGGAATTCCCTTGTTTACTGGGACATTTTTCCCATTCAAAATGAATTGGCCATTTTTCAAACTTCCACCATTTCCACATTTTTCAACCGATTCAAACCATTCCACCTTCAACACATTCCACCATCCTGGAAATTTAAACTACCTTTTTTCCAAGTTCAAAAAATTCCTAGTTTTCCAAAGCCCCATTTCCACCCTTTTTTCTGGTGACCACTCCTTTCACATTTTTCAACGCATTTCAATTGTTGCACCGTCAAAACATTCCTCTTAATCAGGACAAAAAATCCGAAGTTGTTTTTTGAACTGGAAAAATTCCCGGTTTTCCCGAAATTCCAGGAATTCCATAACACCATTTCTCAATTCAACATGTTAGTACTTCAACATTTCTCGACCGATTAAAAAAATTCCAACACCAACCACTTCAACTCATTCAGACCATTCAAGTTATTTACCATTTTCAAACCCGCTTTTTCAGAAATTCCCAATATTTGGGGAAATTCCCATTAAATCAATGGGACATTCTTCAAAGTTCCACAACTCCCACATTTTTCATTTGATTCAAACTGTTCCAACTTCAAAATATTCAGCCTGTTTCGGAATTGTGTGCTCTACTTCAACAATTCTAAAAAAAATCCCAAATTTCCCATAATTCAATTTTGTTTTTAAGTGTTTCCCATTCAAATTGAATCGTCCATTTTTCAATCTCCCACAATTCCCCACATTTTTCAACCGATTCAAACCATTCCACCTTCAACACTTTCAACTCATCCTTCAAAAATATTCAGCCTGTTTGGGAATTGTGTGCTCTACTTAGGGCTGGGCGATATGGCCTTTTATTAATATCTCAATATTTTTAGGCCATGTCACGATACACATATATACATCTCGATATTTTGCCTTAGCCTTGAATTAACACTTGATGCATATAATCACAGCAGTATGATTCTATGTGTCTACATTAAAACATTCTTGTTCATACTGCATTAAAATATCCTCACTTTAAACTTTTATGCAAAGACGGAAACCACAACTAAGTCAATTTACCAAAACTGTATTTATTAAAGTTATTAAGCAGTGGCACAAACATTCATGTAACTTCTAAAACAGAAAATGCAAGACTGTCAGAGACATTTTAAAACAAGCTATTAGTGCACTTTTGTGCATGATGTCACTAAGATGACATATTAAAACAACACTAAATTAAAGTGCACTTTTTGTACAGAACGCCCCTACAATAGTTTAAAACAAATAAAGTGCACCTTTGTGCATGATGTCACACAAGATATTTCAATAACTGTCAAATATATATATTTATTTATTTATTTATATATGCACCTTATTGCTTTTTTATCCTGCACTACCATGAGTTTATGTAACGAAATTTCGTTCTTATCTGTGCTGTAAAGTTCAAATTTGAATGACAATAAAAAGGAAGTCTAAGTCTAAGTCTAGTCTATAAAAATGAGCTGCATAATAGGAAATCAAATATATATGATATAATATGTCCTTCGCTATGTGGTAGGTTCCTGCGGACGTTATCTCCTTCTAATGTTGACTATTTTTTTCATACAGTGTTGATGTGGGAATGGTTGCTTGAGCATTTTGTTGGTGTGGCACCGAACGGAGATGTTAACATGCAGAGTTTTAAGCACTCTTCATTCTCTAGCGGGTGACTTTTCAAATGATCCTACAAATTAGCAGTAATGCTACTTTTTGTAGCAACGCTTTTGCCGCATACTTGACATATTACAGTTGTCTGTTCAACATCTTCCCGCGTGAAGCCAAACCACCGCCAGACGATGGACCCCCTGCTGTTTTTCTTAGGAATTAATTCTTCCTTCATTTGTTACCAGATTCGCACCTTCTTTCTCTCGTATTACCACTCGCACCGCTACGCTAGCACCGCAGCTAACGTTAGCCATGTTTCTACCTCTCTGCTCTGCGAGATCGTATGACGTTGCACGCGCGACAGTATGTGACGTATGTAAGAAGGTGCACTTGTTTTATGTCTCTGTGAGAAGGCCAGACAAGAAAGAGTGACAAACGCCTGTAGTGTAATGCCCGCAGCTAAAAGCAACTGCGTGAGAACGTATACTCGAATATCACGATATAGTCATTTTCTATATCGCACAGAGACAAACCCGCGATATATCGAGTATATTCGATATATCGCCCAGCCCTAGCTCTACTTCAACAATTCTAAAAAAATTCCAGGATTTCAGTGCAAAAAATGCAAGAAACAAAAATAAAATGGCGCAGTCCCATCATATATTGTTAAAAACTGATATAACTAACCACAAAAACAACTTTCCATGATTTCACCACATTTGTGAAAAGTCTATTTTATTTTTGTTTGCCATTTCAGTCTCAGTGTGTTTGTTCCCTTCATTCCAGAATGGTGCAGTCCCATTATAAGTAGTCTTGTATAAAGTACTTGAAAGCAATACTTATGTAAAAGTACAAGTATCTGACCAGAAAATGTCCTTGGTATAAGTATAAGACACTTTTTAGAATATGACTTATATATTTTTTCACCTGCGATCTAATGGGATGGGCACCGAAAACTGGTTCTATTTTTTTTTTTTTTACTTTTGAAAAATGTATTAAAATAAACTAAAACAATCACATGCACAAGTATTCACAGCCTTTGTTCAATATGTCATTGATGCATCTTTGGCAGCAATTACACCATCAAGTCTTTTTGAATATGAGATCATGCCACAAGCTTGGCACACCTATATGGGGGCATTGTGCCCATTCCTCTTTGCAGCACCTCTCAAGCTCCATCAGGTTGGATGGGATGTGTTAGTTTCCATTCAGGGTGTCTCTGTACATTGCTGCATTCATCTTTCCCTCTATACGGACTAGTCTCCCAGTTCTTGCCGCTGAAAAACAACCCCACAGCATGATGCTGCCACCACCATGCTTCACTGTAGGGATGGCATTGGCCTGGTGATGAGTGGTACCTGGTTTCCTCCAAACATGACGCCTGGCATTGCGCAAAAGTTCAAGCTTTGTCTCATCAGACCAGATCATTTGGTTTCTCATGGTCTGAGAGTTGTTAAGGTGCATTATGGCAAACAATTTACTGAGAAATGGCTTCTATCTGGCCACTATACTATACAGGTCTGACTGGTGGACTGCTGCAGAGATAGTCCTCTCTCCACAGAGAAATGCTGTAGCTCTGACAGAGTGACCATCGGATTCTTGGTCACATCCCTGACTAGACTAAGATGAATGCAACAATGTACAGAGACATCCTGGATGAAAACCAACACTTCCCATCCAATCTGATGGAGCTGAAGAGGTGCTGCAAAGAGGAATGGGCAAAGAAACTGCTCGAAGATAGGTGAGCCAAACTTGTGGAATCGTATTCAAAAAGGCTTTAGGATGTAATTGCTGCCAAAAATGCATCAACAAAGTATTGTGAATACTTATGTACATGTGATGTTTACATTTGAATACATTCGCAAAATAAAAAAATACATTATGGGGTATTGTTTGTAGAATTTTGAGGACAAAAATGAATTTTTTGGATAACAAAATATGGAAAAAGTGAAGCGCTGTGAATACTTTCCGCATGCACTGTATGTTTGTTTTAGTATCAGTTTAATAGCTGTTAATTTTATTTGAGGCTGTAATAAACACACAACGTCCCCAAATCAACTGTTATTTTGGAGTAATGAGGATGGTTCAGGAAAACACATTGGAGTAAAAGTCCACATTTTAGTCAAAAAATATAGTGGAATAAAAGTGAAAGTTGTCAGAAATGTAAATAAGGTAAAGTACAAATACGTAGAAATTATATTAAAATACAGTAAAGTATTTCAACATTATTACTTTAGAAAACTGATAAGTCATTTATGAACCAGGAAGTACCGTATTTTCTGGACCATAGATTATAAGGCGCACTGCCGATGAGCGGGTCTATTCAGGTCTTTTTTCATACAAAAGGAGCACCAGATTATAAGACGCATTAAAGGAGTCATATCATTATTTTTTTCTAAATGTAAAAGACTTTCTTGTGTTCTACATAACATGTAATGGTGGTTCTTTGGTCAAAATGTTGCATAGATGTTTTACAGATCATCTTCAAGCCGCTTTCTGACAGTCGCTTCAGGATGCGCCGTTTTGTGGGCGGTCTTATTTACGTGGCTCACCTTCGACAGCGTCTTCTCCCCATCATCTTTGTTGTAGCGGTGTAGCGTGCAAGGACGGGAGTGGAAGAAGTGTCAAAAGAAGGAGCTAACTGTTTTAATGACATTCAGACTTTACTTCAATCAATAACGGAGCAGCATCTCCTCATCCGTGGCTCACTAGTGCAACAACAATGCCGGAAATGTGTCCCGTGAAAAACTGTCCGACCGGAACCCTCTAATAACTAAAGTTCCTTGGGTGAATTATGTAAACTCACTACACCGGTATGTTTTAGCGCTTCCATAGCGAGATATAAGTTAGAATTTTACACTACTTTATATTAGAAATGGCAACAGCGGAGGATCAATGTCCCTCACAAGAAGATAGAGAAAAAGAAAAAGCTTATCGACTGCGATGTCGGCACGGACTACAATGGCGGAGGGGCGCAAATTTTCAGGACTTATGCAGATCAGCCGGTACCAGAAGGTAAGAAAAGTTGGTTTTGCATAATATTGTGAAACAAAACGGTAGATAATATGTCTGCTAATGGGTGCCATTTTGCGGTCCTTATGCACACACCATAGTAACACTTGTATGTTGGCAATCCATCAAGCGGTGCGGCTTCATAGCTTACCAAAGTCATACTAAAACATTTTGACACATTTTTGAGCGCCGTGTGTAATGTTCTTTATTTTCAATGGAACATTTAAAGTTCTGGTGTCGTTTACTGCCCTTATATTGCAGTCTACGCGTATCTCTTATGTGTGACTGCCATCTACTGGTCACACTTATTACACCATGTACCAAATAAAATTGCTTCGAGGTCGGTAAGCAAAACCAGAATTACTCCGTACATTAGGCACACCGGGTTATAAGGCGCACTGTCGAGTTTTGAGAAAATTAAAGGCTTTTAAGTGCGCTTTATAGTCCGAAAAATACAGTAGTCTGCTGGCCAACAGACACGCAGACATGGCACTGCTTTGTTTGTAGTTTGGCCATTCTTTTTGGGCTCCATTTGGGGAAAATGTGTGTGAACGTGTGTGAATCAGAAAAAACTAAGTATCTCCTATTCTGCTGCGCCAATTTAAAGGACCTTGGTTTTGATAAAGTGAGCTGGGAGTATTATTAAGTGCCTCAGAGAACTGGCGTAGCAGCTGCTCCTCAAATATTGACGACAATAACAGTATAAGGGAGGAGAAACTCAAACGGCACGTGTTTCCACAGCGACCACATTCTGCATCTTTAACAACCCGAGGAGGAGTGAGGTGGCGCCTGCAAAAAAAACATTCCTGAGCATCACAGCGGCTTTAAATTGAATTAGCATCTGCTCTGAAGTCTCCATCCTCGCCAGGTAAATAATTAACATTTATAACAAGGTTCCAGCCCCCATGATTGTGACTTCATCCACGAAGGGATTATTTTTGACAGAAAGAAAAACATTTTAATCAGTGTTTACTGTGCGATGCTAATGTGCAACCTCTTGAACCACTGAAAAAGCGAGCAATAGTCAACCAAACACTAACAGTTTATGCGGTGCATTATTCACACTTAGTTTCTTTCAAGGAGCTGTCTGAAACTTGCTCAAAGCAAATTCCTAAGGCTTTATTTTGTCATGTTTCATATTGCGTAAAATCATATTTAGACTTAGACGAACTTTGATGATCCACAAGGGAAATTGTTCCACGCAGTAGCTCAGTTACAAAGGATGGAAAGGATAAGGATGGAAAGAATAATGCCATACTTGCCAACCCTCCCGTTTTTAGCGGGAGAATCCCGGTATTCAGCGCCTCTCCCGACAACCTCCCTTCTCCCGACAAACTCCCGGTATTCAGCCGGACCTGGAGGCCACGCCCCCTCCAGCTGAATGCGGACCTGAGAGGGGACAGCCGTTCTCACGTCCGCTTTCCTAGCAGCTTGCCTGCCCAATGACGTCATAACATCTACGGCTTTTAGAGAGTAGAGTGCACAACAAGCAGAGAGAGTTCTTGGTTTCTTATGTGGGTTTATTGTTAGGCAGTTTCATTAACGTCCTCCCAGCGCGGTAACAACACACAACAACTGCAGTCACGTTTAGTCTACTGTAAAGCAGTTCGTCTGCCATAAACAGCAATGTTGTGACACTTAAAAGGTATAAAGTTGACTAAAAATGTACCGTAGTAGCAATATAAATATAACATATGTAATATTTACATATTATATATACAGTATATATATATATATATATATATATATATATATATATATATATACAGTATATATACATATATATATATATATATACAGTATATATACATATATATATATACATATACATATATATATATATATATATATATATATATATATATATATATATATATATATATATATATACACTGTATATATTAGGGGTGTGGGAAAAAATTGATTCGAATTCGAATCGCGATTCTCACGTTGTGCGATTCAGAATCGATTCTCATTTTTAAAAAATCTTTTTTTTTTAATTTCTTTTTTTTTTTTTTTAAATTAATCATTCCAACAAAACAATACACAGCAATGCCATAACAATGCAATCCAATTCCCAAACCAAACCCGACCGAGCAACACTTAGAACTGCAATAAACAGAGCAATTGAGAGGAGACACAAACACGACACAGAACAAACCAAAAGTAGTGAAACAAAAATGAATATTATCAACAACAGTATCAATATTAGTTACAATTTCAACATAGCAGTGATTAAAAATCCCTCCTTGACATTATCATTAGACATTTATAAAAATAAAAAAAAATTATCAATAGTGTCACAGTGGCTTACACTTGCATCGCATCTCATAAGCTTGACAACACACTGTGTCCAATATTTTCACAAAGATAAAATAAGTCATATTTTTGGTTCATTTAATAGTTAAAACAAATTTACATTATTGCAATCAGTTGATAAAACATTGTCCTTTACAATTATAAAAGCTTTTTACAAAAATCTACTACTCTGCTTGCATGTCAGCAGACTGGGGTAGATCCTGCTGAAATCCTATAAATTGAATGAATAGAGAATCCTTTTGAATCGGGAAAAAATAGTTTTTGAATCGAGAATCGTGACCCCAAGAATCAATATTGAATTGAATCGTGGGACACCCAAAGATTCCCAGGCCTAATATATATATATATACAGTGTTGGGACTAACGCGTTACAAAGTAACGCGTTACTGTAACGCCGTTAGTTTCGGCGGTAACTAGTAATCTAACGCGTTATTTTTTATTTTTCAGTAACTCAGTTACCGTTACTACGTTATTTTACATTACTTTTAATGTAGTATAAAGTGTGTTAGTGTCGTAGTTCTGATTCTTCTTGTGTCACAAACCGGAGAAGAGAGACCTGCGCTCTGTGTGTGTGTCTGAGTGTGGGGAGTAAAGAGAGAGAGGAGGGGGGCGTGTCTGATCATGGCGGAGCTGCAGTCGAGTTTGTTGGAGATATTTTCACTACTATTCTTTTGTCGAGCACAAAGAAAATAACATTTTAGTTAAATGTAAATTGTGCTTTGGATCAAAGATCCCATCTACTGCCCAAAACAGCAATTCAAATCTGCTGAGTGCTGCAACAAGCTACATAAGCAACATGCTTCCACGTAGCTAGTAAAGAGAGACAGAGACTCCGATGCCACTTTCCCTCCACCACTTAAGGATTAACTCTGCCTCTGTTCATCATTCAGCACTGAAGGTACACACTCTGTCAATCAATGTTCCCTCTAATTGTTCATGTGTGAGCAAAGGCAAGGTGTGAGCATTGAGTGGAGGCCATGTGAGCAACATCAGACGTGCACACTGTGGCTACACCAGCAGCACACCTGTCCCAAACCTGACTAAATAACAACTTACATCTCCATCCATCCATCCATTTTATACCGCTTTTCCCTTTCGGGGTCGCTGGAGTCTATCTCAGCTGCATTCTGGCGGAAGGCGGGGTACACCCTGGACAAGTCCCCACCTCATCGCAGGGCCAACACAGATAGACATACAACATTCTCTTATTATTATAATCAAATGACAGCAGTCATTTCCATTTCTAATATAAGTGTTTAGGCCCACTTACAATGACAATAACAACAAATATTGTTTTTCATGAACTTTGTACCTGTATTGTTTGCCTGGGTGGAGGTCCTGCTTTGGAAATAATTTGTACCCCTTTCAGACATTGCATTTGTTCCCATTGAAACATTCACATGTTGCACAATGAGATGTAAGCAGGGGATCATGTGTACATTCCTGCAACTTCCTGTTTGTAAAAAATATATTTTTAAGAGTATTTATTTAATATACTAATAGCATTTCATGATTAATCTTTTTAAATTAAGATTCCTAATAAATGAAAATAGAATAAGCACACATTTGATTGGTAAATCATAGTGTAAGGACCTGGAATGACACTTTATGTGTGGTGTTGGAGTTGTCCGACTTTTTGTGTGGCTGTAAACGCATCACTGGTTAAGTGCCATATGTGCATGTGTTGGCGCAAGTGAGAAAGAGCGAGCGGCTGCTGTTGATATAACAAAGTTGCTTTTGGTCTGGTTTGTACTGCAGAAAATGACCACTTTTGCTAGATATCATTTTTTTTACTAATGTTTTGGTGATGTGTTTTTGGCTGACAATATAGAGTTTTGCTCAGTAAAGTGACGGATGGAATTCATGTCCTCAAAGCGTCTCGACAGACGTTACAATATTTGAACAATGATGACAAAAACAGTTTTCTCTGTCGTGTCCGTGTCGTGTTGAAAATTGTTATGCGCTTATTTTTTATTTGATTTTGTGCGTGGCATAGATTTGCCGTGCGCAGAGGACGATTGAGCAGTGCGCAATTGCACAGGCGCGCACCTTAGAGGGAACGTTGCTGTCAATTCTCTTATATACTCTTTCATCCTAGACTTCTAGAGTGTTTGACTATCACATCACTCTAAATGTATAGACTATAAAGTTCACAAACATAAAGAGGGATCCTAGTGGGCCATACCAATCTTTCCTTATCTCTAAACTAAAACTGGGGAAATGTGTAGTGTTCTGAGCTTCAGACATGATTTTGTGTCAGAATTCTTTGAGGAAAAAATGCCTGGTTAGGCTTTGTGTATGTAAAAATAAAGTTAAAGTACGTATTTGGTTTACAGCTATGTTGTTATTATGCTGTTTGTTACTTATGTATGTTATGTTGCAGCTATTTAAAATAGTTTTGTCAATTTGTTCTGGCCAGAAACAAATTGGCCTTTGTAACATATCTTTGTCATTGTGTGTTGTATGTAGAGCACATTGCTTAGCAGAGTTCAGTGATGCAAATGCATGTCAAGTTGATCAACACATTGTATTATTCTGCAGTGCAATAACAGTACTGAAATGAAGGCTAAAGGGCATTAATGGGAGCTTTAAAAAAAAAAAGAAGAAAAAAAGAAGTAACTAAATAGTTACTTTTCAAAGTAACACATTACTTTTTGGTGTAAGTAACTGAGTCAGTAACTGAGTTACTTTTGAAATGAAGTAACTAGTAACTATAACTAGTTACTGGTTTTCAGTAACTAACCCAACACTGTATATATATATATATATATATATATATATATATATATATATATATATATATATATATATATATATATATATATATATATATATTACCAATTACCGTGTACAATATTACAGTATATGTAACAGCTGCAGCACAAAAAGGGCAGCATCATTATGAGACATGACGATGGATGTTTTTTTGTTTTTTTTAAATGCATTCTAAATATTAAATAAATGCGATCACTAGTCTGCTTTCATGGAGCCTATGGGAGCTGCTCAATTCTGCTTATAAAGCCCTCAAAAAACATCCAAACACCTTCTTAAGGGTTTTCTATACCTGATGCAAGTATACATGTAATGTAGTAATAAGCACATTTATAACAACATTTAATATTTACGTACAGTACAGGCCAAAAGTTTGGACACCTTCTCATTCAATGTGTTTTCTTTATTTTCATGACTACTTACATTGTAGATTGTCACTGAAGGCATCAAAACTATGAATGAACAACAAAAAAAGGTGAACTAACTGAAAACATGTTTTATATTCTAGTTTCTTCAAAATAGCCATCCTTTGGTCTGATTACTTTTTTGCACACTCTTGGCTCGATGAGCTTCGAGCACACCTGTGAAGTGAAAAACGTTTCAGGTGACTACTTCTTGAAGCTCATCGAGAAAATGCCAACAGTGTGCAAAGCAGTAATCAGAGCAAAGGGTGGCTATTTTGAAGAAACTAAAATATAAAACATGTTTTCAGTTATTTCCCCTTTTTCTGTTAAGTACTTAACTCCACATGTGTTCATTCATAGTTTTGATGCCTTCAGTGATAATCTACAATGTAAATAGTCATGAAAATAAAGAAAACACATTGAAATGATAAGGTGTGTCCAAACTGTTGGCCTGTACTGTACTTAAAAAAGTTTTAATCAACCAAAAAGTTTGCAACTTCCCTTTAGTATCTCTGCGTGCCCCCTAGGAATTGAGGACCACCTGTTGAAGATCTTCGTTTAAGAAGATATGCGATTGAATGCAGTATATTTTTTCTGTCAAAACTGAAAGAACAAATACATTTACATGGTAAAAAATACCGGGATTTCACAGCAACAGTATTTCTTCACAGTAAAATACTGTAATCAAAATGTACATTTGACTGTGAAATTACAATGTGCTTATATTTCACAACAATTACCGTATTTTTCGGACTATAAGTCGCAGTTTTTTTTCATAGTTTGGCCGGGGGTGCGACTTATACTCAGGAGCAACTTATGTGTGAAATTATTAACACATTAGCGTAAAATATCAAATAATATTATTTAGCTCATTCACGTAAGAGACTAGACGTATAAGATTTCATGGGATTTAGCGATTAGGAGTGACAGATTGTTTGGTAAACATATAGCATGTTCTATATGTTATAGTTATTTGAATGACTCTTACCATAATATGTTACGTTAACATACCAGGCACGTTCTCAGTTGGTTATTTATGCCTCATATAACATACACTTATTCAGCCTGTTGTTCACTATTCTTAATTTATTTTAAATTGCCTTTCAAATGTCTATTCTTGGTGTTTGGTTTTATCAAATCAATTTCCCCCAAAAATACGCAACTTATATGTTTTTTCCCTTCTTTTTAATGCATTTTCGGCCGGTGCGACTTATACTCCGGAGCGACTTATACTCCGAAAAATACTGTTATTTCACAGTAAAACACAGTTATATGTAATAATGTTCAATCATAGTTTTAATGCCTTCAGTGACAATCTACAATGTAAATAGTCATGAAAATAAAGAAAATGCATTGAATGAGAAAGTTGTGTCTCTAAACTTTTGGCCTGTACTGTATTTTGATCATTTTAAGCAAACAGCGCATTAAATTCAAAAACGCATTACAACGATGCTTTTTTTTTCTGTTATCACTGATTATTACTCACTGCAGACTTCATGAGAGCCAACAAACATAATAAAGCATCACTTCCTGTATAAGGTCTGCTGTCAGTAGGATGCCGACTGCTGGGATGTTCATATATTCCCATTTAGAAGAACATTTTGTAATAATCCTCATTAAGAAACGGGGTGTGGGGTGGGGAGACCAAATGTCTTTTTGTGTCGTTCACGTCAGTTCCAGGTCCTAAATGGCTGTCTAAGTGTACAAACTTGTCGGATTACATACTCAGCTATCTACTTTACAGGCGAGATGCATGATTTATGATCTACAATAAACTTCCAAGAAGCAGGGAAGCGAGGAAGCAAACATACATCGATGATGTAAACGTAGGCACACACGGTAGTCAACACGTCGCCACTATAGTTTGTGTTGGCGCTTATAATAACACTATTACTATTACTTGGTTAATATTCAAGTCACGAAATGTAAATGGGGTATTGTTGCCGATTTTTGAAAGCTTATTTACTGGATTTTATAGGCGGAATACAGGACCACCCGTTGGCTCTGCTGTAAGTGGACTATTATGTACGTTTATTAATAAAAAAAATAAAAATCACATACCGTATTTTCTGGACTATAGGGCGCACCGGATTATAAGGTCTATTTTCTATCTTTTTTCATATATAAGGCGCACCGGCGCATTAAAGGAGTCATATTATTTTTATTTTTTTTTCTAAATGTAAAACACTTCCTTGTGGTCTACATAACATGTAATGGTGGTTCTTTGGTCAAAATGTTGCATAGATGATGTTTTACAGATCATCTTCAAGTCGCTTTCTGACAGTCGCTTCAGGATGCACCGTTTTGTGGGCGGTTTTATTTACGTGGCTCACCTTTGGCAGCGTCTTTTCTCCGTCATCTTTGTTGTAGCGGTGTAGCGTGCAAGGACGGGAGTGGAAGAAGTGTCAAAAGATGGAGCTAACTGTTTTAATGACATTCAGACTTTGCTTCAATCAATAACGGAGCAGCATCTCCTCATCCGTGGCTCAGTAGTGCAACAACAACGCCGGAAATGTGTCCAGTGAAAAACAATCCGACCGGAACTCTCTAATAACTAAAGTTCCTTGAGTGAATAATGTAAACTCACTACAGCGGTATGTTTTAGCACTTTCATGGTGAGTTTACTGACAGATATAAGTAAGAACTTTACACTACTTTATATTAGAAATGGCAACAGCGGAAGATGAATGTCCCATAACAAGAAGATAGAGAAAAAGAAGCTTATCCACTATGGTGTCACGGACTACAAAGGCTGATGCGCACACATTTTCAGGACTCATCAGCAGGTACCAGAAGGTATGAAAAGTTGCTTTTTCATAATATTGTGAAACAAAACACCAGATAAAATGTCTTACCTTATACACACACCATAATAATACTCGTATGTTGAAGCACAGTACAATCCATCAAGCGGTGCGGCTTCATAGCTTACCAAAGTCGCACTAAAACATTTTGATCGATTTTTGAGCGCCGTCTGTAATGTTCTATATTTTCAATGGAACATATACAATGTTGGTGTTGTTTACTTGAGTCATATTGCAGTCTACACGTATCTCTAATGTGTGACTGCCATCGTATTGCAGTCTACACATATCTCTTTTGTGTGACTGCCATCTACTGGTCACACTTATCATTTCACCATGTACCAAATAAATTAGCTTCAAGGTCGGTAAGCACAACCAAAATTATTCCATGCATTAGGCGCACCGAGTTTTGAGAAAATGAAAGGATTTTAAGTGTGCCTTATTGTCCGAAAAATACGTTACACTCAAATGAACAATTTAAGTGTGAAAGTGGTAATACCCCCAAAGCTATTTCTCTAAAAGCCATACTGTATTATCAGTAAATAACACTTCTTATCATTTGCAATTCAAACAAGCTTTAATTCCGATACAGATCTTTCTCTCTAGAGTGCAGCAAAGCTATAAATATCACCCTTTAGAAGAAGAAACCATAAAATAAGATGCTTATACGAAACATCTTGTTTTTCTTCAAAGGGAAAAAACCTCTGCTTGATCACAAGAAAGCGAGACCAGGCACTGAGCTTTGGAGTGCGGCTCCTTAATAGATTGTGTGGGGAAGGAAGGGGGGTTTATTCCCATGGGAGGCTCCCGTCTAATGCAGTGGAGCACTTACAAGGCTGACAGACACCTTGGCGTAGAATTAAAGGGCCAATCAGTTGAGTGCTTTAAGAACGATGGTACTTTACCATACAGACTACTGATTTATTGCTAATCTGTGTTTATTTACTTAACTGCAGCGAGTATCAGGCTTCCAAAAAAAAAAAAATACAAATCAAAAAGTTGGATTCTCCTGTAAGCCGTCTGTTTCAGGTGAGGCGTTTATTTGGTGAAATGGAAAATGCATCTGTAATAAAATGTATTTGAAAAACATAAATAATTGCCTGGGGTTTTTGGAAACGGCCTATTGAGATGAAGAATCTCTTTTTAAAGAAAGTCCTAGCGCAAACATTAACACCACCAGTGAGGGGGACACTGGGAACAAGCCGGATGAAGCGTCTTGCCCAAGGACACATCAGGCAGAAGTTGGATTTGTACCAGGAACCCTCCCGTTTCCAGACAACCGCTCAACCATCTGAGCCATGTTGCCCCAAGGGATCTGTTAGAGCTATGGACGGGTATCACATTTGAATCGGTACAGGATCCGGGTATCGATATTAGTACTCAACGGTACCAATTTCTGGTGCTTTTGTGTGTGTTCAAATGTGTTAATAAATATTAATCGTTTGTTAACAAGAGGCACATTGTTTTATTTAACACTGAGCTGATAACTGTGCTGTCCAGTTGTTATATTTTGTTTTCTTACACCTTTGTGTCTCCATCCATCCGTCCATTTTCTACCGCTTGTCCCGTTCGGGGTCGCGGGGGGTGCTGGAGTCTATCTCAGCTGCATTCGGGCGGAAGGCGGGGTACACAATGGACAAGTCGCCACCTCATCGCAATTTACATTTACAAACATTTTACTGTATAATATGTTTTTTTTTGTTTTTTTACAACATTTTATGGTAAATGGAAAAACAGTACCACTATTTTTTTGGGGGGGGGCGGGGTTTACGGAAAAATCTTGCAGCTTAGTTGCCAGAATCTTTATGTTAAATTTACATAGTTTTTTACAACATTATATTGTTAATGGAACAACAGTACAAGTTCCTTTTTTATTCTGGCAATTTAGCTGCCAGTTTTTCCATTTAGAGTAATACACCGTTAAAAACAACAACCGTAGATTTTACAGTCAAAAACTGGCAGCTCAGTCAACAGAATTTTAACGCAAAAAAACAGTAGTAGTTTTTTTCAATTTACAGTAATATCCTGTAAAGAACATCGTAAAATGTATTGTAATTTTTATTAATTTGATGGGTAGTTTGCTGTAAAGTTAAGTATTTTTATTTAAACAAAAACATGTTTGGAAAGTATGATAATATACTGTAATATTTATTGCAATATTGGATACTATTAAGGTTTAAAATGTATGGAATATCAAGCAATACATATGTATTTTCTGTCAAAATGAAAAAAATCCATGACATTTAGTGAGAAAATATTAAGTACTTTATTGACACATTTCCAGGTGTTTGCCGGCCAGATAAAATTATGTTGATGAGTTTGACACCTGTGATGTAGTGGGTTTACATAATTCACCCACAGAAGAGGAGAGACAACACCCGATACCTGACTGGAAGGAATCTGGAGAGGAGAGAGAACACCTGTCCAGTGATGAAGAGAACGACTAAGGTTGCCAGCCACGGGAAGGGGTGAAATAGCGCCTTTCTCCACCAAGGCAGCCAAAAGCCCAACGTGGTGTCGGCGGGCCACTAGCCTGAGGCACCACGGAGGGATCTACACGAGCATTAATCAATAATGGACTCATATGAAATTCAGTTTTTGTTCAAAATCAATCATATAACAACAATATTGGTAACTACATTCATTGCAAATGCCGGAGAAAGAATTCTGCAACTATATATATATATATATATATATATATATATATATATATATATATATATATATATATATATATATATATATATATATATATTATGTTCAATGATGTGCATGATCAAGGTATTCTGTTATTCCATTTTACTAATCAGAGGTGAGGCCACTAATTGTGTTCTGTGATATGGCTTTGCTGCAGGCTGATAACAGTGATCGCTCAAAGAGGGTCAGAGGAATTTTACCCTACAATAACAACATTGGGGTTTTCGCCTCTATCTGCAGTAGAGATTTGTAAGGAGGTGGCCTAGGTCAGAAAGCCATCCTGTATGGTCCAGGGTTCTAAAACCCTGGAAGGGGGGTATATAGTGGAATTTCTGACCTTTGGACCATATTTTGTTGTTTGTCAAAGTACAAAGAGAACGAGGTCGAAAAGCATTAAGGAGGACAGGGCGCGTCATCATGACACTGTACAAGATATCTTGATTGTTGTCATGGCGAAGAGAATGTTGATCTAATAACAGCTGGTCCCTGTTGGAAGGACACACAACCACCAGGGAAACAGATAAATAACCAAGTAGACAAAGTCTCGGTAGATGATTCTAACTCTTTCTTTTTTTCCCTGCTCGAGGGAACTCTTTCTTTTTCTCCGGAGAAAATTGTCTGTAATCATGGCAATTCAATCCAACCTTGTATCATTTGATTATGGGTAAATAAAATGTTTGTACTAAATTCACTTTTGTTGCTGTTTAAGATTCGGACATTCCACCACACGCTTAAATCTCTGGAGTCTACATAAGATCTATCCTTCATTTCAAAATTATTTTTTTATTTTTTTTAATGTTGTTTTTTTGTTTGTTTGTTTTCTGCCCTTTTTGGTCAAAGAAAACTATGTTTTTTTTTATGTCAAACACACAAAATATGCAAATTTTTCCACCAAAAATATTTTTCAAAGTGTAATACTTAATGTGAAGTACTCAGAGCCTTGGATAGGTCAATAATTCATAAACACATTGATTTTGATTCAATATTATGTTTTGAGCAATGACAGTTTTGAAGAAGAAAAAAAACAGCTTTGTTTTATTAGTAAACATTGCAACTTTTTCTAAATTACATTTCACCCGTAAGTTTTTTCATTCCACTTTTGTTATGTTTTTGTTTATTTTAATAGTGTTTTTAGAATGTGCTTTAAAACATGAGCTGCGGGCTGCAAATGGCCTCCGGGCCACACTTTTGATACCCCTGCTATAGATAATAAAAAGTTAAATGTGATAAGTCTATCAATAAAAAGCAGAGCCTGGCGACGCATGCGCATTTATCATAACGCACAGTCAGCATCTCTGCTTCAGTAAACAATGATGGTGATGACGTCACTGTCAGGGATGGGAGCGACACTTGCTATTTTGTCAGCCACTTCTCCAAGAGACACCTTTTGAACACTCCTCGCACATTAACACTTCAAAAGGCACATGATTGCCCCGTTTGTTGACCTGCAAAGTATGTTTTTGGGATAGAGGAGTCTGGTCGGGTGCTGGTTAGCTTGAAGCTAACAGCTAGCCTCTCCATCCTCGATGGATGTCGATGCAGCGGGAGATAAAAGTGAAGTTTCCATGAACTCACAAAGACTAAAACAAGTCATTTACTAGAGACATGGCACAGGATGAAGTTAACTTTACACTCACCTTTGTGTTTACCACGAAGTCTTTCTTTTGACAGCCCCTTACGGTAAACTTGTCCGAGTGCAAACTGAGGCAGTATTTGTCATTGATAAAACTTTCGGCGAATCAAAATTTACGACCAATAAGAAAGCAATAAACGGGGACAGAAATTTGACCCGGCAAATATAAACAAAACAAAACACTGCCGGAAAGCAATAATCGATAGAATTAAAAAAACAAGCAAACCGGGCGGTAGGTAAAAAATAAAAATAAATCCACGTCCGGGAGACGCGCGGGGTCCCGGAATTCCGCGTCCTTTCTGATTTCAATGCGTAAAAACACACAAAAAGTGCGTTCACGCCAACACTGGTTGACAGTATAACAAAATAAGTCACACTTATATCCTGTAACATTCACAGTTATAGAAAAAGTGCAGAGGTAGCAATATTCAAAATAACCTCTTGTATATAATGTAAACATAAATAATGCCTCAAAACAGGTTAATTAAATTTAAACAAAAAACAGTAGACAAGCTCTCGCCCTGCACAGCTGTTTTGTGCTTTGTAGTGTCGATATGGACTTGTAGATGGTTTATTTGCCACAGATACATACAGTACGTTCCTGCTTTGCACACAGTGCATTTTGCTTCACATGTGTCACGGCCAGGACGAAAACACGGATACTTTTTCCCACAAATCATCCATGAAGTTGCATTTACGTTTCGGCATCTCTTTTCTTGTGCCCTACCATGAATTGATTAACGTGGACGCCGACTTAAACAAGTTGAAAAACTTATTCGGGTGTTACCGTTTAGTGGTCAATTGTACGGAATATGTACTGTACTGTGCAATCTACTAATAAAAGTTTCAATCAATCAATCAATCTGTCTGTCTGTCTGTCTCGCCACTCCCTCGCTCTCACGCTCTCTGTCTCTGCCCCTCCCTCACGAATGCTGCTGCATGCACTCGCCTCCACAATTTGTTTAGTTTTTAACCCCTTCTTAACCCTGAACATACATTAAAAATACACGCAACTCTAACTCAAAATGCGGGACATTTGAGGCATTTAAGAAACCCCGCACGGACAGCCCGGACAGCCCCGCCAAAGAGGACATGTCCGGGGAAAAGAGGACGTATGGTCTTGTAGTGTAGACACATCTTGAACTCCAACAGAAATGGCTACCTACACACCAAAAACTACAAATTGTAATACCCATTTATGCCTGCAGGAATCATAAATCATTATGACTTATGGACTACAACCACAATGGCGGACAGCTTAAAAAAACTACAAAATTAAAATGACGTATACTTCCTCTTTCCAGTTTAGGCCATGCCCACTTCCTGGGGTCATAAATCAAGCTCCAGCTGGCCCCCCTTTTTAGAGGTACATGGAAGCCACGCCCACTTCCTGTGGGGGTCATAAACCCCCCTCCCTTCCGGTCATAAAACAATCCCCCGCTGGCCCCCCTTTTTTTGAGGTACATTATCTTCTGAAGCCTTTAGAACACACTAACAACTTCTTTTTGACACCATTGGGTCCAGCAACAACCAAAAAAGACATTGAAAAACACTTTAAACTTCAAAGTTTGACCATTTAAACGGTGAGGCTGAGCATCGTGTGTTCCACACAGCACACTACTTCCTCATTCATCCGCCAAGTTATTTTTAGGAGCGACTCAGGTCGGGGACAGAACACGGAGACGGGATTTACCTCACCGTGTTCCGTTTGAGGAGCGCTGACATATACTCTGCACTCTCCAAAATAGATTCAGTTGCATACATAATTCACTTCACCTCAGGCCTTGCAAAAATGCGGGAACACACGAAAGAACACGTTATGGAGCTAGACGTAGGCGTTAAGGACATGTGCTCTGTCTACATCTGTTTGTTTTTATCACATTTATAAAGTTTACCTGCAAGATCAACATGGAGGCAGAGCAGTTTTAAACAACCCAGACCTAAAACTCAATATGGCTTTAGCAGAAGAAAATATCATTAAGATATCTGATTCATTTACCGTATTTTTCGGACTATAAGACGCAGTTTTTTTTCATAGTTTGGCCGGGGGTGCGACTTATACTCAGGAGCAACTTATGTGTGAAATTATTAACACATTACCGTAAAATATCAAATAATATTATTTAGCTCATTCACGTAAGAGACTAGACGTATAAGATTTCATCAGATTTAGCGATTAGGAGTGACAGATTGTTTGGTAAACGTATAGCATGTTCTATATGTTATAGTTATTTGAATGACTCATAATATGTTACGTTAACATACCAGGCACCTTCTCAGTTGGTTATTTATGCCTCATATAACGTACACTTATTCAGCTTGTTGTTCACTATTCTTTATTTATTTTAAATTGCCTTTCAAATGTCTATTCTTGGTGTTGGGTTTTATCAAATAAATTTCCCCCAAAAATGCGACTTATACTCCAGGTGCGACTTATATGTTTTTTTCCTTCTTTATTATGCATTTTCGGCCGGTGCGATTTATACTCCGGAGCAACTTATAGTCTGAAAAATACGGTATATATGATTTATTACAGGCCAGGCTAGTCCATGTAAAAACCGAAATCATGTTTAAGTGTTTGTTTTGTTTTTAAACCTCAACTACCCGAAAAATGTCTGCTAAATATCATAAATCTACAGTCACAGCAGCCCATTTACTATCTTTCATACGACTGAATCCTTGTGCAACCTTAAAGGGGAACTGCAGTTTATTGGGAATTTTGACTATCGTTCACAATCATTATGAAAGATATGACAGATGGATTTTTTTTAATGCATACTAGATATTAAATAAACGTAAATAAAAGTCAGCTTACAGCGCAAAAAATGGGAGGTCCTCTATTTCACCCATAAAATCCAATAAATTCAAAAAGCGCCTACAATACATATAATGTGACTTGATCTAACCAAGTATTAGTGATATTGTTATTATAAGCCAGGGGTGTCCAAACTTTTTCCACTGAGGGCCGCATTCTGAAAAATCAAAGCAAGCGGGGGCCATTTTGATATTTTTTATTTTAAAAACCAATACAATATATGTATAAAAAATATACATTTAAGCCTCCACTCAGGCTTGATCCCGGGGACCCCAAAGGTTTTGGTCAAAAAAATATTAAAAATGTGTCATTATTCAGTATTATTATTTTTATTATTATTCAAGTTTTAAATCTCTAGATCAACATTAGGTCTATCTGTCAAAATAACGGTTTTAAAGATTTAAGTTGTATGCTCTTGTCAAAGAAAACCCAGTTTTTTTATGGAAAAAATACAAAATATGCAATATTTTCACTCAATAAAATTTTTAAGTGGAATATTTGAGATTATATAATAATTGGAGCCTTAAAAAGGTCAATAACTCATAACATTGATTTTAATTCATTATTATTTTTTGAGCAATGACACTTAAAAACAAATCACACTAAATAATTTTAGTGTTAAAAAATAAATTATATTTTTTTTTTACTGTTTGCTTTTAACACAATAATCTCGAGATCAACTTCAGATCTATCCGTCAATTATACGTTTTATTGTTGTTTATGTTTTTAGTTTGTTCGTTTTAGGCCCTTCTTTATAAAAAACAGCTCAGTTTTTTATATGGCAAACACAAAATATGCAACATTTTCCCCCAAAATATCTCAGATGTGACGTAATTGGAGCCTTGAATAGGTCAATAATTCATAATGACATTGAAGAAAGAAACAGCCTGCATGGCAGCTTTGTGTTATTAGAGTATACATTGCGACATTTTCTTGTTACATTTCACCTGTTTGCTCTTTTATACCACTTATCATGTTTTTAATTGTTTTCAATCGTATTTTTAAAATGTGCCGTGGGGCCGTTAAAAAATGACCTGCGGGCCACAAATGGCCCCCGGGCCGCACTTTGGACACCACTGTTATAAGCGCTAACGCAGATAGACTATTTATATCACCGCCGTGATCACTAGCGTGCGCCCCTATGTTTACATCATCGAGTGGTCTGCTGCTTTCTTGCTTGCTTGTTCCCTGGAGGTTTATTGTAGATCACAAATCATGCATCTCACCTGGACAGAAGAAGGTTGAGGGGGTAATCCGACAAGTTGGTACACTGTGACAGCTATTTAGGACACAAAAAGATGTTTGGTCTTTTTTGTATTCAACAAATTGCAAAGTGGAATATTTGAGGTTGGATAATGACAACCTTGAATAGGTCAATAATTCATGACATTGATGTTGATACAGTAAGCAAGGTGAAAAGGTCAAAATTTAAGTGCCATCTGAGCTACAATGAGAGAGAAAGCAGGCAGGACTAGGTTGAGTTTATTGAGTTGACAAAAATATTTTATAAATATCTGCCATGTTATAATATAACCACCCAAGATCATTTCCTTTGCATTCCAGCAGTTTAATGGCAGTTTAACTCATTTACGCTCATCAAAGCTCTTAGAACGATGGTCACGGTTTTCTGGCACCATCTGGGGGTTGAGGTGCACAAATACACCGAAACAAACTTAAAAGGCTACATTCTATGAATAGATTGACTGAATGTACGTGTGCAAGGTTAACTTTTTATTACGATGAAGATCCCACTGCTACATTTCCTTGCTCGGTTAATCAGGAAAATAATTTGATGAACATCTACAATAAGAACAAAAAAAATTATTTTCAAAGTAATTTGTTTAAAGCGGTCACATTATCTTTTTTGTCTACTTCTAAAACATTTCTTTGTGGTCTACATAACGTGTAATGGTGGTTCTTTGGTCAAAATTTTGCATGGATTATGTTTTACAAGACCATTTTCAAGCAGTTTTCTGACTGCGGTTATAGTTACATGGTTCCACTTTCACTATGTTGTCTTCCCTTAAGCCATGTTGTAGTTTTTAGCGCTTCCATGGAGTCTACTGAAAGATATAAGCTTGAACTATACGCTACTTTGTATTAGAGATCGCAACAGCGGAGGATGCATGTGCATGTACGATCCGTTCTGCCCCACAACAAGAAGACAGAGAAAGTAACATATTGACTACAATGGTGGACTCACGCAAAGCTCTTTGGGTAAAACTTTAGCGTATATGTGACGTCCCCTAAAACGTCACAATTTGGGCAAATTCCAAACAGCTTGTTTGGAGGAAGTATGGCAAGCTTAAGTTTAAGATTATTTTATAAATACCATATTTTTTGGACTATAAGGCGCACTTAAAATCATTTCATTTTCTCAAAAATCGACAGTGCGCCTTATAAACCGGTGCGCCTAATGTACGGAATGATTCCGGTTGTGCTTACCGACCTCGAAGCTATTTTATTTGGTATGTGGTGTAATGATATGTGTGAACAGTAGATGGCAGTCACACATAAGTGATACCTGGCGACTGTAATATGATAACAGTAAACAACAAAAAAACTTTAAATGTTCCATGGAAAATATAGAACATTACACACGGCACTCGGGCAGCACGGTGGAAGAGGGGTTAGTGCGTCTGCCTCACAATACGAAGGTCCTGAGTAGTCGTGAGTTCAATCCCGGGCTCGGGATCTTTCTGTGTGGAGTTTGCATGTCCTCCCCGTGACTGCGTGGGTTCCCTGCGGGTACTCCGGCTTCCTCCCACCTCCAAAGACATGCACCTGGGGATAGGTTGATTGGCAACACTAAATTGGCCCTAGTGTGTGAATGTGAGTGTGAATGTTGTCTGTCTATCTGTGTTGGCCCTGCGATGAGGTGGCGACTTGTCCAGGGTGTACCCCGCCTTCCGCCCGATTGTAGCTGAGATAGGCTCCAGCGCCCCCCGCGACCCCGAAGGGAATAAGCGGTAGAAAATGGATGGATGGATGGATGGACACACGGCACTCAAAAATCTGTCAAAATGTTTTAGTACGACTTTGAAGCCGCACGGCTTGATGGATTGTCAGCCCATTACGGCTACAGTAGTAAGAGATACAAGTATTACTATGCTGCAGAGGTGGGACCAAGTCATTGCTTTGCAAGTCACAAGTAAGTCTCAAGTCTTTGCCCTCAAGTCTCGAGTCAAGTCCCGAGTCAAGACAGGCAAGTCCCGAGTCAAGTCCAAAGTCAAGACTGGAAAGTCTCAAGTCGAGTCCCAAGTCCTGCATTTTGAGTTTCGAGTCCTTTCAAGTCATTTTAACCACAGACTAATATTTTTACACAGATTGTGTATGCTTTTAAAACGCTGTATTTATTTATTAAAACAAGTGCATTTGAAATTGCAAGAAAAAAAATAGTGCTGACATTGCAATTCATAATAGCACTATTAACAGTAATTTTAATAGTTTAAACAATTTTAAACATTTAACTCATTCCTTTACAGAATAAACACATTTGCAAAAACAAACATTAACATACTATTGGTTGTATTTTATGAAAATAATATTACCACAGAGTTGAGAAGGAGCAAAGATCTTCAATATTTGTATGTGAAAATCACAAATAAATCTTCCAGGGGAGGATGACACCCCTACAGGGGTTTGGTTTACAAACTTTCAGCCCCACCTAAAACAAAATTCACCAGCCGCCACTGATTATGATGCATTCTCATTTTAGGCAAAATATAAGACAATACTTTCTTAACAGTATAATTGTAACCAGGAATAAGTCTTCAAGTAACAATATTCAAATACTAACATTGTTGGGTAAAACAGCATTTGGTTTTATTCTGAATGTAGTGAAACAGATTGGTGGTTTTAGCTGATATAAAGACTTTCAGGTGTTTATATATGTTTAAGTATTTGGCAGACGCTTTTATCCAAAGCGACATACATAAAAAATACATACATAACAATCACTGTAAACATGATCATTTAAGGGAAGAATGTAATACAAAATATCAATACAAAGTGTCAAGACAGAATAAACTCTCTGCTGCTGCAGCAACAGAGATACAGTCTATAGGTCCCTAAGATATATAGATATCTAATGTATTCATACATTGTTTATGTAGGATATACGCATGTATATATAACCTAATCATATTGTTTCTTCAATTTAAAAATAGCTTACCGTTTTTTCCCCCTTCTCTGGGATTATATTCCCAGTTTTGATCTCGGACGTCTGGTCACTTATAGCGTATAAGAATATTATATAACTGTTAAGCAAACTATGAATAATAAAACTTGCCAAAACATGTGTCCGTTATCATAGCTACACGTATGACAAAAAAACCGCGTGAAAATCAGTGGTATTCAGTGAGGTAAAATGAATTAAATGCGTTGACAGTTCATTGCTCCTGCCAAATGAATTGCACTGAGTGGAGCGGATCACCACTCCAAGATGGCGGCCCCGCGTCTCGTCTGCGCCAGTAGGCAGTAGCGCTCGATGCTGCGTACCCTTAAAACATGTCTATGGTTATAACGTTAGCAGTGAGTTTACAGCCTCGCTGATTTAACTACACAGCAAATAAAAGTCATGTTACTTAGCCAATAAACGTTATCTTACATTCAAAACTGACCCTTCTTTGTGCAACTTCAAATGTCGAACGAAGTTGGAAGTTGTTGCGTCTCCGTCTGTAATACTCGAACTGCGTGATTTGCATACGCAATTCGTTTTTTGTTGACCAAGTCGTAGTTTTTATACCCGAACGAAACCAACTTTGGCATAATTGTTTCTCTCTGCCGCATTGTTTGACAACTCTTGTTCGGTGGTTGTCCTGCAATTGGATTGGATGAATGCTGTGTGATGAAAACAACGTATAACTAATTTGATTGGCTGTTGTACTGACAGCACACACGCTGACAAGCAGCACACACGCTGATAGACAGACAGACACGTACAAAATGAAAGATACGGAGCGCTCCCAAATAACTTTTTAAGCTTTGGGTTTTGGGGAAAGTAGCAAGTCATGTCAAGTCAAAAGGCTCAAGTCCAAGTGAAGTCACAAGTCATTGATGTTAAAGTCTAAGTCGAGTTGCAAGTCTCTTTACATTTTGTCAAGTCGAGTCTAAAGTCATCAAATTCATGACTCGAGTCTGACTCGAGTCCAAGTCATGTGACTCGAGTCCACACCTCTGCTATGCTGTGTATAAGGACTGCAAAATGGCACACATAAGCAGATATATTATCTGGCGTTTTGTTTCACAATATTATGCAAAACCAACTTTTCTTACCTTCTGGTACCTGCTGATGTGCATTTGAGATCTGCATAAGTCCTGAACATTTGCGCACGTCCGCCACTGTAGTTTGTGGTCATGCCGTAGTCGATAAGCTTCTTCTTTTTCTCTTTCATCTTCTGCTGTTGCCATTTGTAATATAAAGTAGCGTAAAGTTCTAACTTATACAGTATCTGGCTATGGAAACGTTAAAAACTACCAGTGTAGTAAGTTTACATAATTCACCCACGGAACTTTAGTTATTAAAGAGTTCCTGTTAGACGTTTTTTCACGGGACACATTTCGTTGTTGTTGCACTAGTGAGCCACGGATGAGAAGATGCTGCTTTGTTATTGATTGAAGTAAAGTCTGAATGTCATTAAAACAGTTAGCTCCATCTTTTGACACTTCTTCCACTCCCGTCCTTGCACGACTTGAAGATGATCTGTAAAACGTAATCTATACAACATTTTGACCAAAGAACCACCATTACATGTTATGTAGACCACAAGGAAGCGTTTGAAATTTACAAAAAAATCATAATATGACCCCTTTAATGCGCCTTATGTATGCTCATCAGCAGTACGCCTTATAATCCGGTGCGCCCTATGGTCCAGAAAATATGGTATCTCTGCAATGCTTCCAAGGTTTGATTTCAAAATTTTCGAGGCTTATGGGAATCCCATATACACAAACACAAGTAACAATAGGTAAGAAAAGTTGGTTTTGTATAATAGGTCGCCTTTAAATAAAAAATGTATTCAATTCAAGAAATAACTCAAAGTTCGAAGCTCTCCACTCATCGACATCTTGGCCAACGAGAAAGTGATTTTAAATGTTAATTTATCCATTTCATTCGTCATTTACAGGTACAGTGGAACCTCGATTTACAAACGCCTCTATTTGCGACCTTTTCAGTTTACGAACCTTTAGATCGCAACAAACATGCTTCATTCATTCATTCATTCATTCATTTTGCATGCCGCTTGAAGCCCCTGGGGGCTTCTATTTTGATGACATCACTTCCATTTTGAAGAGGCGGAAACCCTACGTCTAAGGGTGCAACGGTACACAAAAATTTTGGTTCGGTACGTACCTCGGTTTAGAGGTCACGGTTCGGTTCATTTTCGGTACAGTAAGAAAACAACAAAATATACATTTTTTGGTTATTTATTTACCAAATTTGTAAACAATGGCTTTATCCTTTTAACATTGGGAACACTATAATAATTCTGCCCAAAAATAGAAATAGCTCTGTGTGTGATGGATGTGAGCCACCACTAGGCTGATCAGTGCAACAGCAGGCAGTCATGAATGCTAAGCATAACAATAACATACATTTACACACAGGGTCCATTGCCAGGGTTAATGTGGTCAACATATATAAAATAAAAACTAAATAAGATAAGGCTCAGAATGGTTTCTTAACAAAACCTTTCTACGTATAAAGTGCTTTTTTTGATTGATTGATTGAGACTTGTATTAGTAGATTGCACAGTACAGTACATATTCCGTACAATTGACCACTAAATGGTAACACCCCAATAAGTTTTTCAACTTGTTTAAGTCGGGGTCCACGTTAATCAACATTAAACTGCCTCAAGTGGTTGCTCAGATTAAATAAAATGACAAAACTTTTCTTCTACATATAAAAAGTGCAACATTAAACAGTTTCAAGTCAACTCAGCCTCAGATTAACTTTTCTCCCCCCATCCCCTGACATGTTTATTTCCACAATTGTCGTACCTTGCGTTGGTCAGAGCAATGTCAGTCTGTCTTAGAGATCGCTTTGTGTGATCAGAAACACTTTAAAAGTGTCCAAACTCAATCTTGCTGTATATCTTTGGGTTGCTAGACAACAGCTTTGAGCTAGCGTTTTAGCTAGTTAGCCACCGGCTTTCGGCACCTTCAGTTTGAAGGATTTTATCAGCGAAGGGGGCTTTGTTCGGCAGCAAGTCTTTGATTGTGATGAGACCGAAAAAGATGCTACAGAAGACCTTTATTACAGCGGAGGAGAAGGCACTACCGGGACAAAAGCCGATGAAGGATCGCCTCACACTGCTAGTTTGTGCTGACGCTAGCGGCGACTACGTGAAGCAACTGCTCGTTTAACTCAGAAATTCCCTGAGTGTTTAACAATGCCACAAGTATTTGCAGACGCAAGATACAACTTTTCCTTTTTGATTTTTTATTGTACCAACATGGTGGTTAACATTTTGTGTGTGTGCGCGTGTTGACAGTTATGATAATATTGTTTGGATAAAAAAGTCCCTGTTGAGCCATTTTACCCCCTTATGTTGGTTTGATTTATACACATAGTATCTTTAAAGTGTGCAGTTATTTACTAAAATAGAGACTTTTGTCAAGGCTAGAACTAATTATTCAGGTTTACAAAACCCAAAACCAGTGAATATGGCACGTTTTGTAAATGGTAAATAAAAACAGAATACAATGATTTGTAAATCCTTTTCAAATTATATTCAATTGAATAGAAAGACAAGACATTTAATGTTCAAAATAGGGCTTGGCGATATATACCGATATGCACGATATATCGTGGGTTTGTCTCTGTGCGATATAAAAAATGACTATATCGTGATATTCGAATATACGTTCTCACGCAGTTGCTTTTAGCTGCTGGCATTACACTACAGGCTCTCCTCGCTCTTTCCTGTCTCTCCTTCTCACAGACAGCAAGCTATGGCGTCACATTAGTGCCAAAAATCCAAGCGCATAAAAACTGTTATCGCGCGCTGATTCTCCACTTCGAATGAAAACCAAGGTACATGCACCCTTACACCCCACTGGAATAACACTGTAAGGTAGTCTTCTCCATGCAAGTAGAAGTAGTAAAGTGACATTTTCGTGCACTCCAGCTGAGGTGGAAGCCGCCAGCAGGAGGGAGAGGACGCAGCAGGGCCGTCCCCTTTAATGACATCACACTGAATCAGGAGAACAAGTTGCACATTTGTCCTTGTCTGCTGCATATCTCTTAAAAACCCCCCTTGGAAGTGTGCTACAGTACCACAGTCAGCTGTTTTCTTGTGATTTTGACCGAGCTCCAGCAGCTTATTAAAAGCGACAGGAGGTGTCAGTTAGAACCCCCCCCCCCCCCCCCCCCCCCAGCCCCCGGAGGAACAATTATCTCCCGATGGCTCATTAGTCAAGGAGACGGCGGTATAGCGAGAAAAGCTGTGCGCATAAATAACGACATGTGTCAAAGAGAGAGTGGAAATGATGACACTGGCGATGTTATAGAATGAGCATAATTGAGGGCAGGATGGCGCCTTTGAGCAGCGATGCTACTATTATCTGCAGACACAATGGTTGCATTACAGCAGATATTCTAGTAAAAAAAAACTAAACTAAAAGATGGATGATATTACATGCCTCCTCACAAAGATGCACAACGCCAAGTCTTTAATGTGGGGGCGTTGAGAACGCGGCCTTCCCTGCAGACCGTGTGTTATTTTAGTGGCATACTTGAATAAAATAATAGTTAATAGTATTGCCACTTGAAACAGTTGTAAATGTTCCACGTTCATGATATGAGTATCTAAAATCACCTACAACACAAAGCATGCCGCGTTCCAGGAAAATAGAAAAAAATTAGTGTTGTACGGCAGTGGTCCCCAACTTTTTGTAGCTGCGGACCGGTCAACGCTTGAAAATTTGTCGCACGGACCGGGGGGTTGTTTGTTTTTTTTTGTTTTGTTTTTTTTGTCATAAAGAAATACAATCATGTGTGCTTACGGACTGTATCCCTGCAGACTGTATTGATCTATATTGATGTATAATGTAGGAACCAGAAATATTAATAACAGAAAACTCACTGTAAGTGTATCTTGTGTTTTTTATGTTGATTTAATTTTTTTTTTTTTTTTAAATAATAAAAAATAAAAAATTATTTATTGTGCGGCCCGGGACCAATTGATCTACGGTACCGGTCTCGAATGAGATAAATATTATTATTTGATATTTTACGGTAATGTGTTAATAATTTCACACATACACTACCGTTCAAAAGTTTGGAGTCACCCAAACAATTTTGTGGAATAGCCTTCATTTCTAAGAACAAGAATAGACTGTCGAGTTTCAGATGAAAGTTCTCTTTTTCTGGCCATTTTGAGCGTTTAATTGACCCCACAAATGTGATGCTCCAGAAACTCAATCTGCTCAAAGGAAGGTCAGTTTTGTAGTTTCTGTAACGAGCTAAACTGTTTTCAGATGTGTGAACATGATTGCACAAGGGTTTTCTAATCATCAATTAGCCTTCTGAGCCAATGAGCAAACACATTGTACCATTAGAACACTGGAGTGATAGTTTCTGGAAATGGGCCTCTACACACCTATGTAGATATTGCACCAAAAACCAGACATTTGCAGCTAGAAGTCATTTACCACATTAGCAATGTATAGAGTGTATTTCTTTAAAGTTAAGACTAGTTTAAAATTATCTTCATTGAAAAGTACAGTGCTTTTCCTTCAAAAATAAGGACATTTCAATGTGACCCCAAACTTTTGAATGGTAGTGTAAGTCGCTCCAGAGTATATGTCGCACCCACGGCCAAACTATGAAAAGAACCGCGAGTTATTATCCGAAAAATACGGTAATTCGACCTGAATAGCTGGAGAAGCTAAGATAAGATAAGTATAGCTCGGAAAATAAGCATGTTTTATCAATGTTGTTTTCAAAGAAAGCCTATACTAATTGTATTGTCATCTCAACTTATACATTTTACTACAAAGAGTTAAGGATATATTTTATTGAGGGCAACTCAGAGAACCTTTACCAACAGGTGCATTTAATTAAGAACATCAGCCTTGCTCCTAAAACCTTTTGAATCACTTTGTGTTGCTTTTGCTTTTCATTTGGACTGGTTTATAGTCAAAGTAGCTCTAATTTAATGCTAATTGGTTGTCTATAAGGACTTCTAAGAAGTTATATGTAATGCTTATAGAGCAGTGGTCCCCAACCTTTTTGTAGCTGCGGACCGGTCAACGCTTGAAAATTTGTCCCACGGACCGGGGGTGTGGGGTGGGGGGGTGGGTGGGGGGGGGGGGGTGTTTGTTTGTTTTTGGGGGGGGGGGGGTTTGTCATAAAGAAATACAATCATGTGTGCTTACGGACTGTATCCCTGCAGACTGTATTTATCTATATTGATGTATAATGTAGGAACCAGAAATATTAATAACATAAAGAAACAACCCTTTTGTGTGAATGAGTGTGAATGAGTGTAAATGGGGAAGGGAGGTTTTTTTGGGTTGGTGCACTAATTGTAAGTGTATCTTGTGTTTTTTATGTTGATTTAATTAAAAAAAAGTAATAATAAAAATTGTTCTGGTTTTTTTTGTTTTTTTTTGTTTTTTTTTATTGTGCGGCCCGGTACCAATCGATCCACGGACCGGTACCGGGCCACGGCCCGGTGGTTGGGGACAACTGTTGTACGGTATACCGGTACTAGTATAGTATTGCGGTACTAATGAATCAAAAACGGTACTATATTCTGTTTGAAAAGTACCGGTCCGCCATATTTTTTTTAGTTTTTTTACAGGGATGACGGCGCGTCGTCGTCACGTTGTGACATTGCTGGTTTTACGAGCAGAGGAGCATGTTCGGCAGCGCACAATCACGGAGTACTTACAAGCAGACACAGTGTGTAGACAGAAAAGGGAGAATGGACGCATTTTGGCTTAAAAACTAACGATAAAGGTGAAGTTATAACACTGAAACGCCCTCAGGAAGAGGTGCTTTTAGACATGGCTAGGGAGTTAGCGGCTAATGTCCATCCGCAGTCGGCAGTGTTTTAGCTACTTCTAAATTACTAATCCTCGCCTCCATGGTGAAAATAAAGTGCGCTTTTTACAAGTACCATTATCACTGCAGGACGAGGAATAGCTAAACATGCTTCACTACACACCGTAGGAGGATACAATAGCTCACCGGCGTCAAAATGTAAACAAATGCCATGGGTGTATCTACACCTGACATCCACCGTAATGATACCAAGTACAATAGCGTATCTAGTCGATACTACTATGATTACTTTGATATTTTTTTAGCATCACAAAATATTTTTTCGTTTTTTTAAATGTATATTATTTTTATAAACTCAGGAAAGACGTACCTGGACACATGAGGACTTAAATTATGACCACTGTACGATCCTGTAACTACTTGGTATCGGATCGATACCCAAATTTGTGGTCTCAGCCAAAACTAATGTAAAATATTCAAACAACAGAAGAATAAGTGATTATTACATTTTAACATAAGTGTAGCTAACAAGTGGATTAATAATTCATTTTTTACCATTTGTCCGTAATAATTTTGACAAAATAATAGAATGATAAATGACACAATATGTTACTGCATACATCAGCAGACTAATTAGGAGTCTTCGTTTGCTTACTTACTAATGAAAGAAAAGTTGTCGCCGGGGCAAGCAGTAGAAAATGGATGGATGGATGGATGGATGGATGTCTCGTATGTTCACTATTTTATTTAAAGACAAAATTGAAATAAGAAACATGTTTAATTTACCATAAGATTTTTTTGTAAAATAAAGCCAATAATGCCATTTTTTGTGGTCCCCCTTTACTAAGAAAAGTATCTAAATACATTTTGGTACCGGTACCAAAATATTGGTATCGGGACAACCCTAGATATGACTATTTAATATCACCTCCAACATAAAGCATGCCTCGTTCGGACCCCCAGAAAAATAGAAATAAATAAAATAAAAGACAATATTAGACAGAGGCATTAGCATTGAAAGGTATTAATTACCAATGGCCATCACATACTTTTTCATGAAAATCGGCCGATACTGATCGGTTGTCCGATCCATCGGCACATCCCTACTCTTTACTTTATAATACAACTTTCACAGTTATCAAGCCCATTTCAAATTCAGTTTTACACATCAAGAAACAAAAAATTGCATAAACTACACATTATTGGACTTAGAAAATATTGTATCTTCTTCCTGCTAGGGTATGTTTTTTTGGTGGATTGACTTCTCTGCTGGATTCATGGCTGCAGCACTCTTTCCGCCATCATACTCCATTTGCCATCAGGTTAATTTAAACTAATTTACAATTTAAAACAGATAAAATAAATATGTGTATATGCGGGCATCTATTGTATAATATATAGAACTTCATGATCCCTCAGGGAAATTGAGGTGTATACGCTTAGCATACTTTGACCTGCTTCGGAGTGCATTTAGCATAATAAACAAAGGACACCTCAGCTATAATGTAATAAATTCCACAAACATCATGGAAAAGTTACACTAAATATGTAGCATTCTACCCTGAAAACATATTCTTTATGACGTAATGTAATAATAATGTACAGCATTTACCTTGGAGAGCAGACAGCTACAGTATCTTTACGTCAAACTCACCATCCGCAGCTTCTCCAAATTATCGTGGATAAATGCTCCCGTTTAAGATATTTGAACAACCTTGGCTGGCACAAAAGCTTCAGTATGGTGCTAGTAGTATAACACTCAAACACTGTTTCTAAATGTGTGCAGTGCAGCTTCTAAATAACAAAATCTCACCTCTATAGGGGAAAATAAAAATAGTTTCTTACAAGTATCATTGCTGGAGGACTCGAGGACAAGTAATAGTTAAACGTGTTACACTACTTAGCACCTCTCTGTGTGCAATTTTTACTTTCCACCCACAGTCTGAATGCTTCTGTATATATAATATTTAAACAACACATTCAGAACATTTGTTCTCAGGACTGGACTGTGCACCTTACCTTCTTTTGCACTATGTTTCTTTTCTTTCCGTCCTATATTTTGCATATTTATAGACTGTCGCACTGATACTGGAGTTGCTTTTAATCTCATTGTACCTGTGTATAGCGACAATAAAAGACATTCTATTCTATTCTATTCTACACACTGCAGGAGGCTACAAAAAGAATGCATAGCTAACCACTAATCGGAAAGTATGTATGTAAACAGGAAAGGGTGCTTGATACAAATAGACAGTAAAGTCAAATACTACAGTGATTAGATCGATTGTTCTATTACCAAATACTTTTTGGTAGTTTTTGTTTTAATAAACAAACTCGGGGAATAAGAGCAAATAGTAGTTTCTGCTTTTGTTACTTTGCATTATTGACTTTATTATAAATGTATGTATTAAAAGAGAGTAGGTAAATAACTTGAAAAATTAGTAGATATTGTTATACCGCAACCCTGTGTTTTGGACAGATTATAATTGATAAAATGACATTAAAAATGTGAACGTTCAATGATCTTGAACATTTGAAGTATCAGCATTGGCATGACCAATACTGCCATTGGAACTACTTGGTATTGGATAAATAATCAAAATTGTAGTATCGATTAAACCCTAAAACTATTCTGTTGTATCCAAACAACAGAAGAATACATGTTTATAACATTTTAACAGAAGCGTAGATCAAACCACGTTACAACGGAAAGTAACCAGATATTAACAGTAAATTAGCAAGTAGATCATTAATAATAGTTTAGAGAAAATAATACAACTGGAAATGACACAATATGCTACCACATACATCAGCAGCTAAATCCTGGTTCTATTATTATTTATATGCTAAATCATTTATTGTGGTATACATCGTTATTGCAGGAGGCTGCAATATATTCATCAATCCATTTTCTACCGCTTGTCCCTCTCGGGGTCGCAGGGCGTGCTGCAGCCGCAAAATAAATTTCAGGCCATATTGCCCATCACTAGTGTCATGCTTTTGAGGATTTATATATTTTATTCAATGAATATCATCAGCCTCTTCTAAGCACTCTCATTCACTTTTACTTTATCAGAATCTTTCACATTCTTCAGCTGAAGGCTAATGCTAGCGCAGAAAACCGGATGTTTTGGCGCCGATCTTACGAGGTTCAAATTTTCAGGACTTGTGTAGATCCCAAATACAGATCAGCAGGTACCAGAAGGTAAGAAAAGTTGCTTTTGCATAATATTGCGAAACAAAATGCCAGATAATATGTCTTACCTTATACACACACCATAATAATACTCCTATGTTGAAGCACAATACAATCCATCAAGCGGTGCGGCTTCATAGCTTACCAAAGTCATACTAAAACATTTTTGAGTGCCGTGTGTAATGTTCTATATTTTCAATGGAATATATAAAATGTTGGTGTTGTTCACTTGAGTCATATTGCAGTCTACACGTATCTCTTATGTGTGACTGCCATCATTATGCAGTGAACATGTATCTTTTATGTGTGACTGCCATCAGCTGGTCACACTTATTTAACCATGTACCAAATAAAATAGCTTTGAGGTCGGCAAGCACAACCAAAATGATTCCGTACATTAGGCGCACCGGGTTATAAGGCGCACTGTCGTGTTTTGAGAAAATGAAGGGATTTTAAGTGCACCTTGTATTCGGTAGTTGTCGCTCGATCGCAGTTCGAAATTGGTAGCTTCAATCAGTTTATAGATTTTTTGCGTAAATGCGCATTTTAAAGCATAAAAATGGCTAAATAAGCCAAAAAATATCAATACTACAATGGTATTGGCCACAGGATAAGACCAAACCAAACAGAGCGTGGTTCAGTATTGTGAACACTTCAGCCACATGAAGCATTACTAGAGTAAACAGGAGGAAAAGTGAATGATGTCATGTCTGTTTTTTCATGTTAAAAAATGTTTTTAGAACAGTGTTTCTCAAATAGCGGGTCAGAGAGATGTCAGCAAACAGCATGAAGGATTTTCATTATTATTGTCCTTAGACTCTAGTATTCATGTTAGAATGATGCACAAGCTAGTTGGCGGCAGTGCTCAATGTAATCAACAGGCTGCCTGTTGAATATCAATTCTCAATATTCTGAGGCTAGACCTGACCCATATAAGTCTAAGACTAGATCTGACCAATCTAAGTCTACGAGCATGAGCTAATGAAGTCCACTTGGATGAGAGGCGAAACATCTTCTCAGACAAACCAAACAGCCAATTTGCGATGGATTGAATGCCCTAAGAATATACTGACCTGGATGAATGACAACATCCACAGACAATTCTCAATCGTAATTCAATTTGATTGAAATATTCGTTCCCTTCGGGGGATCGTTTTATGTTCTTCCTATTAAAATATTAATCTTAAAACTAATGATTCCTATTTGCACAAATAGTTTTATCACGATCAGGCTTGGATTTAACAATTAGCAGCTATAAACGAGGGTTAACTGTCCTTTATCAATTGATCAGTCATTTTCCCCTTAGTCCACCAGCGTCAAACTCAAGGCCCGGGGGCCAGATCTGGCCCGCGACATCATTTTATCTGGCCCGCAAACACCTGGAAATGATGTGTCAATAAGTTACTTAATATTTTCTCACTACATGTAATTGATGTTTTTCATTTTGACAAAAAAAAATATATTTACTGCTTGAAATTGCATATCTTTTAAACTTTAATAGTATCCATTATTGTAACCAATATTACAGTACACGATCATACTTTCCAAACATTTTTTGTCTAAATAAAAATAAATACTTAAATATCTGCTTGACTTATGATCTTACAGCAAACTACCCATCAAATTAATAAAAATGACAATAAATGTTACGTTGTTCTTTACAGCATATTACCGTAAATTGAAAAAAACTAAAACATTTTGCGTTAAAATTATGTTGACTGAGCTGCCATATTTTTACTGTAAAATTGTATTTTAACGGTGTATTACTGTAAATGGAAAAACGATACATTAGTTTTTACGGTAGAAAAACTGGCAGCTAAATTGCCAGAATAAAAAAGGAACTTGTACTGTTTTTCCATTAACAATATAATGTTGTAAAAACAATGTAAATTTAACACAAAAATGTGGTACTGTTTTTCCATTTACCATAAAATGTTTTTAAAAAAAATTAAAAAAAACACTATTTTACAGTAAAATTTTGTAAAATGTAAAGTTTTTACTGTAAAATCGACAGTCTACTTAAAACAATTTATATAATTAATAATGAAATCCAGAGGCAAATTCATACATTATTGCATTATCACTGTTACAAGCGGCCCCTCTGATGGCAGCCATAACTGCCATGTGGCCCTCAATGAAAACCAGTTTGACATCCCTGCCTTAGTCCAAGAAAATGTCAATCAGTAACATACTAAATTTAAGCATAACCGCCTTATTGGCATTCACGCTGCCAGTTTAGTCACATCGCTATTAGCATGGTCGTCCTATCCTAATTGGCTACTGTGGACAGCAGCTTTGTCCCTCCACACACACATCTGTCAATCTATTCCACATTATTTTATACTCCCCAAATGTTCCATGTTGGGTGTGCAACAAAGGGCACAGTGAATTTCCCAGATAACAGCATGTTTGTCAGCGATTGTCATTGCCAAGACGTCGCCGTGGTAACGACAGGGGGAAAATAACAAATCCTGACAAACTGAGCATTGTTCTCTTTGTAAAGGTGACATTTTATTTATTTCACCTATTAAACTTAAGAAACACATCTGTAACAAAAAGCAGAGAATAATAACAGCATAAACCAATGAATAAACAAATGAAAACAACATTAAACAAATTAAATTGCTTAAAACAGGGGTGTCAAACTCAAATACAGAGTGGGCAAAAATTTAAAACTGAACAAAGGCAAGGGCCAAGGTTGAACAAATTAACCTTTTAATAGGGACCCAAACAAGTTTTGCATTGAATATTGAACAAGTAAGGCTTATACAACTTTATAGTGACATGCAAAATCGAGTTTCAAATAATAATAATAATAATTAAAAAATATCAATGGCATATCAAATACAATTTAAATGCCTCTTTTCTATTTGCAGCCTTCTGAGGTAAATATCAACATTAACTTTTTCCACAGGCTAATAAATTTGAAAATAAAACAACAATGAATAAACCAACCATTCAGGACTTTAAACTGCTCAGTTTGCAGCACACTGATCTAATCTGATGTGCCCAAGCCAGATACCTGCCATCTTTACTTGGATGCTAGTTCATTAATGTCGGGGCTCAGGCTTTGAGCTGAGGCAACCTTCATTATCGAACGAAGGTGTTCATCAGTTATTATATCTCGTAGTCCACCCGGACCACAGTCTTGGGGGCGTGCTTTTAAGGCACTGCCTTTAACGTCCTCTACGAGCTGTCGCCACGTCCGCTTTTCATCCATTGAAAGTCACAAGATATGTGCGGCTTCTGTACGCACACACATGTGAATGCAACGCATACTTGATCAACAGCGATACAGGTTACACTGAGCTGAACTTTAACACTGTTAGAAATATACGCCACACTGTGAATCCACACCAAACAAGAATGACACATTTCGGGAGAACATCCGCACCGTAACACAACATAAACACAACAGAACAAATACCCAGAACCCTTTGCAGCAGTAACTCTTACGGGACGTTACAAAATACATGCCCAACTACCACCAAACCACACACACACACACACACACACACACACACCCACACCCACACCCACACCCACACCCACACCCACACACACACACACACACACACACACACACACACACACACACACACACACACACACACACACACACACACACACACACACACACACACACACACACAGTTAGTGCTGTCATGGCTGTCTTGAGTTTCCAATATTTTCTACAACTCTTATTCTTTTGTAGAGTGATTGGAGCCCATACTTGTTTGGTTCTTTTATGAATGTATTATGGGTCTACTGACATCACATGGACAAACATAAGACCTCCTGGGGGAAAGTTCTGTGGTCAGATTAAACAAAATTTAGCTGTTTGGCCACAATACCCAGCAATATGTTTGGAGGAGAAAAGGTGAGGCCTTTAATCCCAGGAACACCTACTCAGTGGCCTAGTGGTTAGAGCAGGGGTCACCAACCTTTTTGAAACCAAGGGCTACTTCTTGGGTACTGATTACTGGGAAGGGCTACCAGTTAGATACACACTTAAATAAATTGCCAGAGGTATCCAATTTGCTCAATTTACCTTTAACTCTGTTATTATTAATAATTAATGATATTTATCTTTGTGGAAACACTGATCATCTCAATGATTTATCACAATAAATATATATAGAAACAGATAAATATCAATATGCAACACTTTATTTTTATATTTTCTCTAAGTGCACATTTTTCAAATTGAACATTTTCAAATGATCACTTCTAAGACAGTCTTGTGAAATCACAATATCCCATTTTAACTAGCTAGCCACTAACATTTTTTTAACAAATCATGAATTACTTTGCACCATGTTTGTACAAATAATAACTCATGTAAAATACAAAAGTAAACTCTCAAATTTTTAAATCATGTCACTTTGAACTGGACACCAAATCTGTTATCTGTTTCTTTGTCAGTTAGTGGGAAGCCTGGCATTGCATGCTGTTAACTAGTGTGTTGTACTCTGGTGTGTAACTTGACACTGCAACTCTGAGTGAGTCTTGCAGATGTGCTGATGCACATCTGCACAGAACACAGAACACAGGCGTGTTCTGTGTTTGTTCTTGATGAAGTTCATGTCAGAAAAGGCTGATTCACAAAGATAAGATTTTTCCTCATTGTTTGCGGAACCTTCTTAATCTTTTGGACATATTTTCACAGCAATCTGGCCTTAAGCTTAATTATGATAAATGTAAAATGTTAAGGATCGGAAATCCAAAGGGAACGTCCTTTCGAATGGAATGCAAAGTGCCTGTTTTGTGGACAGATGGACCAGTTAACATACTTGGTGTTGTTGTCCCAGAAAATCTGGAAGATCTAGGCTCAGTAAATTATGATTATCGACTAAGAAAGCTGGACAAAATTATGCAATTATGGAAAGGGAAATCCCTAACCTTGTATGGTAAAATGTCTATTGCCAACTCGTTAATTATTCCTCAATTTATTTATTTGTTTTTGTCATTACCAGCTCCATCACAAAACTTTTTTAAGATTTATGAGCGGAGGGTCTTCGATTTTGTCTGGAACGGCAAACCAGAAAAGATTAAAAGAAAGGTTTTGTACAAAGAGTATGAATATGGGGGCCGGAACTTCTCAACCTTGAAGCTATGTGTCTGTCTTTAAAAGCATCAATTGTTCCAAAGATGTATTTAAACATTGAGTGGTACACAAATGTCCTGTTGGACAAAAAACATGTACTGTATCAAAATAAATTGTATCCTTTTTTACAAGTGATCCCCTCCCAGAGAGTCTGCTGGGAAACATGGCGGGGTTCATAAAGGAAACAATCCACTCATAGTGGTGTTTTCAATTTTATGTGCCAGAAAAAAGAGACGATATTTTGCAGCAGTTAATATGGATGAACTCTAATATTGTAATAGATGGAAAGCCTTTCTTTTGGAAAAATGTGTTTGAAAGAGGAATCATTTTTGTCAATGATATTATCAATGAGAATGGTAAAATTATGAAGTATAATGAATTTAGAGCTATGTATGGTGATGCTTGCTCAAGCTTTTCATTTGATCAACTAACTGGAGTAATTGGGAAAAGATGGAAACAAATAATTAATTATGGAACTACTAAATTATTAGTTTGTAAACCTTTTATAAGAAATTCTAGTTGGCAAAAAGGAACTAAAATAAATAGAAAAATATATATTTTTTATTTAATAAAGAAATCTGTGAAGGCTGCCTCATACAACACAAATGGAAAATGGGAGGACTTTTTTGACTGCCTGTTGCCATGGGATGCCATATTCAAACTAATCTATAAAACCACTATCGATGTGCAAAATCGTTATTTTCAAATTAAAATTATTTATAACTTCTTACCCACAGGGAAAATGTTAAAATTATGGAATATGACAGAGTCAGATGATTGCCGATTTTGTTGTCAGGAGCCTGAATCCACCCTGCATTTGTTTTGGTATTGTCATATTGTGTCTTTGTTTTGGGTGGAAGTTGAAAAAATGTGTTTAAGGATTGGTTTGTTTATGAAGCTTAATGTGGTTTCTGTTATTTTAGGAGAGTTCATTGACAATCATGATTTAGTCAATTTAATTATAGTACTCTGTAAAATGTTTATTTTTAAGGCCAAAAACAGATATTCACTTAGTATTACTTTCTTTAAAACATTTATTCAGTATTTTCTAACTTTAGAAAGTTACATGGTTGAAAACGATAATGATGCCAAAAAACATTAAAAAAAAGATGAGAAGTCCTCAAAGGCTTATTTTGAAAGTATAATTATGTTTATAGATTATATGATATCTGTTGTTGTGTTCCCTAATTTGAGTGACCTGGACATAATCTGGACTGTACATAAATGCTTATTTTGAAAATGTAATTTTGTTTATAAATTATATGCAATCTGTTGTGTTCCCTAATTTTTTTCTGTGTACATGAATGAAAGTGTGTGTTGCTGAGTCCGACTTGGACATTATCTGGACTGGGCCTGGTTTAAAAAACCCTTTAAACAAATCTAATTTCATTGACAACCTGGTCTGTTGAAGAGAAGGCCCTTTTTTTAAAAATAAAATAAAATAAGATAAATAAATAAAAAACATTTTCTTGGATAAAAAAGAAAGTAAAACAATATAAAAATAATTACATAAAAAATAGTAATTAATGAAAATGTTAGTGGACCAGCAGCCTATACAATCATGTGTGCTTCAGGGACTGTGTCCCTTGCAGATGTGTTGTCTATGTTGTGGGAACCAGAATATTGGTAGCAGAAAGAAATAACCCCTTTTGTGTGAGTGGGTGTGGATGAGTGTGCATGGGGGGGTTGTTTGGGTTGATGCACTGATTGAAAGTGTATCTTGTGTTTTTTCTATGTAGATTTAATTTTTTTTTTTTTTTTTTTTTTTTAGAACAGGCCCGCGGGCGACTCATCTGGTCCTTACGGGCGACCTGGTGCCCGCGGGCACCGCGTTGGTGACCCCTGGGTTAGAGTGTCCGCCCTGAGATCGGTAGGTTGTGAGTTCAAAAAACCCCGGACGAGTCATACCAAAGACTATAAAAATGGGACCCATTACCTCCCTGCTTGGCACTCAGCATCAAGGGTTGGAATTAGGAATGAATCACCAAAAATTATTTCCAGGCGCAGCACCGCTGCTGCCCACTGCTCCCCTCACCTCCCAGGGGTGATCAAGGGGATGGGTCAAATGCAGAGGACAAATTTCACCACACCTAGTGTGTGTGTGACAATCATTAGTACTTTAACTTAACTTTAACTTAACTTACCGTCAAGCATGGTGGTGGTAGTATTATGCTCTGGGCCTGTTTTGCTGCCAATGGAACTGGTGCTTTACAGAGAGTAAATTGGGCAATGAAAAAGAAGGATTATCTCCAAATTCTTCAGGACAACCTAAAATCATCAGCCCGGTGGTTGGGTCTTGGGTGCACTTGGGTGTTCCAACAGGACTGTGACCCCAAACAGACCTCAAAAGTGGTAAAGGAATGGCTTAATCAGGCTAGAATTAAGGTTTTAGAATGGCCTTCGCAAAGACCTGACTTAAACCCTATTGAGAACATGTGGACAATGCTGAAGAAACAAGCCCATGTCAGAAAACCACCAAATTTAGCTGAACTTCACCAATTTTATCAAGGGGAGTGCTACAAAATTTTACCAGAAGCTTGCCTAAAGCTTGTGAATGGCTACCAAAAGCGCCTTATTGCAGTGAAACTTGCCAAGGGACATGTAACCAAATATTAACATTGCTGTATGTATACTTTGACCCAGCAGATTTGGTCATATTTTCAGTAGACCCATAATAAATTCATAAAACAACCAAACCTCATGAATGTTTTTGTGACCAACAAATATGTGCTCCAATCACTCTATCACAAAAAAATAAGAGTTGTAGAAATTATTGGAAATTCAAGACAGCCATTGACATAATGTTCTTTACAAGTGTATGTAAACTTTTGACCACGACTGTATATAGGCCACCCAACTCAAGTATTGAAGGATTTGAAGACTGGATTAAGGGAACTTTCAATGAAATCAGTCAAAAATTACTTTTCTTATGTGGAGACTTAAATATTGATCTCTTGAACCCCAATAAGCAGAAGTACATTGATGACTTCACAGATACAATGTATAGTACAAGTTTGTATCCCCAAATCAGAAGGCCAAGCAGAATAGCAAGTCACAGTGCTACACTTATTGACAATATCTTTACTAATGCATTTGATAATAATACAACAAGTGGACTGCCAACAACCGACATCAGCGACCGTCTGCCAGCTTTCACTATTTATGATGGGAACTACAGGAAGAACAACATTGACAAAAGGACATTTCAAAGACTATGCACAGAGGAAAGTATGATTTATTATAAGAAGGTGTAGTAGAATTTCTGACCTTTGACCTATATTTCATGTCTGTCAAGAATGTATGCTCATTTGATTTCTCTTCTATTCTGTGTCCCCGGGTGTGGGACAAAAGTGAATATTAAGTCGTGCCAACCTGTCTACAGAATGTTTTGGTTGTTTGGGTATGATTGGGGAGTCCAAGGATGTTACAAAAACAATCATGACGCACGAGATAAACACAGTGACGCACAAGAGACATATAAAAAATGGCAGAAGACCGGGACTCGAGAGAGATTTTGGCTTGTGTGTGTCTTGTGTGCTCTGGAGTACATTTTGTCTGTTTGCACGGACAACTTAATTCAACCTGCACTTCTGATAATGGGTAAATAAATTTGTTGTACTAAACTACTTTTGTTGCCTGCTTAAGCTTTGGACAATCCGCCACACAAATTGGCGTCACGAACAGGATGGCCCAGAAGCTACAGGTCGACAGCCGCTCCTGCTCTCTCTGTCAGGCAGACAGTGTGTTGCACGCGCGCATCACAAGGTAAGCAGTTTGCTTTAAAGTGTAAACATTTTCTGCCTGGAGAGAGCCGGATCGATAAGACTAATTGCTGAATCTGTTTTTGATAAAAGATAGGTTTAGTCAGGTTCTCCAAAAACAACCTGGAATGGGGTAAATTATGGTTGGATTGAGTTGTTTTATATGTGATCATTTGTCTGTGTGTTTGTTGAAAACTTGTGATTTCTTGTTTTTAGCTACAAGGGGATTGTTAATAGAATTTTGGTGGTTTGGAGTGTTTTAAAGCATAGACCATGTGAGACGAATACATTTCTTAACCTCTTCCTCCTTTTACATTGTCGGAAAAGGAGGCTTCTTTCTGCAAGTGCATCAGAATTAGCCAGAGTTGGATACAGCTAAATTTAAGGCAGGGTTTGCTAACTGGTGTGACATTTGGCCCATACAAATTTATGAAGTCTATGAATGTGCGACATATCTGTCTATGTGGAAACTGCAGCGGTGGAAAAGCCTCATATTAGGTGACCGTTTATTGACTCCGGTAAAGGAGATCAACTGAGCTGTATTTGTCACGACGTTCTGTTTAATTGGCTGCAGATAGACAGGTAGAGATCGGGCTGCATATGGTAGAGCTTTGGTGAAACTTGGTGAAACTGTATGGAACTGACCAAAACATGATGACTGTAGAGAATTGGGTGATTATCAGTGACTCTATGGTGCTTTTATGCTGTTGCCGTGTATTGGTCAGGGAGTAAACCAGGGGCTGCTCGCTGAACGGGTTAATCGCCGTTGTATGAGTAATGAAGGGACCTGTGTTTGTTATGAGACGGCCGGTTCCACAAAAGCACGCGTGCATTAGTTGTTTATATTTGTCCGGACATGGGGTGGTATTGTAATTTCTAAATGTGTGTGTATAATGATGAATGCTGAAATGTGTGTGTATTGAGTGAGTCAGTTTATGTTGGTACATTTAGATATATGCGTAATTTAATAACTTTTGTGGAGCACCTGTTTTCTTATCTGTTTTAATTCCCCTCTAATTGTCTATTCCCCTCTACTGAAAGGCAAACATTATACCTCTCGGTATTCCCCCTCCCTCACGCAACCTCCCCCCTCCCCTCCCTTCACGCTTTTTCTCACAGCCCCGCTATCTGTAAAAGTTGGGAAATTGTCTAAAATGTGTGTGCTTGTGAGAAAGTAGACAAAGTTTATGTACAGAAAACATATGAGTGAATGATCTATCCATTTAATTATCTTATTCCGCTCTCGGAGGTTGGATCGCGGGGGCAGCAGCCTAAGCAGGGAAGTCCAGAATTCCCTCCCCCCTTGGCTATTTGTCCATCTAAGAGTGAATGATAAATGTTGTTTCTTATTACTAAGGTTCTGATATGATACAGCTATGTTTCTGGATGAGAAAAATAGTTGACTGTTTCATTTCTTTTTAACTGTGCTGGTGATTGTAACTGTGTGACACTATAGTTTGCAAGAAGGCTCTCGCTTTTTGGGGAAAGATGTGTGTGCATGTGACTCAGTAAGAAAATAAAAAAGGAGGCCCTGCTGGGAGACATTTTTAGATAAGGAATGTGTGTGTGTGAAGAGGCTGTGTGAGTGACAGCTGCAGGTGAGGCGTGGGCCGAAGAGGTGTGACACTGTTAGCATAGCATTGAGCTAGGTTAGCATTGAGTTAGCATAGCATTGGATTAGATTAGCATTGAGCTAGGTTTAAAAAAAAGATATATATATATATATATATATATATATATATATATATATATATATATATGCAGTGGACAGCTGTACTCAGTCTGAGGAGAGTGCTGACAGGTTGGTGTTGATAATAGGAAAAATAAAATATACTGTATATGAATAAATAAACATTTAAATATCAATACATACATTTGGACTGGGACATTGAAGCATTGTTAAATTCATTAGTCATTAATTATGTGTGTAATATACTGTATTGAACAGCCTTGTTGCTTATCTGATCCATCCAGTTCCTGTGTGGAAGTTGAGACAAACACACGCACATCATAGGTTGGAACACATTGTAGCTTTGAATTAATAATGATATAGCAAACACATTAAATCAAATTTAATTTAATAAAGGTAAATTGATTATTTAATTATATTGACATTTTTATTATTTCAAGAATAATCACGATGAAGTAAAATTTAAATTTATATTCTAAAACATCTAAAAACATCTGTGCTACATGGAGTTTGAAGAAGTACAGATAAGAGACGCCAGACTCAGCACCGTAGTCAAAACAAAACGTAGAGAAGCGTTAAACAAATTCTAATCAGAAGGAAGACAGACCAAAATATGAGAACTTAAGTAAACAGACAGCAAGTAAACCAGAAATAATAATGTAAATAAATAACAAAGAAAGCAAATTTCTATGTGACATTGGTGCATGTAGAATTACATGTAGAGAATAAAACTAAATGGAAATAACTGTCTGCAAGATGAGCAGGACGTCATGAATTGTGCTCGGGTTAACAATAGATAGACAGATAACACGTTATTGATTCCTTCAGGAGAGTTCCCTCAGGAAGAAGAAGTAAAAAGTAAACAGTAACTAATAAGGGTATAAATGGAAACAGAACAGTAAAATAAGAATATAACAAGAGAAACTAGGCATTAGCGACCGTGTTATGAAAAAGGATTGTACTGTTATTGTTTTGCATTCCCTGTCATCCTAGCCCCCACAAAGAGGAGTTGTACAGTCTAATGATGTGTGGGACAAAGGATTTTTTATAGTCTAAATCAGTAGTTCTCAAAGGAGGGTATGGTGTTTTCCGCTCGGACAAAAAGGGGGGTACCTAAGATTTTTAAATATTCTAAAAATAGCAACCATTCAAAAATCCCTTATAAATATATTTATAGAATAACACTTCAACAAAATAAATATTTGGAATTAAGTTCACGAGTCCAGATGGATCACTATTACAATATTCAAAGAAGGTTGATGATTGATTATATGTATAGAAATCTTTATCATAATTTAATCACTTGTTTAATTTTTAAAACGTTTTAGTTATTCTTATATTTTTTTGTTGTTGTCCAAATAAGTCAAGTAAGACCACAACAGGAAGAGATGGATACAGGATGTTGTTTGTAAAGGAAAACGAAAGTGAAGAAAAGATGAGAAAGTGACAAATGAAGGTATTCATAAATGGTATGCTGTTGATTGTGGTTAGCTGCAAGTTTGTTTATTTGTTTGTTTGTTTAGTTGTTTGAGTGAAATGGGAATAAAATCAATAGGAATAATTACATGCAAAATGGAATAAAACTATAATGAATGAATAGATTAAATACGTTTATTTTGGTATTATAATCAACCTTCAACCATTTTGTGTGAGCAGTTTAACAGTACAGATTAGACATATTAACAATCATACACATTTACACACAGAAAGAAAAGAAAAGAAAAAGAATGACCGAAAAAGGAATAGGCGGAAGCCAAAGCTTATATTGACCTATCCTATACATTCACTGGACATTAAATTACCTGGAACATCAACGTTAAAAGATGAAAGTATTTGTTACTATATTTTATAATGTTAAAAAAACTTTACTTTTCAAGGGTCTCTTAAACCATAACAAAAAACTACATGTGTTCAGCTCATCACTGAGGATGGTCCATCATTTGACTCCTAGAACTGAAATACATTTGTATTTTTATTTTTATTTTACTTGACCTATTTCAAAAATCAATTTCCCCGTAAATGATAGTTTTCTCCACATAATGTAAATAAGCTAAGAATACAAACTGGAAGGCTGTTGTTTTTTACTCGGAAATATAATTGCCATTGTTTTCAAATTAAATTATCTGAACATTTAACACATTATGACTTAAAAAAAATGGATTGGTATGATCATAGTAGCATGCTTTGTGTATTATTGAAATGAGCCTTTTAAGTTTAAGTATTGGGTCTATATTTCTTCTATAAACATTCCCCCAAACTTCAAAACAATGCTACATATGGGAAAAATAAATGAATGACACAACATATGCAGACATTTCTTATTCAGCATGTGTTTTACTTTATACCAAATGGCAATGGATTTGGATATTTTTCTTTAATATGTTCAATATGCGGCTTCCAACATATTAATGATCAATTATTATTCTCAAGAATGTAGTTCATATACTCTGTCAATTTCCACTTGATTCAACTTTAATTTTTGTTTCACAATTTGACTTTGCACCCTGGACAGGTCGCCACCTCATCACAGGGCCAACACAGATAGATAGACATACAACATTCAAACACTAGGGCAAATTTTGTCTTATTAATTTCCCCATATTGAGATCTATTACTCAAAACAACTACTTAACCACTATTGTGAAACACCTTTCTAATTTATGGGAGTATTGGGATAGGATTGAGGAAGATGTCTGCTGTGGTGGAGGTGAGTTTGGAAATTAATTTAATAAAAGTAAGTTTAAGTCGGGTAACTTTAAAGTGTAGTCTGACATTTTTAATTTGGAGTAATTTATTTTTATTTAGACATTGCAGTACACCATACTTCTGGGTGTTGAGCTAAAAGAAGATAATGGCATTACAGAATAAATAGCTTTGTTTGTGTGGCGCTTTTCATGCACAGGGCAGACTCAAAGTGCTTCACAGACAACAAAGTGAAATGAAAGAAAATAAAGCAAAATTAAAATGCAGACAATAAAAATAAACACAGTGCGGACGTTAAAAGTTAAAAGATTAAAAGATTAAAAGATTTAGCTGAAAGATAAGGAGAAACGTGAATAAAAACATTCTTTTGTTTTGGAGAAAATTACGCACAGCGGGAGGTCAGAGTGCAAGCATGACAGCTTGCTCGAATCTACTGATAGACAAATCATAGTTTAAATTAACTTATAGATAATCTTTAAGTGAATTAAAAGGGTACTTAAATACACATGAAGTAGTACGTATAATCTTTGAATTAGGGTTAGTGATTAACATTTAATGGGATAGTTAAGACTGTGATTTTAAAACGTGATATGCAAAATTGAACTAACCGAGAGGATATGAAAACGATGGGTGTACATGTTTTGAGTTCCAAATTCTGGAGGGAAGAAACCTCAACAAAACGTAAAACCAGACAGACGGACTTGGGTGGTAGCCGCGGTTGTCCTAGGTCAAGCTAGGGTGGAAACTGTTATGCAGCCGGGGGACTGCCAACTTCTCTGAACAAGACAAGCTCCAAAGTTGTAGCCAGAACATGCTCACAAAAAATACAGGTGTGACAGAGGACGCCCACAGCAGGACGAACAGCAGGATACAAAAAGACCCCCGCTGGACATAAGTGTCAACGGACAATGTTCAACACAATCTTTGAAGCATTCCTTTGTGGTCAACCTGCACACACCTTGTAATGACCAGCTTACGAACTGTGCCCTGATAATTCAATACCACACAGAAGGAACTTCCTGATGTTGCCTGACAGCACGACATCAGCTGACAACTACTGGGGACGCCTCCCAGGAACGAATGGAGGACGGGGACTGCTCCAACTGTCCTAGCACTGGCTGACTGAGGTGCGTCCGTGTGCCCTGCCACCCAAACCGCCAAAGTGTATGATCACCAATTAGACGACTCATAATAGGAGCCTTTTGACTCTTATATATGGTGGGATTCAAGGTATGGCCGCTCATGTGAACTATCCTTACAACAATTAGCATGGTATAAGATGGACAATTAATGTCCCACATTGTTCCCTTGTCCTCTGTCCTGCCTACGAAAATAAAGATTTAGGTCGAATGATTAAAACAGGGCGTAGCTGCCGCTGATTGGACCGATACGCAAATAACACATTTTCAATTATTTCGGTTGTCTGTTAAAAACATAACTATTTGCTGCAATTTGGACATTCCTGCTGTAGGATACAAGGAGCTAGCAGCTACACAACAGCTGAGCTAAAATAACATTTAAGCATATCAAATAATTGTAGTTGCTTATTACATACACAAAGTCGATTAGAGACAGAAGTCTGTAGAAAGTATTCAGTAACAAATGTGTCCGCATCATTAAACTTTCCACAACAAGAAACATACTGAACAAATCCAGCAGTTACTGTCAGACTCTAATCTGGGTTACCTTGTCTATCGGAGACATGGTTTAAACCCACAACACCTTTTGTTCTAATTAATGTCCCGGGGTACAAGATTACAGAAAAAACAGATTGAGTGACAAAGGGGGGAGGAATTATGATTTATGAAAGGGAAAACATTAAAAGTAGATCAATTTGAGTATGTTGAAATTAAAATCACATTTTCCTCAGAAATGTATTTCAAGGTAATTGTAGTATACCGACCGACCACAGCGAAAGACATTTTTCTCGATTCATTTTCAGACATCCTCAAACAGCATAGTATGAAAGAAGTAACGTCATGGGGGACGTTAATCTGGACTGGTTAAATAAAACACGTAGAAAGAAACTTAAGGATATTATAAACGGCTTCTACATGATACAAAGGATAAGCAGCCCTACTAGAATTACAATTGGATGACAAAAATCAAAGAGAACATCTGTAAATACACTAATACAAAACCAGAAAGAAGAGTGCTAAAATAAAAATACCATTGGATTAATAAAACAATTTGGATGCTAATAAGCTCAGCTCTCATAAGAGGAATTATAACAGGTCTAAATACAGATCGTATGATTTTAAAAGTTTTGAGGAACAAAGTTACAATGTTTATGCGGAAGTCTAAGGCTGACTTTCACTTAGAATTAATCAATTCACTTAGAATTAATCAAAGCTGCAAAAGGGAACATTAGACAGTTATGGAAAACCATGTACAAACTTACGGGAAGAGAGCAAACAAGAAACCACACTATAACATTAAATATCAATGGTGCTACTATCGCAGACAGTCTGGACATAAGTAATAATTTTAATGAACATTTCATCTAGTCTGTACAAACCCTAAATAAAAAGTCCCTCAAAATCAGTGCAAATAATTGTCATTTATTCAGGATGGACTAATTTCAGAATTAACAAATGAAACAAAGTTAAGCAAAATCTTCCCTGCATTATCAGACTCACGATCTAGAGATATATATATGGGTTGGACACTATCTTCCTAAAAACGTATAAGGATTGTATTATTGCTCGTATAACAGCAATTGATAAATAAATCAATAACGGAAAACACTTTCCCTACCACGTCGAGAAACTGCTACTATAATTAAATCCATGAAGCAGGAAATAAACAAGACATCAACAAGTACAGACCAATTAGCCTTCTCCCCGTTATAACAAAAGAAATAGAAAATTTGAAGTTAAAAAGTGGCTTTGGAGCAATCAAAGCTGCTCACTCTGTCGCTAAGAGGGGCACTATGTTGACACATCAACTTAATGTGTAGTATATTTATCTATGAGAGCATTGTTGTTGTAAATTGTGAGGTATGGCTGTTAAAATCTTGGTTGTTTTTACGAATGATGACAGATGTGAACAAGAGCATGTATTGTCTTTGTGTGATGTTGTAAATAAGGTGTGGTTGTATTGTATGTTAAGTATGTGTCCATGAACGGGCATTTGGTGACTTTTCTTAAAATTGATTACATGCTACAGTATGATTATTTTTTGAATAATTATTGATTATTATGAATGTATATATTAATTATGGTTAATTTGTGTCATAAATTTATTGCTTGATTTTTGGATCCCTTTAATTTAGGTAGCCAGGGACTGCAGATGGAAAGTAGCTATTTAGATATAATCTGGTACAGAACATATCTGTTTCTGAACTTAATGTTTCTGTGCATTGTCCCATCATAGATAGACTAAATTAAATACAACTATTTAGTGAATTATTGAGGCCACAATAATTCACTAGTTGTTGTAAAATATCAAAGTACTATTGCAAAAGCGAACAGTGACCTCAAACATGACCTGTCCTCTGCCTCTGTTCTTGCTGCACTTGACTATCGCTGCCTTTTCTTTTTCTTGGATATTTCTGAAACTACTAATACTACTACTACTATTACTATTACTATTACTACGACTAACACTGTCCCTGTTTCAGGGACAGAGGGGGGAGGTGAGTTTGGATTGGGTCAAGTTTGAGCGTGTTGAGGTTTTATTTAATCGATATGATCAATCTGGTACAAGGATAAAGGAACGTAATGATTTAGATTGACAAGTGCAGTGGTTGGCGAAAGCAACCCCAACCTCAAAGGAGGATGCCAATTCAGTAATTAAATGTTTTGTGAATTATCTAATATCCCGACATGGTTTCCCCAAAAAGAGTAGGTCAAACAACGGCACCCATTTTAAGGAAGCAGGCTATCATCCTCAGTCCCAGGACCAGCAGCTTCCTAGGAAGGCGGAAAGACCATGAGACCAAAATGGTATGTTTGCAAAATGTAGAATTTGTGTGCCAGTTCCTCTGTGCAGATTTGAGGATGAAAGCAGCCACTCCAGATTCCCTTGCACTCGCTGAGAGGGGCACGGTCAAAGCCAATCCAGGACCAACACCCGATACCTGACTGGAAGGAACCGAGAGGAGAGACAACACCTTGCCAGCGATGACGAGAACGACTAAGGTTGCCAGCCAATGTGTCCGTCGGGACTCCAGCAGCTGTGGAAAGAAGTGTCGGGAGTGCCGAAGCAGCGAGGAGGCCTGGAAGCAAGCCGAGGGCCTGGACCAAAGCCCCACGCCCCATACTCTGCCACAGCCTTCCCCAAAGCCCCCACAGCTCCAACTCTACCTGAGTTTTCCCCAAAGCGGCCAGCGCGCACATGCCATTGCACAGTCTGCCCAATGGACTTAACCACACCCCAAGAAGAGACAGAGACAGACTGTTTGAGTGGATCTCTTTCGTCACCAAGGCAGCCAAAAGCCCAACGAGGTGTCGGCAGGCCACCAGCCTGAGGCACCACCGAGCCATCTATACGAGCACTAATCGAACATGGACTCATACGAAATTCAGTTGTGTGTTCAAAATCAATTGGTAATTAACAATATTGGTAACTACATTCATTGCAAATGCCGGAAAAAATATTTTTGCAAATGTCTTACAGTCATAAGTCTATATACATTCATCTAATTATGTTCATGATCAAAGTATTTGTTATTCCTTTACTAAATCAAAGGGTAGGCCACTAATCGTGTTCTGTGAGATGGTTTTACTGCAGGCTGGTAACAGCGATCGCTCTGTAGGAGGGTCATAGACGGAATTTTGCCTCGTATAAAAACATTGAGGTTTTTGCCTCTATCTGTGGTAGAGATTTAAGTTAGTGGTCTACGTCAGAAATTGTTTTGGTCCAGGGTCTTAGGACCCTGGAAGGAGGGTATGTAGTAGAATTTCTGACCTTTGACCTATATTTCATGTCTGTCAAGAATGTATGCTCATTTGATTTCTCTTCTATTCTGTGTGCCCCGGGTGTGGGACAAAAGTGAATATTAAGTCGTGCCAACCTGTCTACAGAATGTTTTGGTTGTTTGGGTATGATTGGGGAGTCCAAGGATGTTACAAAAACAATCATGACGCACGAGATAAACACAGTGACGCACAAGAGACATATAAAAAATGGCAGAAGACCGGGACTCGAGAGAGATTTTGGCTTGTGTGTGTCTTGTGTGCTCTGGAGTACATTTTGTCTGTTTGCACGGACAACTTAATTCAACCTGCACTTCTGATAATGGGTAAATAAATGTGTTGTACTAAACTACTTTTGTTGCCTGCTTAAGCTTCGGACAATCCACCACAAAGGATCTGAGGAAACAAAGTTGGGACTATGTGTACAATGAAGATGATGTAGATGATTCATATGGGAAGTTTTGTCAACACTTTTCTAACACTCTATGCTAAACATTGTCCATAGAAAGAACTTAGTAAGAAGCAAAACAAAAACAACCAACCACAAAAGGACTGAAAAATGCTTGTAACAAAAAAACAAACATTATATTGAATATTTATAACACAGATCTCTAGAGGCAGAAAATAAATATAAGAAATATAAAAACAAGCTAAATAATATACTACGAACATGTAGGAAAGAATACTACAGTCCATTATTAAACAAGAACAGAAACAACATGAAAGCAAAATCTTAGCACCAATGGTGCTAAGAAAGATTACCTCCAGTACTTTCTACAAACCCTGTTTCCATATGAGTTGGGAAATTGTGTTAGATGTAAATATAAACGGAATACAATGATTTGCAAATCCTTTTCAACCCATATTCAATTGAATGCACTACAAAGACAAGATATTTGATGTTCAAACTCATAAACTTTTTTTTTTTTTTTTACAATAATTAACTTAGAATTTCATGGCTGCACACATGCCAAAGTAGTTGGGAAAGGGCATGTTCACCACTGTGTTACATGGCCTTTCCTTTTAACAACACTCAGTAAACGTTTGGGAACTGAGGAGACACATTTTTTAAGCTTCTCAGGTGGAATTCTTTCCCATTCTTGCTTGATGTACAGCTTAAGTTGTTCAACAGTCCGGGGGTCTCCGTTGTGGTATTTTAGGCTTCATAATGCGCCACACATTTTCAATGGGAGACAGGTCTGGACTACAGGCAGGCAAGTCTACTACCCGCACTCTTTTACTATGAAGCCACGTTGATGTAACACGTGGTTTGGCATTGTCTTGCTGAAATAAGCAGGGGCGTCCATGGTAACGTTGCTTGGATGGCAACATATGTTGCTCCAAAACCTGTATGTACCTTTCAGCATTAATGGCGCCTTCACAGATGTGTAAGTTACCCATGTCTTGGGCACTAATACACCTACATACCATCACTAATGCTGGCTTTTCAACTTTGCCCCTATAACAATCCGGATGGTTCTTTTCCTCTTTGGTCCGGAGGACACGACGTCCACAGTTTCCAAAAACAATTTGAAATGTGGACTCATCAGACCGCGGAACACTTTTCCACTTTGTATCAGTCCATATTAGATGAGCTCAGGCCCAGCGAAGCTGACGGCGTTTCTGGGTGTTGTTGATAAACGGTTTTCGCCTTGCATAGTAGAGTTTTAAAGGCCTACTGAAACCCACTACTACCAAACACGCAGTCTGATAGTTTATATATCAATGATGACATCTTAACATTGCAACACATGCCAATACGGCCGGGTTAACTTATAAAGTGCAATTTTAAATTTCCCGGGAAATATCCGGCTGAAAACGTCTCGGTATGATGACGTTTGCGCGTGACATCACGGGTTGAAGCAGACATTTTGGAATAGCATGGTGGCCAGCTTAAGTCGTCTGTTTTCACCACATAATTCCACAGTACTCTGGACATCTGTGTTGGCGAATCTTTTGCAATTTGTTTAATGGACAATGAAGACAGCAAAGAAGAAAGCTGTAGGTGGGATCAGTGTATTAGCGGCTGGCTACAGTAACACAACCAGGAGGACTTTGAGTTGGATAGCAGACGCGCGATCCGACGCTAGCCGGCGCTAGCCGGCGCTAGCCGCCGACCGCACCGATGATCGGGTGAAGTCCTTCGTCGCGCCGTCGATCGCTGGAACGCAGGTGAGCACGGGTGGTGATGAGCAGATGAGGGCTGGCGTAGGTGGAGAGCTAATGTTTTTAGCATAGCTCTGTCGAGGTCCTGTAGCTAAGTTAGCTTCAATGGCGTCGTTAGCAACAGCATTGTTAGGCTTCGCCCGGCTGGACAGCATTAACCGTGTGAATACAAGTCCAGGGTTTGGTTCGGTGTCTCCTAATAGTAGAAGTAATAATAGTATTGTTGATCTTCTGTCTATCCTTCCAGTCAGGGGCTTATTTCTTCTGTTTCTATCCGCAGTTAAGCACGATGCTATCACGTTAGCTCCGAAGCTAAAGTGCTTCAACGATGTATTGTCGTGTAAAAGTCACTGTGAATGTCCATTTCGCGTTCTCGACTCTCATTTTCAAGAGGATATAGTATCCGAGGTGGTTTAAAATACAAATCCGTGATCCACAATAGAAAAAGGAGAACGTGTGGAATCCAATGAGCCCTTGTACCTAAGTTACGGTCAGAGCGAAAAAAGATACACCCTGGCGTCCTGCACTGCACTCCAATCCTTCACTGTCAATTTCCTCATCCACAAATCTTTCATCCTCGCTCAAATTAATGGGGTAATCGTCACTTTCTCGGTCCGAATCGCTCTCGCTGCTGGTGTAAACAATGTGCAGATGTGAGGAGCTCTTCAACCTGTGACGTCACGCTACTTCCGGTACAGGCAAGGCTTTTTTTATCAGCGACCAAAAGTTGCAAACTTTATCGTCGATGTTCTCTACTAAATCCTTTCAGCAAAGATATGGCAATATCGCAAAATGATCAAGTATGACACATAGAATAGATCTGCTATCCCCGTTTAAATAAGAAAATGTCATTTCAGTAGGCCTTTAACTTGCACTTACAGATGTAGCGACCAACTGTAGTTACTGACAGTGGGTTTCTGAAGTGTTCCTGAGCCAATGTGGTGATATCCTTTACACACTGATGTCGCTTGTTGATGCAGTACAGCCTGAGGGATCGAAGGTCACAGGCTTAGCTGCTTACGTGCAGTGATTTCTCCAGATTCTCTGAACCCTTTGATGATATTACGGACCATAGATGGTGAAATCCCTAAATTCCTTGCAATAGCTGGTTGAGAAAGGTTTTTCTTAAACTGTTCAACAATTTGCTCACGCATTTGTTGACAAAGTGGTGACCCTTGCTCCATCCTTGTTTGTGAATGACTGAGCATTTCATGGAATCTACTTTTATACCCAATCATAGCACCCACCTGTTCCCAATTTGCCTGTTCACCTGTGGGATGTTCCAAATAAGTGTTTGATGAGCATTCCTCAACTTTATCAGTATTTATTGCCACCTTTCCCAACTTCTTTGTCACGTCTTGCTGGCATCAAATTCTAAAGTTAATGATTATTTGCACCAAAAAAAATGTTTATCAGTTTGAACATCAAATATGTTGTCTTTGTAGCATATTCAACTGAACATGGGTTGAAAAGGATTTGCAAATCATTGTATTCCGTTTATATTTACATCTAACATAATTTCCCAACTCATATGGAAACGGGGTTTGTATATACACATACATATATATATATACATACTGTATATAAGTATGTATACATATGTACATACATATATATGCATATATATACATACATACATACATATATATATATATATATATATATATATATATATATATATATATATATATATATATATATATATATATATATATATATATATATATATATTAGGGCTGCAACAACTAATCGATTAAATCGATTAAAGTCGATTATAAAAATAGTTGGCGATTAATTTAGTCATCGATTCGTTGGATCTATGCTATGCGCATGCGCAGAGGCAATTTTAATAATTTTTTTTTTAAATTATTTTAAATTATTATTTTTTTATAAACCTTTATTTATAAACTGCAACATGTACAAATAGCTGAGAAACAAAAATCAAAATAAGTATGGTGCCAGTATGCTGGGGGTTTTTTTTTCAATAAAATACTGGAAAGGATAGAAATGTAGTTTGTCTCTTTTATCCCATTATTAATGGATTAATCGAAGTAATAATCAACAGATTAATCGATTATCAAATTAATCGTTAGTTGCAGCCCTAATATATATATATATATATATATATATATATATATATATATATATATATATATATATATATATATATATATATATATATATTTATTTATTATTATTTATTTTTTTAAACAACAAAGTGAAGGGGATTGGTCCAGGACAGGTGTGCTAATTAATTATCAATATGTTTGCTAATCAACAACAAGCTAACGATGCTTAACTATTCTAAAATATGCATAAACAACAAATAAAACAGTATTTTTACATTTAAAATACTTGACATCGTTAAATATGTAGTAAATTGACACAAATAACTTCAAACAAACGAACAAAAAAATTGCGTGTTAATAAAAGAAAAGTCATCTTTGGCCTCAAGCCAGCCGATTCTTCACACTTACTTTGGTGTTTGGAAGTTCCCCATGTATGCCGCGGTACTCCGGGGCTCTTGATCATGGCTCTTCCGGCGTTCTTCAGCGCGTCCATGCCGAGTTCAGTGCCTGCCCTCCGGCCAGCGGGCAGCCGAGCAGGTGGATGGAGTCTCCGTGCGGAGCTCGACAGGCGGCAGGCGGTTGCGAAAAAGCCCGCCTTCTCGACTCTCTTATCCGGCTTGTCTGTCCTCCTGGCCCCTCCCACTGTTGGTGGTTGTTTGTAGCGGCGGTGACGAGGAACTGAGGCCGTAACGCAGCGACTCGCTGCGGGCGGTGTGGCTCCAAAGTTTAGGGCGTGTCTGCCCAAGGTTGATGGAGGACACCCTCCAAACTATCCGTGTTTAGAAAAAAGATTGAAAAAAATCCACCAGAAATATTCCTACTGTTTGAATATTTATATATTAAGTATTTCTGGTTTATTAATTCATATATATTCATGTATTATGTAAAAAGTGATATACAAACATGCACTATAAATGAGTATTTTATGCAAAGATAACGTTATTTAATGTCATGTATTTTTAGTCAGAAAAACTACAAATGTAATCGTTTCAGTCTGTATTTTGACTCCCTCTGGTGGTTTGCAGCAAGTCATTGCAGCCTCCCAACGTTTTTAATACATCATTTATTTCCTCCTTATAGAGCCCCTATGTCAAACTCAAGGCCCGGGGGCCAGTTCTGGCCCGCCACAACATTTCAAGTGACTCGCAAACGCCTGGAAAAAATGGAGTTCAATAAACTACTTTATTTTTTCCTACTAAATGCATTCCTTTCAATGTTGACAGAAAAAAGAACATATTTTAAACTTTAATATTATATGATCATGCCAAGTATATTATTATATACTGTACTGCAAAACTATTTTTGTGAGATAAAAACAAAGTTAAATATCTACTTGTCACCTTTATGTATGATTTTAAAGCAAGTTATACATAAAACAATCTAATAATGAAATGCATATGCATTTCGATTAATCATGATTAATCGCAGGTTATTATCCGCAGGCATAATGTAAATTAATTTTATAAAAGCGGCCCTCTGAAAGCAGTCATTACTGCGATGTGGCCCTCAATGAAAATGAGTTTGACACCCCAGTTAAAGAGGGGTGTCAAAAAAAAAAAAAAGTTCTAATCTACATTTAAATCACTTCCGTGTGGTCTACAACAGGGGTTCCTAACCTTTTAACCTCGGGGCCCAACTTTTCCACTATGCGAGGGCTCGTTTAAATATTTAAACTGAATTAGTAAATCTTACTCTTGATTGTAATCATATTTAATAATTATATATGTTCACAACCTTGTCAAATAATATGAAACCAGGTGTTATTTATTTAACACATAAACCTTAGGCTTAGGTCAGGCTAATTAGAAAAATGAGGAGTAACCAAATACACTGCATAAGAAGGGACTCTAAATAACTGACAAAAATTAAATGTAAATATAATTATGTTGCTCTGAAATAAATAAACGAAATTAATAATGAATATGTTTCTTAAAGGCCTACTGAAATGAATTGTTTTTATTTAAACAGGGATAGCAGATCCATTCTATGTGTCATACTTGATCATTTCGCGATATTGCCATATTTTTGCTGAAAGGATTTAGTATAGAACAACGACGATAAAGTTCGCAACTTTTGGTCGCTGATAAAAAAAAGCCTTGCCTATACCGGAAGTAGCGTGACGTCACAGGAGGTAGGATTCCTCACAATTCCCTGTTGTTTACAATGGAGCGAGAGAGATTCGGACCGACAAAGCGACGATTACCCCATTAATTTGAGCGAGGATGAAAGATTTGTGGATGAGGAACATTAGAGTGAAGAACTAGAGAGGCAGTGCAGGGTGTATCTTTTTTCGCTCTGACCGTAACTTAGGTACAAGGTCTCATTGGATTCCACACACTCTCCTTTTTCTATTGTGGATCACGGATTTGTATTTTAAACCACCTCGGATACTATATCCTCTTGAAAATGAGAGTCGAGAACGCGAAATGGACATTCACAGTGACTTTTATCTCACGACAATACATCAGCGAAGCTCTTTAGCTACTGAGCTAACGTGATAGCATCTGGCTCCAATGCAGATAGAAACAAAATAAATAAATCCCTGACTGGAAGGATAGACAGAAGATCAACAATATTATTAAACCATGGACATGTAACTACACGGTTAATTATTCTCAGCCTGGCAAAGCTTAACAATGCTGTTGCTAACGACGCTGAAGCTAACTTAGCAACCGGACCTCACAGAGCTATGATAAAAACATTAGCGCTCCACCTACGCCAGCCAGCCCTCATCTGCTCATCAACACCCGTGCTCACCTGCGTTCCAGCGATCGACGGCGTGACGAAGGACTTCACCCGATCACAGATGCGGTTGGCGGCTAGCATCGGCTAGCGCGTCTGCTATCCAAGTAAGTACTCCTTGTTGTGTTGCTACAGCCAGCCGCTAATACACCGATCCCACCCACAACTTTCTTCTTTGCAATCTCCATTGTTCATTAAACAAATTGCAAAAGATTCACCAACACAGATGTCCAGAATACTGTGGAATTGTTCGATGAAAACAGCAGTTTGTATGGTGACACATTGGGTACGAATACTTCCGTTGCCGTCGTGACGTCACGCGCATACGTCATCATACATAAGACGTTTCCAACCGGAAGTTTAGCGGGAAATTTAAAATTGCACTTTATAAGTTAACCCAGCCGTATTGGCATGTGTGGCAATGTTAAGATTTCATCATTGATATATAAACTATCAGACTGCGTGGTCGGTAGTAGTGGGTTTCAGTAGGCCTTTAACTAAAATTTCTATAAAATCCAAGTGCAAAAGAAAATGCAGCTTCACCACTTTAGTCATAATTTTTGTGCTTAAGAAACTTTTCTATGACTTTCGCTACAGACTCCTTTTGTTTGTTTGATATTGTCATCACTGCCACAAGTGGTGGAAAAGTGTATTACAACTGAGTACCGCTGCAACCCATACGGACCACAGCTGAGAAACAGATATTTTTTTGGCAGCCCTTTAGGGGACGCTCGTGGCCCTATGGTTAAGAAACAATGGTCTATATGATATGTATTGGATATGCTTTGGTGCAAATTTTGTTCCACAGTCCCATGTACAACTCGTGGAGGTGTTCTTTTTAGAGGCAAATTAACTTGTCCATGCCCCACCCTCTCTAAAAGTATATTTTGAAAATATGCACTGTTCAAATGTATGAATAAACTTCATAAGCGTTATTTGAATTCACCTTGTGTGTAGCACAATGCCATTGAAAAAAGTGAAAAATGATCAGATGAAAATAACCTCATCCTACCTTCTCTCGTGTTTCCTCAAACCAAGTAATAATGTTGCAATGGCTTTTTTGTCAGAATTCAGCGACTTTCTACAACGGGCGAAATGGCGTAGACAAATAATCACGGGGATATTTTTCTTTTGTAGAAATCAGATCAGTGATGGGACGGCATGAGACGAGAAGGCATGAAATGCGAAATTAGCAGAAGAGAGGAGAGAGGCCATGCAGGCACAGAGTATATATGGCGCAGGGAGGTCAAACTCAAGGCCTGGGGGCCAAATCTGGCCCTCCACATTATTTTATGTGGCCCGCAAAAGCCTGTAAATATTATGCGTTAATAACATGTTTAATTTTTTATTACTAAATATATTATTTTTTTCCTTTTTGACATTAAAAATCATGTACTACATGCAATTGCAAATCTTTTAAAATGCAATATTATTAAAATATTATGTTATCATGGATTCCAAAAATATATTTTGTTAAAATAACAATAAATACTGTACTTAAATATGTGCTTGATTTAAGATTTCAAAACAAATTATCAATCAAATTATAGACTTATTGACAATAGATTTTACAGTTAAATTCCGCCGACTCAGTTTTTTTTTTTACTGTAAAATCAACTTTGGTACTGTTTTTTTTCATATACAGTAAGACACTAAAACATAAAAAAAATAAAAATAAAAAAAAAACATTAAAACAAGATTTTACGGTAAAAAAAAAAGAAAGCAGGTCTGTTGCTTGAATTTTACCGCAAAAAACAGTGCTATTGTTTCTCCATTCCATTCCATTTATTCCATTGTTTTATATGCTGTAAAAAAAAAACCACTGCTTTTACTGTAAAATTCTGGTGACTGAGCTGCCAGTTTTTAAAGTAAAATGTAAATATTTTTTTTGCAGCTTATGTAAAAATATATATTGTTAATGTATCATATATATATACATGTATATTCATACTTACTCATTGTTAAATGCGGCCCTCTGTGGGCAAACATAACTGCGATGTGGCCCTAAATGAAAACCAGTTCGACACCTGTGATATATGGGAATGCCCAATAAAGTACACTATATTGCCAAAAGTATTTAGCCACCTGCCTTGACTGACATATGAACTTGAAGTGCCATCCCATTTCTACCCCATAGGGTTCAATATGATGTTGGTCCACCTTTTGCAGCTATTACAGCTTCAACTCTTCTGGGAAGGCTGTCCACAAGGTTGCGGAGTGTGTTTATAGGAATTTTCCACCATTCTTCCAAAGGCGCATTGGTGAGGTCACACACTAAAGTTGGTCGAGAAGGCCTGGCTCTCAGTCTCCGTTCTAAATCATCCCAAAGGTGTTCTATCGGGTTCAGGTCGGGACTCTGTGCAGGTGAGTCAAGTTCATCCACACAAGACTGTCATCCATGTCTTTATGGACCTTGCTTTGTGCACTGGCTCATAGTCATGTTGGAAGAGGAAGGGGCCCGCTCCAAACTGTTCCCACAAGATTGGGAGTATGGAATTGTCCAAAATGTTTTGGTATACTGGAGCATTCAAAGTTCCTTTCACTGGAACTCCTGAAAAACAACCCCACACCATAATTCCTGATCTACCAAATTTCACACTCGGCACAATGCAGTCCGAAATGTAGCGTTCTCCTGGCAAACTCCAAACCCAGACTCGTCCATCAGATTGCCAGATGGAAAAGCGTGATTCATCACTCCAGAGAACGCGTCTCCACTGCTATAGAGTCCAGTGGCGACGGTCTTTACACCACTGCATCCCACGCTTTGCATTGGACTTGGTGATGTATGGCTTAGATGCAGCTGCTCGGCCATGGAAACTCATTCCATGAAGCTCTCCGCGTACTGTACGTGGCTAATTGGAAGACCTTCCAATTAGCCAATTAGTTTGGAGCTCTGTAGCAACTGACTGTGCAGAAAGTCTTTTTGCACTATGCGCTTCAGCATCCGCTGACCTCTCTCTGTCAGTTTACGTGGCCTACCACTTGGTGGCTGAGTTGCTGTTGTTCCCAAACTCTTCCATTTTCTTATAATAAAGCCCACAGTTGACTTTGGAATATTGAGGAGTGAGGAAATTTCACGACTGGATTTGTTGCACAGGTGGCATCTTATGACAGTTCCACGCTGGAAATCACTGAGAGCGGCCCATTCTTTCACAAATGTTTGTAGAAACAGTCTCCATGCCTAAGTGCTTGATTTTATACACCTGTGGCCGGGCCAAGTGATTAGGACACCTGATTCTCATCATTTTGATAGGTGGCCAAATACCTTTGGTGTATGCTCAATATTTATGACATCACAAATAGCCACACTATTTTTAAAAAAAACCAAAGCATTCAGAGGCATCCATAACTGCATGTGTATATATATATCAACACTATTTTATACATTTAAAACATATTATTACTATTATTTTTGGAAGGTATTATAGTGGGGGCCCTTAGGGAGATTTTAGGGTGTGTTCGTTCACTTTTGTCAAAAAGCGCCAAATTTGGCACAGGTGTAGCTCAGGGCATACTTAAATGATTTGGCTAGGGTGCCCGCGCCGGTGACCTTTGGGGTCGCCACAGCGGCTGATCCAATATGGCCACCACCTGAACACGCTTTTGCCTCTACATTTGAACCAGATGAGCTACAAATCCAAACTTGGTGTCTATTTCATGTTTTTTTCGACAATTAGAAACATGATGGAAAAATCATCTTTATGATTGGGTGTGTCTGGACCAATGTTCCCTCTAATTTTTCATGTGTGTGAGCAAACGCAAAAACTCCCTGAGCGTTCAGTGGAGCCCAAGTGAGCAACATCAGACGTGCACAGTGTGGCTACACCAGCAGCACACCTGTCCCAAACCTGACTAAATAACAAGTTCAATCTCCATCCATCCATCCATTTTCTACCGCTTGTCCCTTTCGGGGTCGCTGGAGCCTATCTCAGCTGCATTCAGGCGGAAGGCGGGGTACACCCTAGACAAGTCCCCACCTCATCGCAGGGCCAACACAGATAGACAGACAACATTCTCTTATTATTATAATCAAATGACAGCAGTCATTTCCATGAGGTTATTTTCTAATATAAGTGTTTAGGCCCACTTACAATGACAATAACAAAAAATATTGTTTTTCATGAACTGTGTACTTGTATTGTTTGTCTGGGTGGAGGTCCTGCTTTGGAAATAATGTGTACCCCTTTCAGACATTGCATTTAGTTCCCATTAAACATTCACATGTTGCACAATGAGATGTAAGCAGGAATCATGTGTACATTCCTGCAACTTCCTGTTTGTAAAAAATATAAATATATTTTGATTAGTATTTATTTAATATACTAACAGCATTTCATGATTAATATTTATAAATTAAGATTCCTAATAAATGACACTAGAATAAGCACACATTTGATTGGTAAATCATAGTGTAACGACCTGGAATGACACTTTATTTGTGGTGTTAGAGTTGTTCGACTTTTTGTGTAGCTGTAAACGCATCACTGGCTAAGTGCCATATGTGCATGTGTTGGCGCAAGTGAGAAAGAGCGAGCAACTGCTGTTGATATAACAAAGTTGCTTTTGGTCTGGTTTGTACTGCAGAAAATGACCAGTTTTGCTAGATATCTTTTTTTCACTAATGTTTTGGTGATGTGTTTATGGCCGACAATAAAGAGTTTTGCTCAGTAAAGCGATGGATGGAATTCATGTCCTCAAAGCGTCTCGACAGACGTTACAATATTTGAACAATGATGACGAAAACTGTTTTCTCTGTCGTGTCCGTGTCGTTTCGAAAATTGTTATGCGCTTATTTTTTTATTTGATTTTGTGCGTGGCATAGATTTGCCGTGCGCAGAGGACGCTCGAGCAGTGTGCAATTGCACAGGCACGCACCTTAGAGGGAACACTGGTCTGGACACTTAATTAGCATATTTCCAAGATGGCGGCTATGTACAAATTAGGTGTACCTTAACTTTTGATACTTTTGGCAAACTATTTTAGGTTTTTTGAGCATCAGAAACATACTGGAATGATCAGATTTATGATCATTTATTTATTAGAGCACTTTAATTTCCATATTAACAACATAGCCATTATCTACCCAAAATGTATTGCACATATATTTCAACACAGATAGAATGTAAAGCTACAGATATATTTCATTGTGACATTAGTAAAGAAGAGAAAGTCAGTGTTACCCCCTCTCCCCCCTGTAATATAGGTTTCTGTTTCAACAGAAACAGAAACGTATCTTACAGAGAAGGCTCCGACACTGTTATCCACACAGTGTGATAATAGTTTGGTCCCTCGACAGGCTACTGTTGTGTCTACTGACTTCTCCTGATGTGAAAATCATACAGAAGAGCTTATCTATGTACAGTCATTCTACTGCCTAATCTAACACTGTGAAAATCATCAACATTATTTTCATGTAATGCATTTTTCAGTGTAGCTATTATCAAACAATATGGCCTCCACATCATCTGATAGTAATAGTAGCAGCAGCAGCATTAATTGGGACTTATGTTGTCTCTGCCAATTACAGTCTGATGACCCCTTCCAAACACCCAAAAGCGAATGACTTTTGTCGCTAGAAAAGGATCTCAAAGATTTCATTGAAATTGCGAATGCTATACCTTCATATATAAATGTCACAATTGATCAATTGAATGATGGGTCAGGTATCGCATCAACACTTGTATTAAATAAGGCCAAATACCACAAACACTGCAGAAGCTACTGTAGTAGTTCTCGTGTTAAAAGGGCTCGAAAGCATAAAGATCATGCTGTCCCCTCCTTATTAAGTCCTAAAAAGCTTCGATCAAGTCATCCCCAAACCAGTGGTATTCATTGTGTGATATGTGAAGGGGAGGATACGAAAGATCTGCTCAAGGCATTAACAAATAATGTTGATTCCAAAATGAAAAGCTGGGCAGAATCTAGTAAAGATTTTAAACTTCTTTGGAGATTAGTTACTCAAGTGTCTGATGTGCACGCAGCAGATGTGTACTATCATACCAAATGTTATCTGAACTTGAGATATGCAGCACAAGCTGCACAACATAAAACATCTTCCAGCATATCAGAAGAAGAAGCGTCTACCAGTGAATCCAGGGAAACCTTTGACCCTCTGACTATAGCGCAAATTGTTGCCCTAGTTGAGGATTCAGATTGCTCCTTCACAATTTCAAATTTAAGGCAACTCTATAGAACCCTTATGAATGAACGTGGGCATGTCTGTTGTTATAGTGAACCTCACACAACAAGATTCAAGACACATCTCCTCTCTTTTCTGCCTGACTGGAGTGACCACCAGAAAGGGAGGGAGACGTACATTGCAAGCAAGCAAAAAGTGGCAGACAGTGTAGCTAGAGGCCATGATTCCAACCAGATTGATCAAGATGAGGCACTTTTGTTGACAAGGGCTGCCTTGGTTTTACACAAGTATTGTTTACAACCAGGACACAAATTTGATGGCACCTAACCTTCCAACTGTCTTACGGTATCTGTTCCTGAACCTTTAAGACTATTCAATGACATTGTCCTTCAAGGATCAGGACTCCTCAAAGCCTATGGGGGTCCAGCACACTAACCTGGATGTGCACACTTGGGGCGGCTTTTGTCATGTAAGTGGGGAACAAAAACAACAACCCCCCCCCCCAAAAAATAAAAAAATAAATAAAAAAGGGAGAGAAGAATACAGCCTCCACATGGCCTCCCTCGCAAGTAGCCAAAGGGTAGTTGCCCTTTAAGCGAAACAATGTCTTCAAAATGTCACAACCACAGCCGACCCCCCCCCCCCCCCCCCCCCCGACATTTCATATAAACATTAGAAAGGAATCATGCATGTTGCACCAGGTATTACTCATAGCAATGCCCAAGTTACGTCCAATGTCTTCAGAATAGCAAAACGCCACTTGGAAATATGCAAATTAGGGGTCTAGACACACCCAAAAATAAAAATGAGCATTCCAACACATTTCTAATTGTCAAAACACATGAAATAGACACCAAGTTTACATTTGTAGCTCATCTGTTTCAAATTTTAGAGACAAAAGCTATTACAAGTGGCGGCCATATTTGATTGGCCGCTGTGGCGACCCCAAAGGTCACTGGTGCGGGCGCCCTAGCTAAATCATTTAAGTATGCCCTGATCTACACCTGTGACAAATTTGGCGCTTTTAGACAAAAGTGAACGAAAATATCCCTAAGGGCCTCCACTATTAAGTTGTTTTCATAAAATTGTTGTGCACCCAACAGCCAGAGCACATACACTACTGATGTGTTTTTCTTTCTAATGCAGCTAAGTAAATGAATAGACAGATGAATATTATTTACATTATTGATTTTGTAAAGATAAAAAAACATCTTAAATATAGTGCGATATTTATTAAACCCATCAGAGGTTCTAATATCTCCCCTCAACACTCATAAAGCAAAGCAGTGCCTGAACAGTCGGTAGTTGATGCTCTTAATGGTGCTGAATGTTACACTTGCTGCTGTAATTGTACCGGCCTGTGATCATTGCAGAGGGTCCTTATACAAGTTGTGGTATAGAGTGTATGTGTGTGTTTGTGTGTGTGTGTGTGGAGAGAACATTTATCTTCATCGTGTGGCTAAAAGATGAGGAAGATCACTGCAGTGATGCTATATGTTGTATACAAGTGAGACTAATGCAATGTCTACCAGACGCATTGCGTCATCATCATATGCACCGTCTGGGGAATAAAATGCAGACACTTTAGGGTTTGTAGACAAAAGTCTGGGGACACTTCTCAGAATGCACAAGACGCACAGTGTGATATGTTGTGGTTGTCTACAACCATTGTTTCAGTTTTTTAGGATTCACAAGTAAAGTGATGAAGCATGATTTTAAGTTCAAATGTTATTTGTCGTGTTCACACTATTAGATTGTGTTGTTTTTTGATAACATCCATAAGACATCCAGTGGGATACATCATTGTGGTCTATTGCCAACATGGTATTGTATGTTTTACAAAGAAAACATATATATATATATATAAATGATAAATGGGTTATACTTGTATAGCGCTTTTCTACCTTCAAGGTACTCAAAGCGCTTTGACAGTATTTCCACATTCACACACACATTCACACACTGATGGAGGGAGCTGCCATGCAAGGCGCTAACCAGCACCCATCAGGGGCAAAGGGTGAAGTGTCTTGCCCAAGAACACAACAGACGTGACTAGGATGGTAGAAGGTGGGGATTAAACCCCAGTAACCAGCAACCAGCGCAACCCTCCGATTGCTGACACGGCCACTCTACCAACTTCGCCACGCTGTCCCTATATATATATATATATATATATATATACACACACATATATATATATATATATATATATATATATATATATATATATATATATATATATATATATATATATATATATAAATATATATATATATATATATATATATATATATATATACACACACATATATATATATATATATATATATACACACACATATATATATATATATATATATATATATATGTGTGTATATATATATATATATATATATATATATATATATATATATATATATATATATATATATATACACACATATATATATATATATATATATATATATATATATATATATATATATATATATATATATATATATATATATATATATATATATATATATATATATATATATATATATATATATATATATATATATTTTTTTTTTTTTTAAAGCAGGGGTGGGCAAACTACAGCCTGCGGACCACATTGGTCCCTTTAACGCGGCCCGCCAAATATTACAACAGAATTGAGCAAAGATCTGTTTTGAGATCTGCCACAACAAAACTGATACTAGACTTCGACGCACTGGCAAAAATGGGTGATCAACAACACCCGTCCCACTAAAAGACAACGTAAGTGTTAACCCCTCTAATACCATTTGTATGTTTCTTTGATGATATGATACTGTTGAAAATGTATGTATTATGATTAAAAATAGCCCATGTTTGAGAAGCCTACTCTTAGTTCCAACAGATATGATATGCTTTGAAATGCATCATGTGCTCGCCCGGCCTGTCTGTCAAATTTCACAAGCCAAAGTGGCCCCTGAGCCCAAAAGTTTAGGTTTAAGTGTTGATCGTTTTTGGTTTGGAAATATACACAAATCAAATCAAAGAATCTAAACCTTTTCAATTAGAAAAGACAAATTGATGCTAATTGTACAAATGAATGTGCATTATTTTAATGGGATTACTTTAAAAATATCTAAAGATGTCTGGTGGGATATATTGCGGTCATCTACAACCCTTGGACAAAAACAATGGAATCACCAGACTTGGAGGACGTTCATTCAGTTTGATGTTGCAGAGGAAAAGCAGATAACAGACATGACACAAAACTGTAGTCGTTTCTGGCTTTAAGAAACACTAAAATAAATCAGGACAATAAATGGTGGTAGTAAGTTTCATTTTAGGTCAAATGGAATGAAATTAAAATATGGAATCAATCAATTCTGAAGAAAAATATGGAATCGTGAAGTACAAAACAACCACTACAACACACCACTTGTCCAGTACTTTGTTGCACCACCTCTGGCTCCTATAACAGCCTGCAGTCCATAAGGCACGGACTTAACAAGTGACAAACAGTACTCTTCTTCAATCTTGCTCTTACTTTCTCTGATTGCTGTTGTCAGATCAGCTTTGCAGAATGGAGTCTTGTAAAGGACCCTTTTCTTCAATTTCCACCAGAGTTTTTTCATTGAATTGACATCCAGACTATTTGCAGGCCATGACACTGACCTTATGTATCTTTCTCCAAGGAAAGATTTAAATTGTTTTGCTCTATTGCAAGATGCATTATAATCTTGATTATGATGTCATCATCTCCAAACATCCTTTTGATTGATGGAATAAGAAAAGTGCCCAAAATGTCAATGTAAATTGCTGCATTTATCGAAGATGTAATGACAGCCATTACCTGACATGCAACCCCATACCATCAATGACTGTGGAAATGTGCATGTTTTCTTCAGGCAGTTGTCTTCATAAATCTCATTGGAACAGCACCAAACAAAAGTTCCAGCATTGTCACCTTGTCCAGTTGCAGTTTCACAATTCATCACTGAATATGACTTTCATCCAGTCATCCATATTGCATTATTTCTTTTCCTTAGCCCATTGGAACCATGTTTGTTTCCTTTTGTTTTACTATATTTACATCCCATTTCCTTTAGGCGGTTTCTTACAGTTCCATCAGACAGTCACTCCAGTTTCCACCCGTGTTTTTTTTCTTGTTTTGCTGTGCATTCTCTGTCATCAGTTTTCTGTCTAACGCTTTGATGTTTTCATTGGTCTACCAGTATGTTTGCCTTTTACAACCTTCTCATGTCATTTGTACTTGGTCCAGATTTTAGACACAGCTGACTGTGAACAACCAACATCTTTTGCAACATGGTGTGATATTTAGCATTGCGGAGAGGTTCAATCTTCCTTTGTTTCATTATCTCTCATGTTGAGGCTATGATTCATGTCAATTTACCTGGTGCAACAGCTCTCCAAGGTGTGACACCTCCTTTTTAACTGGAGACTAATGAACATATTTCATTCGATGCACGGGTTAGCTTTGGAAATGAATACTTACAAAGTGATTCCATAATTTTTTTCCTCAGAATTGAGTGATTCCATAATATGGTATTACTCTGATTGATTTTGAGGTGAATTATACCGTGTACCATTTACTTATATGATTGTGAGCTAGCATATGTTTGTATTTGGTCATATAATCCTTTAGAGGGTTATACTACTAAGGAAATATGCCCTTAGATAACTTCAAAGGTGCACATGCCCATCAAAAGCTCTCTAGAGAGTGGTGGCTCTTGGCCCTATGACAACTGGAATCCAGGTTTGGATTTAAGGAGTGATAACAAAAACATTAACAACATCTGGTAGAAAGCCCTCACAGGTAGGAGTAAAGGATAGGGGTCAGAAGGTCACCCGACTCAAACTGATCAGAGGAATAATGTCAGGGAAAGATTGACTGGCCAGATTGCCCGTCTCCAAGGCTAGAACTACAAAGAGTAAGGGTCTTCGTTTAAAAGGTATTAAAGGACAGTTGTCCAAGAGGACAGGAGAGGAGTAATCAGGCCCACTCTTTCTCCTGGAAACTGCAGTTCCAGTCTGAGGCTCGCTGAAACAAATAAAGATTTTTGTTCGACGATTCCTTGTTGGCGTCTTCTTGGCTCATCACACAGTCATTCTGTCCTGGGAGAGTGACACGACCATCAAATACACAACTATCTAAAAATGAATCTGTTACTGACTACCACAATTTACTGTCTCAATTTCTTTTAATGTTTCCTAAAGCCAGAAAGTTGCCATTTGAGATTACTAGAGTTTTGTGTTATGTCTGTTAACTGCTATTCAAACAACTGAATGAACATCCATAATTTTTTTGCCAGGGGTTGTATAACCATCTGTTTTGAAGACGATTCATGTATAATTATGAAGGTTAGTGTTTTGTGGCAATTACACGACTGGTTTCATTGAATTTCCTTGAGCGGCGGGGGGGTCTACAACCATTTTGTTTGTAAGTTTTATGAGATCGATGAAGAAAAAACTCAAAGTTTGACATTAATTATGTCATATTAATTAAAGTGTGTTAGCAAATCTCTGGTGGGTCAGCTCCAACCATGCAGTTCTAATTAGTTAGGGCACAGGTGTCAAACTCAAGGCCAGGGGGCCAGATCTGCCACGTCATTAAAGTACTTTACATTTTCTTACTAAATGTATTAGTGGTTTCCATTTTGACAGAAAAAACACATGCCTCAATGCAATCGCATATTTTTCAAACATAAATATTATTAACAAATTTTCATACATTCAAACAATGTTTTTGTTAAAATTAATACTTTTTATCTGCTTGACTTATGATTTCAAAGCAAGTTATTCATCAAATTGTCAAATTTTATAAATAGATTTTACAGCGACTATGAAAGTTACTGTAGTTTTACAGCATTTTACTGTACTTGGAAAAAAAACAGTACCACTGTTTTTTGACCATAAAACTGAGCTGCCAGTATTTTACTGTAAAAAATGGTGGTACTGTTTTGCTATTCACAATAGTACACACTAAAATCTACAGTTGTCGTTTTTACGGTAAAATCCGGCAGCTAAATTTCCAGAATTTTACTGTAAAAATGCAGTTTTATATTTACAGTAAAAAAAAAAACCACTGTAAAATTCTATCAACTGAGCTGCTGGTTTTGTACCATGAAAAAAGTGGTACTGTTTTTCCCATTTACAGTGAGATGCTAAAAACACCACCATAAAATTTACGGTAAAATGTTTGCAACTGACCTGTCAGAATTTTACTGTAAAAATGCAGTTTTATATTTACAGTAAAAAAAACACTGTAAAATTCTATCAACTGAGCTGCCAGTTTTGTACAGTGAAAAACAGTGGTACTGTTTTTTCCATTTACAGTAACATGCTGAAAAAAACACTGTAAATTTTACGGTAACATTTTTGTGACTGACCTGCCAGTTTTTTTCTGTAAAAAATGGTGGTACTGTTTTGCTATTCACAATAGTACACGGTAAAATCTACAGTTGTCGTTTTTTACGGTAAAATCCGGCAGCTAAGTTGCCAGAATTTTACTGTAAAAATGCAGTTTTATATTTACAGTAAAATAACACTGTAAATTTTACAGTAAAATTCTATCAACGGAGCTGCCAGTTTTGTACCGTGATAAAACAGAGGTACTGTTTTTTCCATTTACAGTAACCTGCTGAAAAATAAACACTCTAAATTTTAGGGTAAAATTTTTGCCAGTTTTTTACTGTTAAATCTACAAAAAAAATTACATTGCTGTACATAAAAAAACAAACCATCAAATGCAAAAGCAATTGTGTGATGATAGAACAACATAACTGCGATATGGCCCTCAATTAAAACGAGTTTGACACCCCTGAGTTAAGGGATCTTGAATTTGAACTCTTCGTTGACTCTAAACTGGGGTAACGCAGAATCACTAATATATTCAAACACAGTGTTACCGTTCAAACTGTGTGTAATGTTACAGTGGCCGACAATATTAAATCGACTTGTTAAATAAAACCTCTGCCTTGTTTTTAATGAATATTTAGGCTTACTGACCTACTGTACTTTAACGTTGGTCAATACGGTGGTACTTGGAGTGTTTTCTGAGGTGGTACTCAGTGGAAAAAAGTTTGACAACCACTGATGTAAGACATTTTGGGTCATTGAAAGCTTTTTCAAACTTTCTTGTAATCCGACCATATTTTCGGTATATTAGATGGAATTTTTACCTGACATGTTTCCACTGTCGTCTGCAGACTTCTTTAGAAGGGTCACCTTCTGGGGGGATATCACCACATGGGCTCAGGAACACTTCAGAAAACCACTGACAGTAACTACAGTTTGTCGCTGCATCTGTAAGTGCAAGTTAAAACTCTACTATGCAAAGCGAAAGCCATTCTTCAACAACACCCAGAAACGCCGCCGGCTTCGCTGGGCCCGAGCTCATCTAAGATGGACTGATGCAAAGTGGAAACCAGGTAGACTTGACAGGTCTGCCGGGTTGGCCACGCCTGTAAGAACAGCTCATAGGCAACAAGTCACAGTGGTCAGGTGACCCTTCTGAAGAAGACTGTAGATTCCATCTAATATACCAAAAATATGGTCTGATTACAAGAACATTTGAAAAAGTATATAAATAAGAAGAAATAATGAACCTTTTTGAGCTAATTGAAAGCGTGCTTTTTTTCTATCGCGTGTCCCAATACTTTTGTCCATACCATGAAGTCACGATGCACCTTTCAGGCATGAATCGCCTTCGGATGCTGACTCTGCGTCTGTCCTCCCCTGCCGTCCTTTCCAAGTGATCATGCTTTATGCGAGGGTCTCTTTATTTAATGATGGGGGGATGGGGGGGGGGGTCGCTACAGGTGAGATGAGACAACAAACAAGACGTCCGGTGAATGAATGAAGTCGCCAGCTAGCATGCTGTGAGGTTATAATGCTCTCCTGATTGCAGTGGCATGCTAACTTCCTAGCACACACAAACTATGGATCTCCTCTTCCTCATTGGTTAAAGGCATCTGGTGGGAGGGTCTGGGGAGCAGAAGGCGGGCCGAGGCCTGCGGGTCCATCCGTCTGTTCACCGCCCCCCTTTTTAGTGGGTGTTATATTCCCGTACGTAGACCCTGTGCATCATATCATACGTGGTCTGTTTCTAGAAACACGCTCCCTTCTTCCCTTCCTGGCTTGTCTCCTCCGTCCACCCCCGACTGTCCCTGCAGCGACTCGGCTGACAAGCTACGGCTGGACAGGACGCTACTAAGGCTGGACTGGCGAGCGCCTCTGGGGTGGGTCTCGATTTCCACGCGGACTTCGATGTTGGTCCCGTCCCTGCACCGACATAACAGAATCAAACACGAACAAGCCGCCATCCGTCTGGAAGTGTGAGCGCCAACCCATTCGGGAGCTATAAACGACAAAATTATTTACCTGGAAGGAAGCACTTGTGTGCGCTCTGATTGGCTGTCCTCCTGGGCGTATGCGGGACGCTCAACCGACTCCTCCTCCTTTGGGAAAAATCCGCCGAGCGGGGCGGGCGCTGCGCTGGTGCTCGGAAGGGAGCTGGTTTCCTGCACGCTGACCTCCTGGAGGCCGGAGGCGTCGCCGAGCACAGGGTTGCTCTGGGCCGTCCAGTGGTCGCTGACCACGTGAGAGAATAGAAGGTCTAAAAGGGGAGTGGAGAACTATGTCAGAACAGGATGTGGAACATACTTGATCAAAAACTGTAAAATCACTACTATCCTGCAAGGAATGTGGGATACGGCCTAAAATCTGTATCACGAAATACAAAACACAAAACCAGTGAAGTTGGTAGGTTGTGTAAATGGTAAATAAAAACAGAATACAATGATTTGCAAATCCTTTTCAACTTGTATTCAATTGAATAGACTGCAAAGACAAAATACTTAGCGTTTGAACTGGTAAACTTTGTTATTTTTTGCAAATATTAGCTCATTTGGAATTTGATGCCTGCAACATGTTTCAAAAAAGCTAGCACAAGTGGCAAAAAAGACTGAGAAAGTTGAGGAATGCTCATCAAACACTTATTTGGAACATCCCACAGGTGAACAGGCTAATTAGGAACAGGTGGGTGCCATGATTGGGTATAAAAGCAGCTTCCATGAAATGCTCAGTCATTCACAAACAAGGATGGGGCAAGGGTCACCACTTTGTGAACAAATACATGAGCAAATTGTCCAACAGTTTAAGAACAACATTTCTCAACGAGCTATTGCAAGGAATTTAGGGATTTCACCATCTACGATCCGTAATATCATCAAAAGGTCTAGAGAATCTGGAGAAGTCACTGCATGTAAGCGGCAATGCCCGTGACCTTCGATCCCTAAGGCGGTACTGCATCAACAAGTGACATCAGTGTGTAAAGGATATCACCACATGGGCTCAGGAACACTTCAAAAAACCACTCTCAGTAAATACAGTTTGTCGCTACATCTGTAAGTGAAAGTTAAAACTACTGTGCAAAGCCAATGCCATTTATCAACAACATCCAGAAACGCCACCGGCTTCGCCGGGCCCGATCTCATCTAAGATGGACTGAAGCAAAGTGGAAAAGTATTCTGTGGTCTGACAAGTCTACATTTAAAATTGTTTTTGTCCTCCAGAACAAAGAGGAAAAGAACCATTCGGTTTGTTGTATAGATTGACGATAAATGTGAAGTTATAACACTGAAACGCCCTAAGGAAGGGGTGCTTTAAAACATGGCTAGCTAGCTAGCAGCTACCATCCATCTAAATCACTAATCCTCGCCTCCTTGGCGACAAATAAAGTGAGTTTCTTACAAGTATAATCCCTGCAGGACGAGGAATAGCTAAACATGCTTCACTACACACCGTAGGAGGATACAATAGCTCCCCGGCGTCACCGCTAACAAAAGCTAGCGCGCCTGAATTTAAACAAATGCCATGGGTGGATGTACACCTGACATCCACTGTAATGATACCAACTATAAGAGCGTATCATGTCGATACCACTATGGTTACATCTATATTTTTTTATCGTCACAAAATATTTGGTCCTTTTTTAAAATTCTTATTATGTTTATAAACTCAGGAAATACGTCCCTGGACACGTGAAGACTTTGAATATGACCAATGTATGATCCTGTAACGACTTGGTATTGAATCGATACCTAAATTTGTGCTATCATCCAAAACTAATGTAAAGTATCAAACAACAGAAGAATAAGTGATTATTACACATTAACAGAAGTGTAGATAGAACATGTTGAAACGGAAAGTAAGCAGATATTAACAGTAAATGAAAAAGTAGATTAATAATCAATTTTTACAGCTTGTCCTTCATAATTTTGACAAAATAATAGAATGATAAATGACACAATATGTTACTGCATATGTCAGCAGACTAATTAGGAGTCTTTGTTTGCTTACTTACAACTAAAAGACAAGTTGTCTAGTATGTTCATTATTTTATTTAAGGACAAAATTGTTCTTTGATTGCAATAAGAAACATGTTTAATGTACCCTAAGACTTTTTCTTAAAATAAAGCTAATAATGCCATTTTTTGTGGTGCCCTTTATTACAATACCAAAATATTGGTGTCGGGACAACCCTAGTAGTATCCCGGGGAAGGGAATCAAAGCATGTGCATCTGGCCGTGATCCTCATAAAACTGTTCAATCTTTTCCTGACACATGTCTGGAGACCATCATCCCCATCCCCCAAAAAGCTGCCATAGACAGCCTGAATGATTACAGACCAATAGCCCTGACATCTGTAATCATGAAGTGTTCACAGACTGCCTCCCTGTGCTTCGACCCCCACCAGTTTGCGTGTAGGGCAAACCGGTCAACGGGGGACGCCATGGTTAAATGCTTCACACAGCGCTGAGTCACCTGGAGACCAAGAAGAGCTATGTGAGGATGCTCTTGGTGGAATACAGCAACACCATCATCCCGGATATTCTTTACAAAAAACTCCTGCAGCTCCAACTGGATGAAAAACGTCCTCTCAAGCCGCCCACAGTCGGTGAGACGCAGGACTGGATCACCCCAAGGGTGCGTCTTGAGCCCTCTACTGTACACACGACTGTACTGCGACCCACCCAACCAACTGGATTATCAAATATGCGGACGACACCGCCGTGGTTTGATGTATCCATGGTAAATTGTCTCTTTGGTGCTTCAACAACAACCTAAAGACTAAAGAGCTCATTATGGGCAGTAAAAACAGAGAGTTTATTCTGTTTTTGAGATGGTCTGTTTTGTTGAAAATATTGAATATGACACAAGTATTTCACACTGAATTTGTTTTCAATGAAATTGTCAGCATAATTTGATGTGATAAAGACACAAACAAACCTCCACATCCATGAAACAATAACTCAAACTACCTCATCCTGAACTCTTGCATCTTTTATTGCACACTTTATGTACATCCGTTGCACCTTCCGTATATATATTTTATATTTATTGCGCTACCCTTCAGTTTTTCTACTCATCGCACTTTCAGTATTCATTTTCTTGTAGCATTTTTTATATATCTGTTTTTAGTGCCATTTTCATGCTTGTGTCTTTGTGTGGCTCTGTGGGAGTACCTCCCCCCTAGTCTTGTTGGAACCCCCCAGTTCAATGACAGTGAAGGTGAATCTAAATCTCTTAACATGAGGAGCATACACACAGGAAGGAATGCATTTGTTCTTTTGTGGTGTAAAAAAGAATGTGTCCATCAACAAATGTTAACCATAGAATCAAATAATTCATACACCGTGTCCAATCTTATTGAACCGTTCATACACTAAATCGTATCGCAACGAATCCTTCTGTTTTATACATAAATCGTTTTTTAATCGCATCGTAACCAATGTATTGAGATGCGAATTGAATCGTCCATCACAAATAGATTTACAAAACACAAAACCAGTGAAGTTGGCACGTTGTGTAATTTGTAAATAAATCCAGAATACATCCATCCATCCATTTTCTACCGCTTGTCCCTTTTGGGGTCGCGGGGGGTGCCTATCTCAGCTGCATTTGAGCGGAAGGCAGGGTACACCCTGGACAAGTCGCCACCTCATCACAGGGCCAACACATATAGACAGACACCATTCACACTCACATTCACACACTAGGGACCATTTAGTGTTGCCAATCAACCTATCCCCATGTGCATGTCTTTGGAGGCGGGAGGAAGCCGGAGTACCCGGAGGGAACCCACGCAGTCACGGGGAGAATATGCAAACTCCACACAGAAAGATCCCGAGCCCGGGATTGAATTCAGGACTACTCAGGACCTTCGTATTGTGAGGCACATGCACTAACCCCTGTGCCACCGAGCTGCCCTGAATCAAGAATACAATGATTTGCAAATCCCTTTCAACTTATATTCAATTGAATAAGTTTCTGGGTGTTGTTGATGAATGGCTTTGGCTTTGCATAGTAGAGTTTTAACTTGCACTTACAAATGTAGCGACGCACTGTAGTTACTGACAGTGGTTTTCTGAAGTGTTCCTGAGCCCATGTGGTGATATCCTTTACACACTGATGTCACTTTTTGATGCACTACCGCCTGAGGGATCAAAGGTCACGGGCAATCAATGTTACGTGCAGTGATTTTTTCAGATTCTTTGAACCTTTTGTTACAGACCGTACGTAGATGGTGAAACCCCTGAATTCCTTGCAATAGCTTGTTGAGAAATGTTCTTAATTTGCTCATGCATTTGTTCACAAAGTGGTGACCCTCACCCCATCCTTGTTTGTGAATGACTGAGCATTTCATGGAAGTTGCTTTTATACCCATCCATGGCACCCACCTGTTCCCAATTAGTCTGTTCACCTGTAGCATGTTCCAAATAAGTGTTTGATGAGCATTCCTCAACTTTCTCAGTCTTTTTTGCCACTTGTGCCAGCTTTATTGAAACATGTTGCAGGCATCAACTTCTAAATGAGCTAATATTTGCAAAAAATAACAAAGTTTTCCAGTTCGAACGTTAAATATCTTGTCTTTTGCAGTCTATTCAATTGAATATAGGTTGAAAATGATTTGCAAATCATTGTATTCTGTTTTTATTTACCATTTACACAACGTGCCAACTTCACTAATTTTGGGGTTTTGTATAAACCCCAAAAAGCGTAGGAAAAAGTAGTGACTTTTATTTTGGAAAATACAATAATTAAATATGAACTGATTAAAATCATCAGAAATAATATCATGTCATCCAAAACGGATCTAATCTAATGTCATCTGAATGCAACTGGCCTCGTAATATTATTTTTTTTGGCAACAGTTTGATATTTAAAGAATCAAATAGGGATCAGTTACATGTGAGTCGTGAACTTACAGCTAGCCAAGTCCTCCAGTTGAATCTTGTGTGTGTCAGGGGACTCGCTGTTGGGTCGACACCAGCCGTTCCTGCAGAGCGACATGGGCACCACACCGTACACGTACGTCAACATGAGCGGCATGCCTACACCTGCAAAACAAACAAAAAAATCAAGCAATTTGACAGAGAGAATTAGACATACAGTATAGTTTCTTACTGTGATACAACAGAGTAAACACTAGAGGGAGCCTTTCCAAGACAGGGTACTATTTAAATACCGGTAGGCCTTATCCTGTATGTCAGGCCTGGGCAAATATTTTGACTCCCACATTGAGAGAAAACATTTTTTCTGGGGGGCCAATGTGTGTGTATAAATGATATATACACATTTATCTGTAAAAATCTGCTGTACAGTATGTGTGTTTGGGTCCCTTTTTTTCAGGAACACTAATACCAAATTGTCCCAATGTCTGATATAGTTCTAAAAAAGTTATGACAGACCACCTCAAAAAAACGGAATGGAATTTTACGGTTTGTTACTGAATGGGACACCCAAAATGTACATGTAAATAAAGCAAGTGGGATTTACAATATTCACTATGAACAATAAAACACTGAATATTAACAACATATGAACGTCGCTCCTCTTTTACTTCTCAGACCAGCTACTCAATAGTTGTGTATCTTTTACAATCAAGCAAAACACAACAAAAATGTAAAAAACAGCAAAATATGAATGCAATGTGTAATAAACACCAACAATATGACATATTATCAATTTTATGCAGAAATTTGTTGTAAAAATCTGCTTCCGCATCTGTTCCTGACACATGCGTCTGGGGCTGGCTGCTCTGAAAACAAACCACGCCCACTCTGCTTTGTTCCTGGTCTGAGCTGCTGTGACGTAGATTACCGTAATAACTCCTATAACACCCAAAAGCACAGATTTCAAACATTGAAATACTTTCTATAGTTCAAGACTCACGGTCATTTAAAAACATCACTGCACATCATAATGGCAGCTACAGTTTTGATGTTAAAGGTCTAAAAAAATGATGTCGGAAGTCCGGCGGGCCGGATTGCCCAGGTCTGCTGTATGTGCAAGTTTTCAGAGTCCATCCTTAACCCCTGACCAATCGCAACAAATTAGGCATGGTCAAGGACGTTGCCTCGATGCAAAATATTTGGGAATGTATGCGTGTGGTCATCAAAATGCTACCTTGTGATACAAAAGCACCAACAATTTGTTGTATAATTCTCATCCCACTCAATTCCTCCTTACCTACAGTGACCGCTGCTATGACGGGCGACACAAACACTGACATCATCACGCCGCTGGCCACCGTCAAGTAGTGCTTACTTCCTGAGATATTGTTCTTCTTACAGCGACCATGGACCTTCAAAAACAAAAACACAATAGTTCAATTGTTGGTGAAAATGATCATAATCTATAGCATATATATAACCCAGCATTCAAACATTACATGATAACTATAACCTGATCTTATGCCAAACATCATTCAAAATCATCAAGATTCTTGTTGTGCTTTAGGACAAACTGTGAAAGTATATAGATTAGTGAAAAATTATGCCTGGCTTGCTTTAATTTAAGATGAAAATGTCTGAAAATTGCTAAAAATAGATAATAACTTTTGACCTTTAAACCTGCTGTCTTGGACATATTGAGCCAGATATTAAAAATCAACAGGGTTCTTGTTGAGCTTTAGGACAAACTGTGAAGGTCTGTAGATCAGTAAAAAATTATGCCTGACTTGCTTTAATTTAAGACGAAAATGCTCTAAAAAAAAACAAGAATAACGTGTACAGTCGTGGTCAAAAGTTTACATACACTTTTAAAGAATATACATTAATGTATGTCATGGCTGTCTTGAGTTACCAATAATTTCTACAACTCTTACTTTTTTGTGATAGAGTGATTGGAGCCCATACTTGTTCGTCACAAAAAACATTCATGAAGTTTGGTTCTTTTTTCTGAATTTATTATGGGTCTACTGAAAATGTGACCAAATCTGCTGGGTCAAAAGTATACATACAGCAATGTTAATATTTGGTTACATGTCCCTTGGCAAGTTTTACTGAAATAAGGCGCTTTTGGTAGCCATCCACAAGCTTCTGGCAAGCTTCTGGTAGAATTTTTGACCACTCTTCTTGACAAAATTGGTGCAGTTCAGCTAAATGTGTTGGTTTTCTGACATAGACTTGTTTCTTCAGCAATGTCTACATGTTTTCAATGGGGTTTAAGTCAGGACTTTGGGAAGGCCATCCTAAAACTGTTATGTACTGAGAAGGAGTTGACGGCACAGACACCAGGGGGCAGTAAAGTTCTATGATTTATTATATATATATGACAATGTTTATATAATAATCATAAACAATACTAACTAGAACTATAGAATGGAGTGTGTGACAAAACCCAAGAGTGTGTATGTTTGAGGCTATGTGTATGGTTAGCTGAAGAGTGTGTTACCAAGTGTTGAGGAGAGCGAGAGGAGGGACAAAGCAGGAGGGCAGTCCGTGCACAGGCAAGCTGTCGAGGGCAGGAGAGAAGCAACAAAGTCCGTGTCCAGACGAGGGTCGAGGATCGAGGAAGGCAGTCCAAATCCACAGGGGAACAACGGGAGATCACAAAGGGTAAGACTCGGGAAGGCACTGTGGGAGGACAACAAGGACGTCAGAGACGGAGGGAAAACGCAGAGAGAAACAGCGAGCATAAGGCTTGTCGGCTTACGGTACACAAAGGGTAATTAAGTTCCCGCAAGGATCCTTGGGTCCACTGGTCTTTATACAGCTCGCCCTCATCAGTCCCAGGGGTGCAGATTGCAGATCGGCCACCCCCTTGCCGGCATGTGGGCGTGACGCGGCCAGCGCGAGCAGGGGCGTGTCTCGGCGCGCTGCCAGCGGAGGTGTGGCAGACCCAGCTGCCAGGGGAAAGCGGGTTCGAGCCTGCGCCGTGACAAAAACCTTCATTGTAGCCTAATTTAGCCATTCCTTTACCACTTTTGACGTTTGTTTGGGGTCATTGTCCTGTTGGAACACCCAACTGCGCACAAGACCCAACCTCCGGGCTGATGATTTTAGGTTGTCCTGAAGAATTTGGAGGTGATCCTCCTTTTTATTGTCCCATATACTCTCTGTAAAGCACCAGTTCCATTGGCAGCAAAACAGGCCCAAAGCATAATACTACCACCACCATGCTTGACGGCAGGAGTGGTGTTCCTGGGATTAAAGGCCTCACCTTTTCTCCTCCAAACATATTGCTGGGTATTGTGACCAAACAGCTCAATTTTTGTTTCTTCTGACCACAGAACTTTCCTCCAGAAGGTCTTATCTTTGTCCATGTGATCAGCAGCAAACTTTAGACGAGCCTTAAGGTGTCGCTTCTGGAGCAAGGGCTTCCTTCTTGCATGGCAGCCACTCAGTCCATGGCTATGCAAATCACGCTTGACTGTGGACACTCAATCAATCAATCAATCAATATTTATTTATATAGCCCTAAATCACAAGTGTCTCAAAGGGCTGCACAAGCCACAACGACATCCGCGGTACAGAGCCCACATAAGGGCAAGGAAAAACTCACCCCAGTGGGACGTCGATGTGAATGACTATGAGAAACCTTGGAGAGGACCGCATATGTGGGTAACCCCCCCTCTAGGGGAGACCGAAAGCAATGGATGTCGAGTGGGTCTGACATAATATTGTGAAAGTCCAGTCCATAGTGGATCTAACATAATAGTGAGAGTCCAGTCCATAGTGGGGCCAGCAGGAAACCATCCCGAGCGGAGACGGGTCAGCAGCGCAGAGATGTCCCTAACCGATGCACACCCCAGGTTCCGACTCTGACACACTGACACCTGTGTTCCAGCAGCTTCCAATTCATTGCAGACGTGGTTTTTGGTGGTTCTCGGTTGACTCTTGATCATCCAGACCAATTTTCTCTCAGCAGCAAGTGATAGCTTGTGTTTTCTTCCTGATCGTGGCAGTGACAAAACTGTGCGATGCACTTTATACTTACGAACAATTGTCTGCACAGTTGCTCTTGGGACCTTAAGCTGCTTTGAAATGGCTTGAAGTGACTTTCCTGACTTGTTCAAGTCAATGATTAGTTTTTTCAGATCTGTGCTGAGTTCCTTTGACTTTCCCATTGTCGCGTTTGTAACCGAGTCTAATGACTGCATCACATGAGCCCTATTTAAATGGGCTCAGAGAAGTCAACAGGTGTCGTCAATGAAGCTAATTTGATTTGATTATAACTTTTCTACATTACCAAAATTGATAATGTAATTGGCCACCTGCATTGACGCACATATGAACTTGAAGTGCCATCCCATTGCTAACCCATAGGGTTTAATGTGATGTCGGTCCACCTTTTGCAGCTATTACAGCTTCAACTCTTCTGGGAAGGCTGTCCACAAGGTTGTGGAGTGTGTTTATAGGAATTTTCCACCATTCTTCCAAAAGCACATTGGTGAGGTCAATCACTGATATTGTCCGAGAAGGCCTGGCTCTCAGTCTCCGTTCTAATTCATCCCAAAGGTGTTCTTTTGGGTACAGGTCGGGACTCTGTGCAGGCCAGTCAAGTTCATCCACACCAGACTCTGTCATCCATGTCTGTATGGACCTTGCTTTGTGCACTAGTGCACAGTCAGGTTGGAAGAGGAAGGGGCCCGCTCCAAACTGTTCCCACAAGGTTGGGAGCATGGAATTGTCCAAAATGTTTTGGTATCCTGGAGCATTCAAAGTTCATTTCACTGGAACTAAGGGGCCAAGCCCAACTCCTGAAAAACAACCCTACACCATAATTCCTGATCCACCATATTTCACACTCGGCACAATGCAGTCCGAAATGTAGCGTTCTCCTGGCAAACTCCAAACCCAGACTCGTCCATCCAATTGCCAGATGGAAAAGCGTGATTCATCACTCCAGAGAACGCGTCTCCACTGCTCTAGAGTCCAGTGGCGACGTGCTTTACACCACTGAATCCGACGCTTTGCATTGGACTTGGGGATGTATGGCTTAGATGCAGCTGCTCAAAGACATGGAAACCCATTCCATGAAGCTCTCTGCGTACTGTACGTGGGCTAATTGGAAGGTCACATGAAGTTTGGAGCTCTGTAGCAACTGACTGTGCAGAAAGTCTTTGCACTATGCGCTTCAGCATCCGCTGACCCCTCTCTGTCAGTCGACGTGGCCTACCACTTGGTGGCTGAGTTGCTGTTGTTCCCAAACTCTTCCATTTTTTTATAATAAAGCCCAAAGTTGACTTTGGAATATTTAGGGGTGAAGAAATTTCATGACTAAATTTGTTGAACAGGTGGCATCCTATGACGGTTCCATGCTGGAAATCACTGTAGAAACAGTCTCCATGCCTAAGTGCTTGATGTTATACACCTGTGGCCGGGCCAAGTGATTAGGACACCTGATTCTGATCATTTGGTAGGGTGGCCAAATACTTTTGGCAATATAGTGTATGTTGCTGTATGTATACTTTTGACCGAGCAGATTTGGTCACATTTTCAGTAGACCCATAATAAATTCATAAAAGAACCAAACTTCATGAATGTTTTTTGTGACCAACAAGTATGAGCTCCAATCATTCTATCACAAAAAAATAAGAGTTTATTGGAAACTCAAGACAGCCATGACATTATGTCCTTCACAAGTGTATGTAAACTTTTGACCACGACTGTATATTTCATATTTTTGGTGACTGTAACATTACAGATAGTTTGAACAGTAACGCTGTGCTTGAGTAAAGGAAAAGAAAACTCTTTACTTTAATCAAGTGATATTTTTTTGGCTTAGATGGAGCCCGTGTACCACATCACTCACTGCCTTAGACCCCTGCTGTCTTGGCCATCTTGAGCTAGATATCATTCAAAGTCAATAGGGTTCTTGCTGGGCTTTAACCTCCTTGAAACTGGCCTCCATGTAGTGGACATCATATTTTGGGTTGTGTAGACCATTATACAACATTTTTCTCTACCTGGTTTCCACTTATGAGGTCATTATACTGCCAATTTGTGGTGGAGGAAGAATATACCACTTAACATGTTGGATTCAAGATGGCTGAAAACACATCCAAAAGTTCAGATGGCAACTTTCTTTTTCATTTGTTTTTATACGAAATGTTCTCTTCTTCCATCCATGATGCCAGACATCAATCAAAATAAATTTAAGGTTTTTGCTTTAATGATAAGACAATATTTCTCGAAAGCTTGAAAATGAATTGACTTAAGAAACATATGCACAATGTGTTCATTGGCCCCCTCAAACCTTCGCCATGTTGTGCCAGACATCACTTAAAATCAACAGTGCGCTTGATTTGACATTCAGAAAACAACAACACCCATAAATGTTCAGAGCAGTCTAACATTGTGTAAAGGAGCACAGACCAAGTGGTGTGACCTTTGAACCTGCCTACATCTTGGCATTCATCATTCAAAATCAATATAGTTCTTGCTTTTAATACAGGAGAAAAAATGTCAGAAAGTTGACTCATAGCTCTGACTGGATAATAACTGTAAATGTATTGCTCTGTTTTTACCTTTGACTCCGGCTACCTTGGCCATGATGTGCCACATAAAATGAATAGGATTCTTGCTTCGATATAAGACAATAAACAGAGTAAGGTTTTGACATTGATTGACAAGGACCACATATTTCAAAAGAATGTGGCTTTTGACCTCAGCCATTTTGACCACCATTAAAATCAATAGGGTTCTTGCTTTGATGTAGGACCATAAACCCATAAAGTACAAAACCCAAAACCAGTTTAATTGGCACGTTGTGTAATTCGTAAATAAAAACAGAATACAATGATTTGCAAATCCTTTTCAACTTATATTCAATTGAACAAACTGCAAAGACAAGATATTTATTTGTTCGAACTGAGAAACATTTTTTTTTTTGCCACGCTGTTGGAACACGTGCAGAATGTGGCCTGGCATTGTCTTGCTGATATAAGCAGGGGCGACCATGAAAAAGACGTTGCTTGGATGGCAACATATGTTTCTCCAAAACCTATATGTACCTTTCAGCATCAATGGTGCCTTCACAGATGTGTAAGTTACCCATGCCTTGGGCACTAATACACCCCCATACCATCACAGATGCTGACTTTTGAACTTTGCGCCTATAACAATGGTTATTTTCCTCGTTGTTCCGGAGGACACAACGTCCACAGTTTCCAAAAACAATTTGAAATGTGGACACATCAGACCACAGAACACTTTTCCACTTTGCATCAGTCCATCTTAGATGAGCGAAGCCGGCGGCCTTTCTGGGTGTTGTTGAATGGGTTTTGCTTTGCAAAGTAGTGTCTTAACACGCGAAGTCCCAGAGAAGGGTCAATTGACATTTTTACCTAGAAAACACACAAGAGGGTCATTTGACCCCTAGTCCCCCCTGTGGACACTCCTTTTGTTATGAAAATGTGGCTGTTAGTGGCACACGGCAGGGGGCCACTTGAGCCTGTGTGGGGGAGGGGACCTTACAGCTCAAGCTTTAGTTCTGAGGTAGGTTGTGTGTGTTTTTGCAAGGATCAACAGAATGAAGGGATCAACACTCTGACATTTATTGTTAAAAAAAATACAAAACAAAACATATTTACAAAGAATGAAAAAGCAACTGTTTTCCCAGTTTTGGTGTGGAGGGTTGTTGCAGAAGCAATTGTTATTTTTGTGTGCCAAAAATAGTTTAAAAAAAAAAATTTACAAAGAAAAAAGCATATTTACAAAGAATGAAAAACCATGTCCATGTAAACGTGACTGACATACATTTGAGCAGTCACTCACAATCCTGGCACTGCCATTGCTCCTTTCGGCATTTCCCACATGTATAATTTTTCTGTCTACCTAGACAAACTGCCCCTAACAGCCTCATTACCATAACAAAATGAGTGATTAGTGTATTCGGGAAAAGCGTCGGGCCAAATGACCCCTCTCTGGGTCTTCTAGGTAGACAGAAAAATGCTGGGACTTCTAGTGTTAACTTGCACTTACAGATGTAGCGACCAACTGTAGTTACTGACAGTTATTTTCTGAAGTGTTCCTGAGCTCATGTGGTGATATCCTTTACACACTGATATCGCTTTTTGATGCAGTACCGCCTGAGGGATTAAGTTCAAGGGCATTCAATGTTGGTTTTCGTCCATGCCGCTACGTGCAGTGATTTCTCCAGATTCTCTGAACCTTGTGATGATATTACAGACCGTAGATGGTGAAATCCCTAAATTCCTTGCAATAGCTTGTTGAGAAATGTTGTTCTTAAACTGTTGGACAATTTGCTCATGCATCTGTTCACAAAGTGGTGACCCTCGTCCCATCCTTGTTTGTGAATGACTGAGCATTTCATGGAAGCTGCTTTTATACCCAATTATGGCACCCACGTGTTCCCAATTAGCCTGTTCACCTGTGGGATGTTCCAAATAATTGTTTGATGAGCATTCCTCAACTTTCTCCGTCTTTTTTGCCTTTTGTGCCAGTTTTTTTGAAACATGTTGCAGGCATCAAATTCCAAATTAGCTAATATTTGCAAAAAATAACTAAGTATACCGGTTCGAACATTAAGTATCTTGTCTTTGCAGTCTATTCAATTGAATATAATTTGAAAAGGATTAGAAAATCATTGTATTCTGTTTTTATTTACCATTTACACAACGTGCCAACTTCACTGGTTTTGGGGTTTGTATATGAGAGTGCTGCCAAGGACTAAAGCTCTTACCAGTTTGAACTTTGATTCCACCCAAAACAATCCTCTTGCTCCAGGCATAGTTCAAAATCAACAGGCTTCTTGTTGGGACGTAGAGAAACAGGTGTACCTTGCGTCCCATGTAGATGGGTATGCCCACTATGATGACGGGTATAGCGATGCCCGCTATGAGGGAGATTACCACGGGAGCTCCCAGCAGCATGCCCACCTGCCACAGGACTTTGCGTGTTTGCGACCACGGCTTCTTCCCCCAGAACGTACACCCTGAGGGACTGGGGGCACACGTATATATTAGATGATATTATTGATTAAAATAAGAAATGGTCATACCTGAGGTAGTGCACATCGGTGATCTCTTGCATACACAGCCAGCAGAACTGACAGGCGCACACAGTGCAGTTCATGCGATTACAGCTGCCGTCGTTGGTCTTCATGATGTAGGCGCCACAGCGAGGGCAGGGCTTGATCTCCTCTGCATCTGCAACAATGCCATTAAATAATCATTACTATATCAAGTGTGTGTAACACACACAGTCATTGAAGGCATCCAAACTATGAATGAACACATGTGGAGTTATGTTCTTAACAAAAAAGGTGAAATAACTGGAAACATGTTTTATATTCTAGTTTCTTCAAAATAGCCACCCTTTGCTCTGATTAGTGTTTTGCACACTCTTGGCATTCTCTCGGCGAGCTTCAAGAGGGAGTCACCTGAAATGGTTTTCACTTCACAAGTGTGCTCGAAGCTCATCGAGAGAATGCCAAGAGTGTGCAAAAAAGTAATCAGACCAAAGGATGGCTATTTTGAAGAAACTAGAATATAAATCCAGTTATTTCACCTTTTTTTGTTAAGTACATAACTCCACATGTGTTAATTCATAGTTTTGATGCCTTCAGTGACAATCTACAATGTTAAAATAAAATAAAATAAAGAAAACGCATTGAATGAGAAGGTGTGTCCAATTGTTTGGCCTGTATTTTATATAGAAGTAGATATTGTATCATTATTATAATTACTGCTTAAATTAGGTCAGTGGTATTAGGACACAAAAGAAAGAAAGTTGTGACTTTAAAAAATATATTAAAAAAAGGTTGTATATGTTATGAGAACAAAAATGTTATGGTAAATGGGTTAAATGGTAAATGGGTTATACTTGTATAGCGCTTTTCTACCTTCAAGGTACTCAAAGCGCTTTGACACTATTTCCACATTCACCCATTCACACACACATTCACACACTGATGGCGGGAGCTGCCATGCAAGGCGCTAACCCCAACCCATCAGGAGCAAGGGTGAAGTGTCTTGCTCAAGGACACGACGGACTTGACGAGGTTGGTAGAAGGTGGGGATTGAACCAGGAACCCTCAGGTTGCTGGCACGGCCACTCTCCCAACCGTGCCACGCCGTTGGGAGAGTCATCATGTTATACTTAGTTGGTGCTGCATCATACACACACATTATATATATCCATCCATCCATTTTCTACCGCTTGTCCCTTTTGGGGTCGCGGGGGGTGCTGGAGCCTATCTCAGCTGCATTCGGGCGGAAGGCAGGGTACACCCTGGACAAGTTGCCATCTCATCGCAGGGCCAACACAGATAGACAGACAACATTCACACTCACATTCACACACTAGGGCCAATTTAGTGTTGCCAATAAACCTATCCCCAGGTGCATGTTTTTGGCGGTGGGAGGAAGCCGGAGTACCCGGAGGGAACCCACGCAGTCACGGGGAGAACATGCAAACTCCACACAGAAAGATCCCGAGCCCGGGATTGAACCCAGGACTACTCAGGACCTTCGTATTGTGAGGCACATGCACTAACCCCTGTCCCACCATGCTGCCCCCATTATTTATATATATATATATATATATATATATATATATATATATATATATATATATATATATATATATATATATATATATATATATATATATATATATACACTACCGTTCAAAAGTTTGGGGTCACATTGAAATGTCCTTATTTTTCAATGAAGATAACTTTAAACTAGTCTTAACTTTAAAGAAATACACTCTATACATTGCTAATGTGGTAAATGACTTCTAGCTGCAAATGTCTGGTTTTTGGTGCAATATCTACATAGGTGGGTAGAGGCCCATTTCCAGCAACTATCACTCCAGTGTTCTAATGGTACAATGTGTTTGCTCATTGGCTCAGAAGGCTAATTGATGATTAGAAAACCCTTGTGCAATCATGTTCACACATCTGAAAACAGTTTAGCTCGTTACAGAAGCTACAAAACTGACCTTCCTTTGAGCAGATTGAGTTTCTGGAGCATCGCATTTGTGGGGTCAATTAAACGCTCAAAATGGCCAGAAAAAGAGAACTTTCATCTGAAACTCGACAGTCTATTCTTGTTCTTAAAAATGAAGGCTATTCCACAAAATTGTTTGGGTGACCCCAAACTTTTGAACGGTAGTGTATACATATATATATATATATATATATATATATATATATATATATATATATATATATATATATATATATATATATATATATATATATATATATATATATATATATATATACATATATATATATATATATACATATATATATATATATATATACATATATATATATATATATATATATATATATATATATATATATATATATATATATATATATACAGTACAGGCCAAAGGTTTGGACACAACTTCTCCTCATTCAATGTGTTTTCTTTATTTTCATGACTATTTACATTGTAGATTGATTATGAATGAACACATGTGGAGTTATGTACTTAACAAAAAAAGGTGAAATAACTGAAAACATGTTTTGTATTATAGTTTCTTCATAATAGCCACCCTTTGCTCTGATTACTGCTTGCATACTGATGGCATTCTCTGGATGATCTTCAAGCACACCTGTGAAGTGAAACCCATTTCAGGTGACTAGCTCTTGAAGTGTCTGATTCCAATCAATGCAAGTCATCAGAATCAGGTAATACACCAACTTATATTCTTGTCTTTATGAAAGAAAGGAATCTATATGTGTTAAACATGCTTGTGTTATCATTAAACACCTTTAACTTGTTTACAAAAATGTATCTTTCATAAATAAATAAATATAAATGATATGTATGAATGAGGTATTTCCCCTCGATTTGGTCAATTGAAAAGTAGCTCGCCTGCTATACAACATTTACGCCTACTATAGAAGTAAATGTTAAGCAGTTCCCACCTCCTCCGCCCTCCTCGTTGAAGACGTACAGAGCCGAGGCGTCCTTACTGCCCGAGCCGTGGCGTGCTCGCTGACGTCGGGCCTGGTCGCATGTCTGGTTGGGGTGCCAGAGCTGGCGACAGTGGTAGCAGAACTCCGTGTCGCATCCATCGCGGCCACAGCTCAGCTTGGGACACTCGGCGCAGCCATAAGCGATGACTGCATAGCTGTAGTGGAGTGGGTAGGGAGACACTGGATCAGGTACACATGCACAATATACTGTGCATCACATTTATCTGTGTTACAGCCATATTCTAAAATGGAATAAATACATTTTGTCCTGAAAATTCTACACACAATACCCCATATTAACAATATGTAGAAGTTTTATGTAGACATTTTTTTACAAATAAAAAACTAAGAAATACATAAGTAGTCACGGCCTTTGCACAATACTTTGTTGATGCACCTTTGGCAGCAATTACACACTCAAGTCTTTTTGAATACGATGCCACAAGCTTGGCACACCTATCTTTGGGCAGTTTCCCCTTGGCAGCACCCCTCAAGCTCCATCAGGTTGGATGGGAAGCGTCTCAGATCTCTCCAGAGATGTTCAATGGGATTCAAGTCTGTGCTCTGGCAGGGCCACTCAAGGACATTTACAGAGTTGTCCTGAAGCCATTTCTTTGATATCTTGGCTGTGTGCTTGCTGAAAGATGAAACGCTGCCCCAGTCTAAGTTTAAGAGTGCTCTGGGGCAGGTTTTCATCCAAGATGTCTCTGTACAATGCTGCATTAATCTTTCCCTCTATCATGGCTAGTCTCCCAGTTCCTGTCGCAGAAAAACCATCCCCACAGCATGATGCTGCCACCACCATGCTTTACTGTAGGGATAGTATTGGCCTGGTGATGAGCTGTGCCTGGTTTTCTCTAAACATGACGCCAGTCTTTGTCTCGTGTTCTTGGTCACCTCCCTGACTAGAGTCCTTCTCCCCCGATCGCTCAGTTTAGACGGCTGGCCAGCTTTAGGAAGAGTCCTGGTGGTTCCAACTTCTTCCATTTCGAGACAATCCTTTCTCGAAGGTCTACAGACAATCCCTTCGACTTCATGCTTGGTTTGTGCTCTGCCATGCACCGTCAATGTGGGACCTTATATATAGTAAACAGGTGGGTGCCTTTCCAAATCAAGTCCAACCAACTGAATTTACCACAGGTGGATCTCCAATTAAGCTGTACGATCATCTCAGTTGAAACAAGATGCCCCTGAGCTCATTTTTGAGCTTCATGGGAAGGCCGTGAATGCTCATGTACATGTGCCATCCATCCATTTGTCCCTTTTGGAGTCGCGGGGGGTGCTGGAGCCTATCTCAGCTGTATTTGGGCGGAAGGCGGTGTACACCCTGGAATTTCTTTATTTTTAATACATTTGCAAAAAAGTCCATTGTCATTATGGGGGTTGTTTTAAGATTAAAGATTAAAGTACCAATGATTGTCACACACACACTAGATGTGGTGAAATTTGTCCTCTGCATTTGACCCATCCCCTTGGGGAGCAGTGGGCAGCAGCGGCGCCGCGCCCGGGAATCATTTTGGTGATTTAACCCCCAACTCCAACCCTTGATGCTGAGTGCCAAGCAGGGAGGTAATGGGTCCCATTTTTATAGTCTTTGGTATGACTCGGCTGGGATTTGAACTCCAACCTACCGATCTCAGGGTGTGTAGAATTTTGAGGAGAAAGGAGAATGTATTCCATTTTGAAATAAGGCTGTAACATACAGGTGTCAAACTAAAGGCCAGATTTGGCCCGCCACTTCATTTAATGCGGCCCACGAAAGCCCTGAAATAATATAAGTCAATAAAGCATTTTATCATTGACTAAATACAATCTTTTCATTGTGACAGACAGAAATACATGTATTGCATGCTATTGAGTATATTTTAAACTGTATTATCTAATAATGCAACAAATATAATACTATCATTAATTTCAAATGTTTTAAAATTAAAACAAAATAAATATCTGCTTGAGTTATATCAAAGCAAGTTATTCATCAAATTGTACACTGTAGAAATGACAATATATTTTACAGTTAAAAAAAATACTATAGTACCATTTTTCCATTTACAGTAATATGCTGTAAAAACCATCATAAATTTTACAGTTAAGTTGTGGCAACTCAGCTGCCAGTTTTTGTTGTTTTTTTCACTGATTTTTTATTTATTTTTACAGTGTATATATTACAAATATAATTGATTTTATAATATCATGAGGTGAATTCTTATACATTTATATTCATAAATCATATACGATTACAAGCTGCCCTCTTAAATAAGCAGCCATAACTGCGATGTGGCCCTCGGTGTAACCGTGTTCGACACCCCTGCTGTAACATAACAAGTGTTAAAAAAGTGAAGCGCTGTGAATACTTTCGGGATGCACTAAGTTGTAATTAGCATTTTTTTGTTATTGGCTCATAGTGCTGATGGGCAGGGCTGACTCCTTGTGATCATAACCAAGAGCCTTTGATGTCTGATCTAGACTCCTCTGAGGGAACATTAACACGTCTTCTTCATATTCATAAGGCTGTGTGATTAACGATCAAGTAAAAATAACCTTGTGTGATTCCCGGGCCAAGCACTTCCCTTATTTTAGCTCCCAGCTACTCTTTGAACAAAGTAAATATTTACAGCATTTGAACATTAAAACTAAACCAGCAGTGGTTCCATACAACTTTTTGTCCCATAATGCATCTACAAAATTTCTTACGAACGTGCCATTGCCTGTTATGCAAATTAGAGGATGACATCATCAAGCCCCCGTCATCCCCACAATGCCACAAACAGATTGCAATCCAGTACAACAATGCCTAAAACTGTGGATTATGCACAAATTAACAGGATTTATGGCTATTAAAGCAGACATAATCTCCTGTTACGTCGCTATGGTAACACAGTGAATAAAACTTGCGCGTGTGGAAGCCATGCAAATGCACAAAACTGTTCTATAATCCACATTTATTTGAAGACATATTATTTTTAACACAAGGTTGCATGCTATTGATTTTTTTTGCGCTCAAGAACCGCAACAAGTAGTAGCGGTGCTTGTGGTGTGACAAACCAGTCTGTGTCAGCAAAAAACAACCCATTGCATCATCGAAATCGTTTTCCTGTTTGATTGGCCACTTGTTGCTAGGCAGACTTCACTTATCCAAGCTACGTCTATTCAGGCATGGGCCACATTAAGAGAAAAAATGTGTCTGGTATATTTATACATATATATATATATATATATATATATATATATATATATATATATATATATATATATATATATATTAGGGCTGTGAATCTTTGGGTGTCCCACGATTCGATTCAATATCGATTCTTGGGATCACGATTCGATTAAAAATCAAATTTTTTTTTTCAATTCAACACGATTCTCGATCAAAAACGATTTTTTCCCGATTCAAAGGGATTCTCTATTCATTCAATACATAGGATTTCAGCAGGATCTACCCCAGTCTGCTGACATGCAAGCAAAGCAGTAGATTTTTATCAAAAGCTTTTATAATTGTAAAGGACAATGTTTTATCAACTGATTGCAATAATGAAAATTTGTTTTAACTATTAAATGAACCAAAAATATGACTTATTTTATCTTTGTGAAAATATTGGACACAGTGTGTTGTCAAGCTTATGAGATGCGATGCAAGTGTAAGCCACTGTGACACTATTGTTCTTTTTATTTTTATAAATATCTAATGATAATGTCAATGAAGAATTTTTAATCACTGCTATGTTGAAATTGTAACTAATATTGATACTTTTGTTGATAATATTCATTTTTGTTTCACTACTTTTGGTTTGTTCTGTGTCGTGTCTGTGTCTCCTCTCAATTGCTCTGTTTATTGCAGTGTTGCTAGGTCGGGTTTGGTTTTGGAATTGGATTGCATTGTTATGGTATTACTGTGTATTGTTTTGTTGGATTGATTAATTAAAAAATAAATAAATAAAAAAAGTACATACATTTAGAAAAAAATAAATAAATAAAAAAATAGATTTTTTAAAAATGAGAATCGATTCTGAATCGCACAACGTGAGAATCGCAATTCGAATTCGAATCGATTTTTTCCCACACCCCTAATATATATATATATATATATATATATATATATATATATATATATATATATATATACATATTTATATATATATATATATATATATATATATATATATATATATATATATATATATATATATATATATATATATATATATATATATATATATATATATATATATATATATATATATATATATATATATATATATATAATACGAAGGTCCTGAGTAGTCCTGAGTTCAATCTCGGGCTCGGGATCTCGGGAGTTTGCATGTTCTCCCCGTGACTGCGTGGGTTCCCTCCGGGTACTCCGACTTCCTCCCACCTCCAAAGACATGCACCTGGGGATAGGTTGATTGGCAACACTAAATTGGCCCTAGTGTGTGAATGTAAGTGGGAATGGTGTCTGTCTATCTGTGTTGGCCCTGCAACTTGTCCAGGGTGTGCCCCGCCTTCCGCCCGAATGCAGCTGAGATAGGCTCCAGCACCCCCCGCGACCCCGAAAGGGACAAGTGGTAGAAAATGGATGGATGGATGGATATAAATATACGCACGCACACACACACTAATATAAACTGTGACAATCTGCTGTACAATATGTGTTTGTTTGGGTCCTATTTTTAGGAACACTAATACAAAACCTAACAATAATGTCTGATTGAATGCTAAAAACGTTATGGACAGACCGCCTTAAAAAACGGAATGGAATTTTACATTTTCTACTGAATGAGACACCCAGAATGTACATGAAAATAAAGAATGTGGGATTTACAACATTAACTATGAACAATGCTGCCCACTGCTCCCCTCACCTCCCAGGGGGTGATCAAGGGTGATGGGTCAAATGCAGAGAATAATTTTGCCACACCTAGTGTGTGTGTGACGATCATTAGTACTTTAACTTAACTTAAAACACTGAATATTGACAATATATGAACGTCGCTCCTCTTTTACTTCTCACACCACTTCTCGATCGACATTATTTACAATCAAGCGAAACACAACAAAAATGCAACAAACACGGCAAAATATGAATGCGAAGGGTAAAAAAGACCCCACCTACAATCTGATATAATATCACTTTTCTTGCAGAACTTTAAAAAAATATCTCCTTCCATGTCTGTCCCTGACACCCGCATTTCAGGCTGGCCGCTCTGGAAACACTCTGTGGAAACGCTCCCCACCCACACTGCTTGGTGCCTGGTCTGAGCTGCTGTGACTTAGATTACCATAGTAACTAATTAGATTACCATAGTAACTAGTATATCATGCAAAAGCGCAGATTCCAACCATTGAAATACTTTGTATAGTTCAAGACTTACGGTCATTTGAAAACATCACTGCACATCATAATGGCAGCTACAGTTTCCATCTTAAAGATCTAAAAAAAAATATTAGGGAATGTCCGGCGGGCCAGATTGAAAAGCTTAACGGGCCTTAATTTGCCCAGGTCTGGTCTATTAGGTTGTTCAATGACAAACTCAGCATGTGACAGGTGCTCGCCTCTGGACAGAGAGCTTTGACAACATTAAAACTCCTGCTGTATTTAAAAAAAGACATGGGTTTGCCGCTCTATTACAGTATACAGTGATATCCACACGTATACCACAATTTACGAGTAATTTGAGATAAGAGCGGTCTCTGCTTTTTGTTATGCTTTAAGTCGCGAGCATAATTTGAGTTACGAGCCCATCCTGTCGCCAATTGAAGTAGTATTTGCCACGGTATTGTGCCGTTAGAGTTGATATATTGTTACACGTTACTGTTTCCGCGTCGTCTTTACAGGAAACAACATACATTTTGATTTGACAGTTGCTCAGAGATCGACACAATCTTGCCCTCCAACCACAGGAACTAAAAAAGTTACTGCGAAGGTGAAGAAGTGGACGACCGAATCAGAAAAACAAACCAGCAAGTCAGCCCTGCATGCAGCCAAAAAACATCCAAACAACTAACATTTATTCATAAAAATATTGAGCAGATGCTGTGTTTCAGTTTGTTCTGTCTGTTCCTGACTTAACAAAGTGGATGGTGGAGCATTACCTTTGGTACACAGACACACTTATAAACTCTGGCCACTCCGGTCTGTCAAGGAGGTCCGTGTGTAACATAAACATCGATTTCCTAGTTCCGATTAAAGATGGGATTTATGGCTCTTTGAAGGGAACCGGATCAAGAGGAGCTGTTCCTTTCAAAGCGCCGTTCAAAAGACTGGCTCTTTATAGTTGTTATTATAGTTATTTGTTTATTTTTTTTAAATCAAAGAAACAATCACTCGTAGCAGTTATATGATAAAATATGGATCAGAATAATTTTAATCTCTCCAAATATTAATCTATTGGTGGAAATCATTAATTAAAAATGTTCTTAGTGTTTTCATTGTAAACATTCCATAAAGTGGAGCCATATCCCTAGGCTTTGACAGTGACGTCCTTATTTACAATTTTCACTCTGAAAAAAACCTTGTAGCACAAGAATATTTAAACAATACAAAAAAATATAATAAAAGTATGAATAAAATAATGAAATAATTGAACTACTTCAGATCAATAAACCAGAAAAGAGAATCCTAATTTAAAAAAACAACTAATAAAAACAATTTTAATCAAATTTAAAAAAATACATCATTATTTTTTTTTATGAATCCAAATGCTGCTATGCTTCCTTTGATTCATTTTCTAGTTCCAGTTGCCAGCAGGTGATGCTGTATCAGCATAGCGTAAAAAACATCTCCTAAACGAACGGCTCGCTTACTTAAAGGATCCATATGTAATAATTTCATGTCAAGTCATTATTAAATGGCCCTGATATGTCAAAAGGCATTAATAAATCATGTTATTTTCTAATACCTTGATAACTGATAACATTAGTTCAGCTGGGATATGCTCATTTCATAATTAGATTTACAGTCCCGAAATATTGTTATTGTTTTCATTTTGATGCCCCGCCCTCCACCGTTTCACCAATTAGAAAGTCTGTGAGTGTGTCACATCCAGGTTGCCAGTTACACACCGCCATCTTCGTCTAGCTACAGCCACTGGTAAAGTTACTAAACATGTCAGACCTTAGTAAATCTAAAAGGTCTCGTTACAATTGTCAACTTATTCATGACAAAGCCAGGAACAAAACGAGGATTTGTATGCCTTTGGAAGATGGAGTCGATTGAAAGCGGAGAAGATTTTTTCATCTGGCGCCAAACTTGCTAATTTCCTCCTTGATACCGAGGTATGTAAGGCATTTACGTTTTCTTATTACTTGTAATAAATGGAAATTGACATTTGGTATGTAAACTATATTGTCCAATACAGTCTATGATCTTGTCTAACAAAGCTTGTATGTTCCTGCAACGAATGCTTAGCATGCTGGCCTGGTCAATGACATATCGACATACAGGCTAACGGGGGAAATATATGCCCGTTAGCCTGTATGTCGATGTGTCATCCATCTGACAGGGCAAAATATATTTTTGACAAATAAAACCTATGTGGATATGGGTAGTGTCAGTGCCTATTTCCTTCTCATTATGCTGATACGCTGATACTCCCGACTAAAATATTGCTGCATAACTTTACAAATACATTTGGCTAACGGACATCAGTAAAATGTGGCATAATTACTTAGTAAACCATCTTGCAAGAAGCATGAACAAGAGAAACCTACAGCGTAGGACTCGCCGATTGTCATTTGAAGTTCCTTGGAGTAGGATTCGGCTGCGTATCTGGCAACCTCAGTCATGGAGAGTGGGAGGGGACTACAGAATTTTGACCGTGATTGCAGTACTATTTCTGGCCACATTAGTACATATGGCACCTTGAAATGAGCTTTTAAAAGGCTCGATTCGTTCGCTAACACATCACATTTCTAGTTCCTATTGTTATACAACAGAGAAACAGACACAGACAAAAGTCTGCCGCCAAGGTAAATGCAGAACAATATTATTACATTATTTCATAAAACAACTGTAGCTGTTTGTAGTACATACTGTAATATTACGGACTATAAACCGCAACTTTATTCCTATGCTTTGAACCCTGCGGCTAATTTATCGATTTTTTTCCGCTAGCGGCCATATTGTTTAAACACAACTGCTGAAAAGGTGTGTTATTGTTTGTGCTACGGCATCATCTTTTGGACGAGTTTGCTCACTGCAGGTGCTTTAAAGCAAGTACAAGTGCCATTCCATCTTAGAGTCGTCCATAGCGTTCCTACTCGCATGTTTTTTTCATTCATCACTCTAAGCAATGTTCGTAAGTTTTACAATATAATTAAAACAATTCATAATTACTAAACTCTCCCACGTGTGATGTCTGTAAGAGTGTTTTCATGCATATTTGTACATGCTATTGTAATGTAATGAAGCTAGCGTCGTTAGCATCAGCTAATATGCTAACACATTTATAAGTGTCTGCGTTAATATTATTAACTTACAATGGCATTCTTTTTGTATTGTTTCACACATTTTTCAGTAAATTCACCATAACGTCACCATGGAGTTATTGAGTCTGTTTAGCTGATTGGAGAGCTACCTTCCGCAGCTAATGGGTCCATGACGATGACTTCTGTTTTGTTTAATCAACCGTTTTACTGCCGTGTTACAGGCACCGTTTGGAGACAATTAAGGTATGTAAATAAGCATTTACAAAATCTTTCTGTAAAAAATACTAACTTCACAACATATATATCTGTGGCTTACAGCTAACAGATGGGAAAATGTGTTTTTTTCCCTAATAAATAGTGGTTACGGCTTATATACCCGTGCACTCTATAGTCTGGAAAATACGGTACTGTTGCAATGTTTTTCATATCTATAAGTATTTTTTTTATTAAAAGGTTTGTTGCATGTTAAAATTGTGGTGTTTTGGGAGGGCAAAGCATGGATTTACTTTATTTAAATTAATTTCAATGGGCGGGGCCAATTTGACACATGAATGTTTTGAGTTACGAGCTCTGTCGTGGAATGAAACAGCTGTTACAGTGTGTTGTGTAAAAAGGGCTTCTGTGTTGTACCCAGACGGGTTCTCACCTGCAGTCAGGGGCCGGACACCACCGTGTGTCAGGGTCAGCAGCCAGGAAACGCCTCAGATGGTACTCCTCAAACCTTTCCAGCAGCGCCCCGTCATCCAGGATGGCGCGCACGTCAAGCGGCGCCAGGGTTTCAGGGCACTGCGGGCACGCGATGCCCACCCGGCTCTCAGATATCTCGATGCGTAGGTACTGACGCAGACAGTCGGAGCAGGTGCGGTGGGAGCAGGTGGTAAGTTGAGGGAAGCTGCAACGCGGCTGGCTGAGCAGGCATAAGGGACACTCCTCCAGGTGCTCGTCCACCTGCTGGTCCTGGCTGGACGAGGAGAGCGACAGGACGTCGGTGCAGCTTGGAGCAGCCGCCGCCGACGCCGCCGCTGCACCGCCCTCCACCGGCTCAGTGCCTACTCCTTCGCCTCCGGGAACTTTGGATTCTGCAGCATCTTCTGTTGTGAATTCCTACGGAGGACACATTTTCACAATACATTCAAGGTTTTTCTGCCTAAACGGGCTTCCGCCAAGATCAAAACAGGGAAATTATGGTAGCAAATACTTGTTAGATTGTTTCTCATTGTACACTGTAAAAATTTACCAGGATTTCACAACATTTAACAGTATTTTTTCACATTAAATGCGGTAATCAAAATAGTAATTGCAAAATTTACGTGTACAGTAACTGTAAAAATTACAAAGGCCTTCTATTTCACAGCATTTAACTGTTATTTCACAGTAATCATACACATAATAATAGTCAACAAATTACTGTGAATTAAAACAGATTTGTCTCTTAAGGCAGTGGTCCCCAACCACCGGGCCGCGGCCCGGTACCGGTCGGTGGACCGATTGGTACCGGGCCGCACAAGAAAAAAAAAAAAAAAAGTGTTTTATTTTTTTAATTTTTTTTAGTAAATCAACATAAAAAACACAATATATATATTATATATCAATATAGATCAATACAGTCTGCAGGGATACAGTCCATAAGCACACATGATTGTATTTCTTTATGACAAAAAAAAGAAACAAAAATAAATAAATACCATAACACTGCTAATATGTAGCATCATTTGAAAAGTCACCTGCTAGAGAATGAAGAGTGCTTACTCCCAAGTCAACATCTCCGTTCGGTGCCACAACAACAAAATGCAGAGGCAACCATTTCCACATCAACACCGTATGAAAAAAATAGTCCACAACAGAAAGAGATAACGTCCACTGGAACCTACCACATAGCGAAGGACGTACACAATTTGATTTCCTATTATGCAGCTCATTTTTATTTGACAGTTATTGAAATATCTTGTGTGACATAATGCACAAAAGTGCACTTTATTTGTTTTAACCTATTGTAGTGGCGTTCTGTACAAAAGGTGCACTTTAATTTAGTGTTGTTTTGATATGTCATCTTAGTGACATCATGCACAAAAGTGCACTCATAGCTTGTTTTAAAATGTCTGACAATCTTGCACTTTCTGTTTTGAAATGACATGAATGTTTGTGCCACTGCTTCATAACTGTTTAATAAATACACTTTTGGTCAATTCACTTAGTTGTGATTTCCCTCTCTGCATGAAAGTTTAAAATGAGCATACTGTATATTAATGCAGTATGAACAAGAATGTTTTAATGTAGACACATAGAATCATCATACTGCTGTGATTATATGCATCATCTAAGGCAAAATATCGAGATATATATCGTGTATCGTTACATATTAAAAAAAGGCCATATCGCCCAGCCCTAGCTCCAATGCTAAAGTTTAACTGAAATCCTGGAATTTTTTTTTTTTTAGAATTGTTGAAGTAGAGCACACAATTCCCAAACAAGCTGAATATTTTGAAGTTGGAACAGTTTGAATCAGATGAAAAATGTGGGAGTTGTCGAACTTTGCATAATGTCTCATTGACTTCAATAGGAATTTCGGGAAAAGCGGGAATTTTTTGGAAAATGGTAAAACACTTGAATGGTTTCAATGAGTTGAAATGGTTGGTGTTGGAATGTTTCAAATCGGTCATAAAATATTAAAAGTAGTAAAATGTTGAATTGAGAAATGGTATTACGGAATTCCTGGAATTTCAGGAAAACCGGGAATTTTTCCAGTTAAAAAATAACTTCGTTTTTTTGTTCTGATTAAGAAGAATGTTTTGACGGTGGAACGGTTGAAGTGGGTTGAAAAATGTGCAAGGAGTAGTCACCAGAAAAAAAGGGTGGAAATAGGGCTTTGGAAAACCAGGAATTCTGTTGGCTCCTTCCCTGGATCCTCTACAGTTTGCATATCAGCCCCATGTAGGAGTGGACGATGCTGTTATCTACCTGCTGCATCATGCTCACTCTCACCTTGATGGTGGGAGGGGCATTGTGAGGATCATGTTTTTTGATTTCTCCAGTGCCTTTAACACCATTCAGCCAATTCTGATGAGTGACAAGTTGCTCAGGATGGGTGTCAGTTCATCCATTGTCTCCTGGATCACTGATTACTTGTCTGACAGGCCCCCGTTTGTGCGACTGGGGAGCTCCCTGTCGGATACTGTGGTCAGTGGTGTAGGTGCTCCACAGGGGACCGTCCTGTCTCCTTTCCTGTTCACCCTGTACACCTCAGACTTCCAGTATAGTTCCAGGTCCTGCCACCTGCAGAAATACTCTGATGCCTCTGCTGTGGTCGGGTGTATCAGAGAGGGACGGGAATTGGAGTACAGGACACTGATCGCTGACTTTGTGGAGTGGTCTCAGGCGAACCATCTGGTCCTTAATGTGGACAAGACCAAGGAGCTGGTCATCGACTTCAGGAAGAGAGTGACCCCGGTGGAGCCCATCAAGATCCAGGGCCGGGAGGTGGCAGTAGTGGAGCAGTACAAGTACATGGGAGTCCACTTGAACAGCAGACTGGACTGGAAGTACAACTGCAAAGCTGTTTACAAGAAGGGCATGAGCAGACTCTTTTTCCTGAGGAAGCTTAGGTCCTTTAATGTGTGCAGCAAGCTGTTGGAGATATTTTATCAGTCTGTTGTGGCCAGTGCACTGTACTTTGCAGTGGTTTGTTGGGGGAGCAGCACCAGCAAAAGGGACTCAAACCGGATTGATAAACTGATCCAGAAAGCCGGCCAAACTATTGGCACGCAGTTGGAGGCGTTTGTGTCAGTGAGGGACAGGAGGACACTGGACAAACTGCTCGCCATCATGGACAATCCTGCCCATCCACTCCACCTGACAATTAAGGGACAGCGGAGCTCATACTCCAACAGGCTCCTTCAACTTCCTTCCTGCACTGTGTGATTCAAGAACTCCTTCATTCCGTACTCCATCCAGCTATATAATCACTCGCCATACAGCAATAGATGACATCTGCCTATTACCTGATACCTGACATGTTAGCTACTTCTCTTTATTTATAATGTTTATAATGTCTATTTTCTATTTCCTGCTGGACCTACTCTCTATTTTATGCTGCTGCTGTCATATATATACTGTATATATGTAATATTGTACATGGTCATTGGTTTATATTGTATATATGTTATAGACATAATATAATATATCTGTATATAAATTATTCTGTACACATATTATGTATATATTTGTATATATGTTAGATTTTTTTTTATGGCTATATTAGTCTATTTATACCTGCATTGTCCTTTCCATCATTGTAACTGAGCTACTGTGTTCAACAATTTCCCTTGTGGATCATTAAAGTTTGTGTAAGTCTAAGTCTAAGTCTAAAATCCTGGAATTTTTATGAACTTGGAAAAAAAGTAGTTTAAATTTCCAGAATGGTGGAATGTGTTGGATGTGGAATGGTTTGAATAGGTTGAAATATGTGGAAATGGTGGAAGTTTGAAAAATGGACAATTCATTTTGAATGGGAAAAATGACCCAGAAAACCTGGAATTCTGGGAAATCTGGGAATTTTTGGAATTTGTCAAGGGAAAGCCCGCGATTCCCGAATAGGCTGAATAGTTTGAAGTTGGAACGGTTTGAATCGGGTAAAAAATGTGGAAGGTAGAGTGCGCCAAAATCTAGAGAAGAAGAAGAAGAAGTTGAAGAAGTTTAATAAATAGATCACTAATTGTGTGAATGCTCCAAAGCATTTACATGATTAGTGATCCTACTCTTAACTAAATGAGGCAATTCCTGAAGGAATTGCGTGTGAATGCTCCACTGCTGAAGATAAACTGAAATGCTGACAGAATGTAGTATGAATGGAAGAATAGTTTGAATGTTGAGATGGTTTGAATGTTGAAGAGTTTGAATTTCCAGGAAAAACGGAATTTGGTTTGGAACTTGGGAAAGTGTTGGTTTGAAAGTCCAGGATGAGTTGAATGTGTTGATGTTGAATGGTTTGAATAGGTTGAAAAATGTGGGAATTGTGCAACTTAGAAAAATGTCCAATTCATTTTTAGAAAAGCGGGATTTTTTTTTATTAGGTTTGAAATTATTAGGAGCATGAATATCCTGAATGACCTGAATTGGTTGGAGTTGGAATTGTTTAAATCGGTCAAGAAATGCTGTAGTAGTAACAGTTTTTTATTTGAGAAATTGTATTATGGAATTTCGGGAAAAACAGGAATGTTTCTAGTTCCTAAACCAACTTGGTTTTTTGTCCTGACTCAGAAAAATGTGTTGACAGGGGAACGGTTGAAATACGATGACAAAAAGAAAAAGAGTAGTCAAACAAAAAAGGTTGGAAATAGGGTTAAAAAAACAAAACAGGAATTCCTGGAAATTTGTTGAACGTGGAAAAATTATAGTTTCAATGTCCAGGATGAGTTCAATGTGTTGGGTGTGGAATGGTTTGAATGGGCTGAAAATGTGGGAATTGTGGAAGTTTGAAAAATTGACAATTCATTTTAAATGGGAAAAATGTACCGGAAAACTGGGAATCCTGGGAAATCTGGAATTTTTGGAATTTGTCAAGGGTAAGCTCACGATTCCTGGATAGGCTGAACAGTTTGAAGTTGGAACGGTTTGAATTGGATGAAAAATGTGGAAGGTAGAGCGCCAAAATCTGGAGAAGAAGAATAATAATAAATAGATGCATTTTGGTGTAGAAAACCATCTGTGCGAGTGCTTTGGAGCATTCATACAATCATACATAACCTACTTATAGTTTACAACCTTGTCAAATGTTATGAAACCATGTGCTAATCACAATGATTCTATTTATTGAACACATAAACCATAAGCTTAGGTCAGGTGATTAGAAAAATAAGTACGAACCAAATACATTGCATAAGAAGGAGCACTGACGAACAATAAATGTACAAACAATTATGTTGTGCTAAAGTACATAAACTGAATTATTGATGAATATGTTTCTTAACTAAACTGTCAATAAAATTAAAGTGCAAATGAAGAGATAACTTCACTACTTTAGTCATAATTTTTGCGCTCAACAAACATCTCAATGACTAACTCCAGGCTTATTCTGTTGGATATTTTCATCACAGCCACAAGTGGTAGAAAAGTGTATTACAACTAAGTACCGCTGCGGCCCATAAACAGATCTTTTTTGGCATACAACTAAGAAACACTCTTGTACAGTAAGTATGCTGTTAAAACAATAGGTAATTAACAGTAAAATTACAATATAATACAATTGTAATTTTACAATTGTAATTGTAGTTGTATACAATTACAACAGTGAAGTTACAATAGCAAACATTTATACAAACTGATACAATAATATTAACATTATTAATACCAAAATGAATTATTAATTTTCACCACCATTGATGGAAGAAATGTCCTCAAGTGTCTATCTTGGGGACATGAGTACTCACTGCAGGTGCTCAGTCGACTTTGGTTGCCTGGCAACATCATTTAGGCAAATGACCAATTAATTAAATAAACACTCTAATGGATTTGGGCTGTAACTGAGCAGACAGCAGCTGAGCCGTCTGAAGTTAATGATCTCCAGCCTCTACTATGTGGCCCTCTCTCAGCATCATTCTGAAATATATTTTAGTGGCAAATTATGTAGTTTGAATGGGGGAAAAAACGACAAAATTTTTTGAGCAAAGTGAAAATAATAGTTGCTTTCAGCAAGAATAAATACATTAAAGGAAGCTAAAAATTAATATGTAATTCTTACCGGCTCTGGGTGTTCGCTCAGGGTGAGGGTGATGGCTACTTCCTCTTTGGGCTGGACCTCCACATTCTTTCGGGCCTCGGTTCCGATTTGGGCTTTCGACTGAAGAAGTTGAGGAAGCTCAGGGGCCCCGTCTGCTGCTGTTTGGGCCTCTTCATGGTCTACTGGGACTGGAACGGCAACTGAGGAGCGTAGGCCAAGGACCATGAGCAGAAGCGCAGTGTGTGCGTGTGTATGTGTGTGTGTGTGTGTGTGTGTGTGTATGTGTATGTGTGTGTGTGTGAGTGAAGGAGCTAAGAGAGGCACCGATGGAGGCAGACAAGGGAGGAGGTGGCCCCCGTCAAGAGGGAGCATCACAGGTAAGGATTCATCGGGAGATTCCTGCTTTATCCTCTTCTTCACCGGACTTCTGTGGGTCCTCAGTAATTATTAAAACCTGCATGCAAAAAAAGAACCATGAACTTGCAGAGATCCATTGATCTAACACAGAGACCTAGGGTTCTGTCCTTAATCATCTACATCAGGGGTAGCCAAACTACGGCCCGCGAGCCAAGTGTGGTCCGCCGACGTCTGCAATTTGGCCCGCTAAACGTCATGAGTTTGATAATTGCTTTCAATTTAATAGTATGACATTATTATTGCTGTTATTATGTCCAGTGGACAACATGAGTAAGTCAGGTCAATGACCTTTAATTATGCTCTATATAGAACAGACCTGGGCAAATTAATGCGGCCCGTTTAGCTTTTTAATCTGGCCATTCCAAAATATATTTTTTAGATCTTTAAGATGGAAACTGTAGCTGCCATTATGATGTGCAGTGATGTTTCAAATGACCGTAAGTCTTGAACTATACAAAGTATTTCAATGGTTGGAATCTGCGCTTTTGCATGATATACTAGTTACTATGGTAATCTAATTAGTTACTATGGTCATCTAAATCAGAGCAGCTCAGACAAGGCACCAAGCAGTGTGGGTAGGGAGCGTTTCCACAGTGTCAGCCTGAAATGCGGGTGTCAGGGACAGACGCGGAAGGAGATTTTTACAACAAGGTTCTAAAGCTTAGTGATATATCAGATGTATCAGATTGTAGGTGGGCTTTTTTCTTTTACCCATCACGTTCATATTTCACTGTGTTTGTTGCATTTTTGTTGCGTTTCTCTTGATCTTTACGATCGAGAGGGGGTGTGACGTGACAGGGTTTTGTCCTTCATAGTTAGTATTCTAAATCCCACATTCTTTATTTTTATGTACATTCTGGGTGTCTCATTCAGGAAAAAAAATTAAAATTCCATTCCGTTATTTCAGGTGGTCTGTCATAACGTTTTTAGCTTTCAATGAAACATTATTGTGAGGTTTTGTATTAGTGTTCCTAAACATAGGACCTAAGCCAACATACTGTACAGCAGATTGTCACAGCTTACGTATATATATATATATATATATATATATATATATATATATATATATATATATATATATATATATATATATATATATATATATATATATATATATATATACATATATATATATATATATACAGTATATATATATATATATATATACATATATATATATATATATATATATATATACATGACGCGTTGCAAATAATTAGCTGCTAGCTAGCTAGCCATGTCTTAAAGCACCTCTTCCTGAGAGTGTTTCAGTGTTATAACTTCACCTTTATCTTTAGTTTTTAGGCCAAAATGCGTCCATTCTCCTGTTTCTGTCTACACACTGTGACTGCTTGTAAGTACTCCGTGATTGTGCGCTGCCAAACATGCTGCTTCTCTGCAATGTCACGACGGGACGACGACGCGCCATCATGCCAGGGAACCGGTACTTTTCAAACAGTACCGTTTTTGATTCATTAGTACCGCGATACTATACTAGTACCGGTATACCGTACAACCCTAACATATACATATACACTACCGTTCAAAAGTTTGAGGTCACCCAAACAATTTTGTGGAATAGCCTTCATTTCTAATAACAAGAATAGACTGTCGAGTTTCAGATGAAAGTTCTCTTTTTCTGGCCATTTTGAGCCTTTAATTGACCCCACAAATGTGATGCTCCAGAAACTCAATCTGCTCAAAGGAAGGTCAGTTTTGTAGCTTCTGTAACGAGCTAAACTGTTTTCAGATGTGTGAACATGATTGCACAAGGGTTTTCTAATCATCAATTAGCCTTCTGAGCCAAGGAGCAAACACATTGTACCATTAGAACACTGGAGTGATAGTTGCTGGAAATGGGCCTCTATACACCTATGTAGATATTGCACCAAAAACCAGACATTTGCAGCTAGAATAGTCATTTACCACATTAGCAATGTATAGAGTGTATTTCTTTAAAGTTAAGACTAGTTTAAAGTTATCTTCATTGAAAAGTACAGTGCTTTTCCTTAAAAAATAAGGACATTTCAATGTGACCCCAAACTTTTGAACGGTTGTGTAGTTACTCTACATGCAGTCGGCTTTCGACTGTCAACCAAATTTTATTAGCCCGATGCATCCCCCCAGGTCAAAAAGTTTGGAAACCCCTGATCTACATTCTACCTCTTGGCAATATTTCCTTTAAGCTTAAAACAGATTAGTGGTTCTCGTCCAATTTTCTCCAACTCATCAGCTGCTGTTTTTTTACTGTAATATTTAATAGTTTAGTTTGAATTATTAGTGACACATGTAGAAAAAGTGCAATTTTGAAGAAATTGTCAGGAGAAGTGATTAACTAACTGTTACTGAGAGTGAGATACCACGTACCCCATGTGAAATTATGTTTGTTTACGTGGCACAAGATACTGTTGTCAGTCATTGGCACTCTAACCTTTACTTTACATAATTTGGGGGAACTTGGGGTTTGGGAGAGGGGGGGCCTCCAAGACTCCCTAGCCCCGGACCCCCTACCCCAACCCTTGCAGTGTCATTTGCCATGTACACTGGCGCTTTCCATAATTTTCAGCAGACTGCATTGCAAAATTATTGCCTCACTTCCCCTTTCCTCTCACAGTAGATCCACCCAGGAATGGGGCCATATGAATCCCTTCTCTACTACCGTATTTTTCGGACTATAAGTCGCAGTTTTTTTCATAGTTTGGCCGGGGGTGCGACTTATACTCAGGAGCGACTTATGTGTGAAATTATTAACACATTACCGTAAAATATCAAATAATATTATTTAGCTCATTCACGTAAGAGACTAGACGTATAAGATTTCATGGGATTTAGCGATTAGGAGTGACAGATTGTTTGGTAAACGTATAGCATGTTCTATTCGTTATAGTTATTTGAATGACTCTTGCCATAATATGTTACGTTAACATACTAGGCACGTTCTCAGTTGGTTATTTATGCGTCATATAACGTACACTTATTCAGCCTGTTGTTCACTATTCTTTATTTATTTTAAATTGCCTTTTAAATGTCTATTCTTGGTGTTGGATTTTATCAAATAAATTTCCCCCAAAAATGTGATTTATACTCCAGTGCGACTTATATGTTTTTTTCCTTCTTTATTATGCATTTTCGGCCGATGCGACTTATACTCCGGAGCGACTTATACTCCGAAAAATACGGTAAATGTACTAGGGTTGTCCCGATACCAATATTTTAGTACCGGTACCAAAATGTATTCAGATATTTGTTGATACTTTTCGGTACTTTTCTAAATAAGGGGACCACTAAAAAATTGCAATTATGGCTTTATTTTAACAAAAAACCTTGCGGTACATCAAACATATGTTTCTTATTGCTATTTTGACCTTAAATAACATAGTGAACATACAAGACAACTTGTCTTTTAGTAGTGAGTAAGCAAATAAAGGCTCCTAACTTGTCTGCTGACATATGCAGTAACATATCTTTTCTCATTCTATTATTTTGTCAAAATTATAAAGGACAAGCTATAAAAAAAAAAAATATTAATCCACTTGTTCATTTACTGTTAATATCTGCTTATTTGCTGTTTCAACTTGTTCTATCTACACTTCTGTTAAAATGTAATAATCACTTATTCTTCTCTTGTTTGATACTTTACATTAGTTTTGGATGATACCACAAATTTAGGTATTGATCCGATACCAAGTCTTTACAGGATCATACATTGGTCATATTCAAAGTCCTCATGTGTTCAGGGACATATTTCCTTAGTTTATAAACATAATATGAATTTTGATTAAAGGAAAAAAGATTTTGTGACGATAAAAAATATTGATGTATTCATAGTAATATCGACTATAAAAACTATTGTACTTGATATCATTACAGTGGATGTCAGGTGAAGATCCACCCATGGCATTTGTTTACATTATAACGCCGGTGAGCTATTGTATCCTTCTACGGTGTGTAGTGAAGCATGTTTAGCTATTCCTCGTCCTGCAGGGATGATACTTTTTAGAAACTCACTTTATTTGTCACCATGTAGGCGAGGATTAGTGATTTAGAAGTAGATAAAACACTGCAGACTGCGGATGGACGTTAGCTGCTAACTAGCTAACCAATTTACATAGCAAATGAGACTGTGGTCAAAGTTGGAATTGCCACAAAACACATTTTAGGATACTCATCACTCAACTGCCATTTGGCAGCTAAAATGCGTCACCCCGTGATAATTGGGACCATATAAATACACTTCTTGGTGTACAAACCCCAAAACCAGTGAAGTTGGCACGTTGTGTAAATGATAAATAAAAACGGAATACAATTATTTGCGAATCCTTTTAAACTTTTTTTTTTTTTTGCAAATAATCATTAACTGAGAATTTAATGGCAGCAACACATTGCAAAAAAGTTGGCACAGGGGCATTTTTACCACGGTGTTACATGGCCTTTCCTTTTAACAAAACTCAGTAAACGTTTGGGAACTGAGGAGACCAATTTGTGAAGCTTTTCAGGTGGAATTATTTCCCATTCTTGCTTGATGTACAGCTTAAAGGCCTACTGAAATGAATTTTTTTTATTTAAACGGGGATAGCAGATCTATTCTATGTGTCATACTTGATCATTTCGCGATATTGCCATATTTTTGCTGAAAGGATTTAGTATAGAACAACGACGATAAAGATTGCAACTTTTGGTATCTGATAAAAAAAAGGCTTGCACCTACCGGAAGTAGCGTGACGTAGTCAGTTGAACATATACGCAAAGTTCCCTATTGTTTACAATGATGGCCGCATGAAGTGAGAGAGATTCGGACCGAGAAAGCGACAATTTCCCCATTAATTTGAGCGAGGATGAAAGATTTGTGGATGAGTAAAGTGCAAGTGAAGGACTAGTGGGGAGTTGAAGCTATTCAGATAGGGAAGATGCTGTGAGAGCCGGGGGTGACCTGATATTCAGCTGGGAATGACTACAACAGTAAATAAACACAAGACATATATATACTCTATTAGCCACAACACAACCAGGCTTATATTTAATATGCCACAAATTAATCCTGCATAAAAACACCTGCGTGTTTGTTATGCTAGCTCCTAGCTCCTCTGCTAGCTCCTAGCTCCATAGAACACGCCAATACAATTCAAACACCTGATCAACACACACAATCACTCAGCCCAAAAGACCGTTTACCTAACCCAAGGTTCATAAAGCTTATATATTTTTAAAAAGTTACGTACGTGACGCGCACATACGGTCAAGTTATCGAATGTTTAGCAGCCAAGGCTGCATACTCACGGTACCTGATATTCAGCTGGGAATGACTACAACAGTAAATAAACACAAGACATATATATACTCTATTAGCCACAACACAACCAGGCTTATATTTAATATGCCACAAATTAATCCTGCATAATAACACCTGCGTGTTTGTTATGCTAGCTCCTAGCTCCTCTGCTAGCTCCTAGCTCCATAGAACACGCCAATACAATTCAAACACCCGATCAACACACACAATCACTCAGCCCAAAAGACCGTTCACCTAACCCAAGGTTCATAAAGCTTATATATTTTTAAAAAGTTACGTACGTGACGCGCACGTACGGTACGGTACGTGTTATGCTAGCTCCTAGCTCCTCTGCTAGCTCCTAGCTCCATAGAACACGCCAATACAATTCAAACACATGATCAACACACACAATCACTCAGCCCAAAAGACCGTTCACCTAACCCAAGGTTCATAAAGCTTATATATTTAAAAAAAGTTACGTACATACGCAAAAAAAAGCCAAAGCTGCATACTCACAGTAGCACGTCTGCGTCTTTGTCATCCAAATCAAAGTAATCCTGGTAAGAGTCTGTGTTGTCCCAGTTCTCTACAGGCGTCTGTGTATCCAAATCAAAAGTCCTCCTGGTTAGAGTCTCTGTTATCCGAGTTCTTCCATCTTGACTGCATCTTTCGGGAATGTAAACAAAGAAGCGCCGGCTGTGTACTGTTGTGGCTGACTACGTTCGAAAAATACGTCCATTTCGCACCGACAACTTTCTTCTTTGCTTGCTCGGCTTCCTTCTCCATAATGCAATGGCCATGATTGAAACAGATTCACGAACACAGATGTCCAGAATACTGTGGAATTATGAAATGAAAACAGAGCTTTTTCGTATCGGCTTCAATGTGGAAGGCATACCCGTGTTCGTCGGGCTACGTCACACGCATACGTCATCCTCAGAGGCGTTTCGAACCGGAAGTTTAGCGGCAAATTTAAAATGTCACTTTATAAGTTAACCCGGCCGTATTGGCATGTGTTATAATGTTAAGATTTCATCATTGATATATAAACTATCAGACTGCGTGGTCGGTAGTAGTTCCGTTGTGGTATTTTAGGCTTCATAATGCGCCACACATTTTCAATGGGAGACAGGTCTGGACTACAGGCAGGCCAGTCTAGTACCCGCACTCTTTTACTATGAAGCCACGCTGTTGTAACACATGGCTTGGCATTGTCTTGCTGAAATAAGCAGGGGCGTCCATGATAACGTTGCTTGGATGGCAACATATGTTGCTCCAAAACCTGTATGCACCTTTCAGCATTAATGATGCCTTCACAGATGTGTAAGTTACCCATGCCTTGGGCCCTAATACACCCCCATACCATCACATATGCTGGCTTTTTAACTTTGCGCCTAGAACAATCCGGATGATTCTTTCCCTCTTTTGTCCGGAGGACACAACGTCCACAGTTTCCAAAATTAATTTGAAATGTGGACTCGTCAGACCACAGACCACTTTTACACGTTGCATCAATCCATCTTAGATGTGCTCGGGCCCGTTTCTGGGTGTTGTTGATGAATGGCTTTCGCTTTGCATAGTAGAGTTTTAACTTGCACTTACAGACGTAGCGATGAACTGTAGTTACTGACAGTGGTTTTCTGAAGTGTTCCTGAGCCCATGTGGTAATATCCTTTACACACTGATGTCGCTTTTTGATGCAGTACCGCCTGAGGGTTACGAAGGGATCCTCAACTTTCTGAGTCCTTTTTGCCACTTGTGCCAGCTTTTTTGAAACATGTTGCAGGCATCAAATTCCAAATGAGCTCATATTTGCAAAAAATAACGTTTTCCAGTTTGAACGTTAAATATATTGCCTTTGCAGTCTATTCAATTGAATACAGGTTGAAAGGGATTTACAATGAATTCTGTTTTTATTTACCATTTGCAAAATGTGCCAACTTCACTGGTTTTGTAGTACTTTTTGCACAGTACACTCCACAAAAAAACATTAGACTAAGGTGTTTCTTCATTGCACCAGCTTCATTTGAAGTCTACGGTCAACAACAGTGACAACACGTATCGGACCAAGCCGAGATAATGCCTTTACACGACAATAACAGATGGAATTATTACACAACCAGCATCTTCCAGACTCTCCCTTTGGCTCCAAAATACACAGCCAGTATGCAAATCATCTTGTATTTTTCTTGGATCAGCGGGGATGTGCTGTTTTGTTTGTTTGTTTTGTTTATCATAAGGATGTGACACTTGTTAGCCAGCTGTTGCCAAGGTAGGACCTTAGAGGAGGGGAAACCTAGGGATGATGATGCTGATGCAACCCTCCCTGTGTGCAACATCTGCTCACTGGACAGCATCCCACAGCAGCAATGCGGCTTTCGGGAGGCAGGAGGGTGACCTCAGCCTGCCCACACACACACACACACACACACACACACACACACACACACACACACACACACACACACACACACACACACACACACACACACACACACACACACACACACAGTGGCATCCCTGACCAAAATATAGCGAGTGATGCTGATGCTGCAGAGGCACACAATAAAGGTGACATCATGTCATAGTTCCCTGGAACTCTTTTACACACACAACCCGAAAGACACCCCATTGTGATCAATTTTACCATAAGAGCAGCATCGGACAACTTGTGGCTTTGTCGAAAACGCTCCACATAATTTTAGTCGAAATGTGAGCATAGTTGGCTCAAAAGGAGATAAAAGCACACATATAAAAGATGCATTACGTAAACGGCTTCTTACCTCTCCTTGCAGCGTATTAAAGAAATGGCTCCTCCCCTAAAGACGCAATGAAGATCCTCATCCTCCTCATTTCCAGGCGGTGTCCTCCTCCCGTTTCCCCCGGTAAAGCTGCAGAGAACCGGGGCTGTTTTGTTATGGAGGGGCGGTGGGTAACAAACAGAGCGATGCGTCCGCGGTGAGGCGAGCCTTCCCCCGGCGTGCACCTCGCTGACGACCCGTTGTATGTGTGTGCAGCAAGGGGTGGCACACTGCAGTGACATGGGCCAATGAGATGACGCAGTAGCTTAGGATCTCCTATTCATTAATGAGGTCCTCTCAAAAAATACGCACTCATTGCACCTTTTTTTTAGGATTTACCACGCATCACTGCTGAATTATTTTAGCCCTCAAAATTACCTACATTTAAAACTAGCATGTATGCTAGTTTTAGGCTATATCAAATACAAGTGATTCTCTTTTCTTATTTAATTTTTATTTATTTATTTATATGTTTGTTTTCTTTCTTTATTTCTTTACACAATTAGTACAGTCATTTCTTTATAAATAGTTAACTAAACCGATGATAATTTTAAAGCCAACAATAGTGCATCGATGACAACACCCAAACAGGAAATGATTACCGGAAGCGAAAATAGCTAGTTGAAAACGACAAAGTCCACAATAATAGCTTAACATCCGGCACTTTCAAAATAAATGTTTTAAAGCCGTTTATTTCACAACGTAAATGAGTGTTTAAATAAATAGCTAAAGAGTACAAGAGTAATACTAACAATACTGATACCAACAACATAAAAAAGGTATTCTTGTATTACGACTTTATTACCTTAATTTCATTGTTTCATTGCCCAAATACCAATACCTCCAAATTATTGCCACCTTTCGGTTGTGAAATTACACAATTCTCCATAAAAATGCAAAACATTATTTTAAGCAGGACTTGGATTTGTTCAAATAAATATAGGCATTAAAATGGGTGTTATTTTGTGAATTTGCTGCCGGAAGTGAAAAAAATCGAAAACGAAAGCCACGACCAGCTCCATAAAAACGTCATGAACTCCGACAGGGTCTAGTGGCTCTTTCAAAATAAAACAAATTGTTTATACTATAAAAGTAGACAAAAGTTATACATCCTGCGTGAATCCTGTCAAAATCTAGTCATAGTTCAAACACTTTTTTTCAGAAAAATACGTCATGTAATTGACAAGAATTGTGTGGATGCGTATGCGTTGTGCTAAGTGTGTTAGGTGTACCTAATGTTGTGGCCAGCGGTTGTGCGTTCTTACAGAGATATAAACTCGAAGTCTCCTTGTGTGTTGTGATTAGGACGTCATTCGACACTCTTTAAAGCTCTAATAGTAGCAAATAGTCATTGAGACGTGATGGATGAAAGGGTGCTGCAAAATGCAGGAACAGACCGTCACTAACGTGACGACGTATGTGCGCTTTAGTTGTGAAGTGCCCCCAACCGGAAGTCGCCTTGTTGTTCCTGCTCCGGCAGATCACAGGGCGAATGGGAAAATCAATTAAGTTATGAAAAATAGCTTTAATTGCCTTTCTTTGTCGCCGAGGCTCATGAAGAAATGGCGGATCTCCAGAAGCGGTGCACTCCCGGGGAGCCGCGCCGCAGCTAATGGAGCGCACTGCGGCGGCAAACACGCCACTAGGGGGGAAGAGTACTTTCTCTTTTTCGGTAAGTTAGCATGGAGGCTCACTTTGCACCGTAGTTGACGTTAGCTTCTCCCTGGCTAAGTTAGCCGTGTGTTGACGCGGACAACGGCTGCTAATTACAACCAAGAAAGGCACGTGTTTGTTTTTAGCGTCCGTGTTTGCTTCCCATGTTGTGTCAGGTCAAATGTGAAATGGTTTACATTTAGCAGCCTCCTCTAGCAAACCTGCTGAGCTTGCTAAACATTAGCCGTCTGCTCTTTTTGGGGACGTGGTGCAATTAAGTAGTCTCGCCTGCTGTTGCCAATTTAGCATCTAATTACTGCGTCAAAATCTGGCTTTGGTGAAAACACATGCGTGTAAAGTAGGCCTATTTTCATGTTGACATGGCTATTTAAAAAAGCCACATTATGTGACCTGGTAGTCTGTCTACTCAACTGCAGAGTGTACGGCATGTATAAATGGGTTAAAAACAAGAACAACGAAAACACCTCATATACACACATGCTACTATTATGCTACAGGGGGGCCAGTATGTTGTGCTCGTTATTTTGGCCCCTGGCACTTTATAGAAATACAATTAAATCGGAAAAAGAGCAAGGTGTTAATATGGTGTATTGTTTGGGGCTCAGATGGTAGAGCAGCTAGACAGAAACTTCAGGGTTCCCGGTTTGAATCGAGCTTCTGCCATCCTTGTCACTGCTAATGTGTTCTTGGGCAAGACATTCCACAGTGCCAGTCGCCACAAATGTACCGTAATTTTCGGACCATAGGGCGCACCGGATTATAAGGCGCACTGCCGATGAACGGTCTATTTTCAATTTAAAGCGCATTATACTTACTTACTTACTTAGGCCTTAGTATTCCCTGAAGAACATAGGCCGCCGACGAAAGCCTTCCATCCATTCCGGTCTTGTGCCCTTCGGTCGAGTTGTTGCCATGACAGCCCCTCAGCCCTCATCTCCTGTTCCGTGCTTCTTCTCCAGGTTGTTCTTGGTCTCCCTCTGTTTCTTTTTCCCTGTGGGTTCCATGTTAGTGCCTGTTTGGTGATTGATTTATTGGGTTTTATGAGTGTATGGCCTATCCAGCTCCACTTCCTTCTCCTGATTTTCAGTTCCACTGGTTGTTGTGTGGTGAGTTCCCACAGGTTGGCATTGGTGATGGTGTCTGGCCAGTAGACTCCTAGGACCCGACGGAGGCAACGGTTTACGAATGTCTGTAGTTTATTGAGTATGCTATTGGTGGTTTTCCATGTTTCTGATCCGTACAGCAGAATGGATTTGACATTTGAGTTAAATATTTTCAGTTTGGTTTTGAGAGAAATGTTTTTTGCTCTCCATATTTTGTTTAGTATGTTGAATGATACAATTACATACAACGCTTTTTTTCACCACACAGCAGAGCATTGATTGTGACGTAACAATTTTTTTGTACCAAAATAACATTTTACAGGGTATCCGCGGGGTGTTAAAAAGTCTTAAATCCAACAATTTCATTTGAATGCTTTAAAATGTCTAAAACTCTCCTAAAATCTCATAAAAGGGCCTAATATGATTTTGATAGGTCTTAAAACTCTATTAATGTCACTTTTATTTAAGACGTGCATAAACTTCAGTCTTTGTTTTACATGTTGCGGTTTTTGAGGACGCTATAACAAAACAACAAAACGGAACCCAAAGTATGTTACATGTCCTGCCCCAGTCTGAATTTATTGCGCACGATCAGCTTGCATAGCAGCGGAGAAGACTAAACAAAAGCCCACAGAAAGCCAAATTACTTGCATAAGATGGTTGGGCCCAAGTTCAATAATTTATGGCTCCAGAACGATCAATGTAATGCATGGTTGAAGCCGGTGGATGGAAACGTATAAAGAGTATAGGACCCGGATGTGGAGCCATGGAGAAGGGAAACGTTTGTAAATATTGCGGTGAAAGGGGTGTTAGTGTGGGTAAAGTGATGCCAATTACAGGAGGCGACCAATATGAAGTGTTTACTAACGAAATAATACTGTTACATACAGTAAGCACACGCTAATTTCTCTGTGGTAGTTGTGTACTCACAGCTGTAAAACTATAAAAAAAAACATCATTCTCATATTATTTCTATTTATTCCAATATATTCAGGTCAGCTACTTAAACAAGTTGAAAAACTTATTCGGGTGTTACCATTTAGTGGTCAATTGTACGGAACATGTACTTCACTGTGCAATCTACTAATAAAAGTTTCAATCAATCAATCAATGCCTAATATGTTCTCCAAGTTTATACAGCAACTGACATGAAAAGCTATAAAGGTTGTCTGTTCAGTGTTTACACTCAGTCTATGGTGGGGTGAGGAAAGCAAGGGAGATTTGCGAATGTCATCTTGTCATGCTTAAATAAAAAATAGTCCTTGTTTATTAGCAATGTTTTTAGAAGAGTAACAAAAACTGGTAAAATGTATTACATACCATTAACAAAATGAGTGTGCTACTTGGAATGTTCTCCACATTATACACATCTAAATTTCATAAACAAATCTAGAATACTCATAGAGAACCAATATGGATACAGAGCTAATATTGATGGCTTTAATCACAGTAGCAGGTGAAATTATCAATGCAGTAGATGGTAAACAGTGTGCAGCGGCAGTATTTATTTATTTATCTATAGCAGTGGTTTTCAACCTTTTTTCAGTGATGTACCCCCTGTGATTTTTTTTAAATTTAAGTACCCCCTAATCAGAGCAAAGCATTTTTGGTTGAAAAAAAAGAGATAAAATCTATGTCATCAGTTTCTGATTTATTAAATTGTATAACAGTGCAAAATATTGCTCATTTGTTGTGGTCTTTCTTGAACTATTTGGAAAAAAACATATAAAAATAACTAAAAACTTGTTGAAAAATAAACAAGTGATTCAATTATAAATAAAGATTTCTACACACAGAAGTAATCGTCAACTTAAAGTGCCCTCTTTGGGGATTGTAATAGAGATCCATCTGGATTCATGAAATTAATTCTAAACATTTCTTCACAAAAAAAAAAGAAATCTTTAACATCAATATTTATGGAACATGTCCACAACAAATCTAGCTGTCAACACTGAATATTGCATTGTTGCATTTCTTTTCACAGTTCTTTTTGACAGACATTTTAAAAAAAATCTCACGTACCCCTTGGCATACCTACAAGTACCCCCAGGGGTACGCGTACCCCCATTTGAGAACCACTGATCTATAGCACAGTTGTCAAACTCAAGGCCCGGGGGCCAGATCTGGCCCACAAACACCTGGAAATTTTACGTGTCAAAGTACTTTTAATATTTTCTCACTAAATGTAATAGATTTTTTTCATTTTCATCAATCCATCTTCTTCCGCTTATCCGAGGTCGGGCCGCGGGGGCAGCAGCCTAAGCAGGTAAGCCCAGACTTCCCTCTCCCCAGCCACTTCGTCCAGCTCCTCCCCGGGGGATCCCGAGGCGTTCCCAGGCCAGCCGGGAGAGATAGTCTTCTCAACGTGTCCTGGGTCTTCCCCGTGGCCTCCTACCGGTCGGACGTGCCCGAAACACCTCCCTAGGGAGGTGTTCGGGTGGCATCCTGACCAGATACCCGAACCACCTCATCTCGATGTGGAGGAGCAGCGGCTTTACTTTGAGCTCCTCCCGGATGACAGAGCTTCTCACCTTATCTCTAAGGGAGAGCCCCGCCACCCGGCAAAGGAAGCTCATTTCGGCCGCTTGTACCCGTGATCTAGTCCTTTCGGTCATAAGCCAAAGCTCATGACCATAGGTGAGGATGGGAACGTAGATCGACCAGTAAATTGAGAGCTTTCCCTTCCGGCTCATCTCTTTCTTCACCACAACGGACCGATACAGCGTCCGCATTACTGAAGACGCCGCACCGATCCGCCTGTCGATCTCACGATCCACTCTTCCCTCACTCGTGAACAAGATTCCAAGGTACTTGAACTCCTCCACTTGGGGCAAGATCTCCTCCCCAACCCGGAGATGGCACTCCACCCTTTTCCGGGCGAGAACCATGGACTTGGACTTGGAGGTGCTGATTCTCATCCCAGTCGCTTCACACTCTGTGAACCGATCCAGTAAGAGCTGAAGATCCTGGCCAGATGAAGCCATCAGGACCACATTGTCTGCAAAAAGCAGAGACCTAATCCTGCAGTCACCAAACCGGATCCCCTCAACGCCCTGACTGCAAATTCTGTCCATAAAAGTTATGAACAGAATCGGTGACAAAGAGCAGCCTTGGCGTAGTTTAACCCTCACTGGAAACGTGTTCGACTTACCGCCGGCAATGCGGACCAAGCTCTGGCACTGATCGTACAGGGAGCGGACCGCCACAATCAGACGGTCCGATACCCCATACTCTCTGAGCACTCCCCACAGGACTTCCCGAGGGACACGGTCGAATGCCTTCTCCAAGTCCACAAAGCACATGTAGACTGGTTGGGCAAACTCCCATGGACCCTCAAGGGCCCCGTCGAGAGTATAGAGCTGGTCCACAGTTCCACAACCAGGACGAAAACCACACTGTTCCTCCTGAATCCGAGGTTCGACTATCCGGCGTAGCCTCCTCTCCAGTACACCTGAATAGACCTTACCGGGAAGGCTGAGGAGTGTGATCCTACGATAGTTGGAACACACCCTCCGGTTCCCCTTCTTAAAGAGAGGAACCACCACCCCGGTCTGTCAATCCAGAGGTACCGCCCTCGATGTCCACGCGATGCTGCAGAGTCTTGTCAACCAAGACAGCCCCACAGCATCCAGAGCCTTAAGGAACTCTGGGCGGATCTCATCCACCACCGGGGCCTTGCCACCGAGGAGCTTTTTAACTACCTCAGCAACCTCAGCCCCAGAAATAGGAGAGCCCACCACAGATTCCCCAGGCACTGCTTCCTCATAGGAATACGTGTTGGTGGGATTGAAGAGGTCTTCGAAGTATTCCCTCCACCAATTCACAACATCCGCAGTCGAGGTCAGCAGAACACCATCCTCACCATACACGGTGTTGACAGTGCACTGCTTCCCCTTCCTGAGGCGGCGGGTGGTGGTCCAGAATCGCTTCGAAGCCGTCCGGAAGTCGTTTTTCATGGCTTTTCCGAACATGTCAGAGTTTTTGCCTCCGCGACCGCTGAAGCCGCACACCGCTTGGCCTGTCGGTACCTGTCCGTTGCCTCTGGAGTCCTATGAGCCAAAAGAACCCGATAGGACTCTTTTTTTCAGCTTGACGGCATTCCTCACCGCTGGTGTCCACCAACGGGTTCTAGGATTACCGCCACGACAGGCACCAACTACCTAGCGGCCACAGCTCCAATCAGCCGCCTCGACAATAGAGGTGCGGAACATGGTCCACTCGGACTCAATGTCCGAGTGGACATGTTCAAAGTTCTTCTGGAGGTGGGAATTGAAACTCTCTCTGACAGGAGACTCTGCTAGACGTTCCCAGCAGACCCTCACAATGCGTTTGGGCCTGCCAGGTCTGTCCGGCAGCCAACTCACCACCAGGTGGTGATCGGTAGAAAGCACCGCCCATCTCTTCACCCGAGTGTCCAAAATATGAGGCCGCAAATCCGATGACACAACTACAAAGTCGATCATGGAACTGCGGCCTAGGTTGTCCTGGTGCCAAGTGCATATATGGACACCCTTATGTTTGAACATGGTGTTTATGGACAATCTGTGACGAGCACAAAAGTCCAATAACAAAACACCACTCGGGTTCAGATCCGGGCAGCCATTCTTCCCAATCACGCCTCTCCAGGTTTCACTGTCGCTGCCAAAATGAGCGTTGAAGTCCCCCAGTAGGACAAGGGAATCACCCGGGGGAGCGCTTTCCAGTACTCCCTCGAGTGTATCCAAAAAGGGTGGGTACTCTGAACTGCCGTTTGGTGCGTAAGCACAAACAACAGTCAGGACCTGTATCCCCCACCCGAAGGCGGAGGGAAGCTACCCTCTCGTCCACCGGATTGAACTCCAACGTGCAGGCTTTGAGCCGGGGGGGGGGCAACAAGAATTGCTACCCCAGCCCGTCGCCTCTCACTGCGTGCAACGCCAGTGTGGAAGAGAGTCCAGCCCCTCTCGAGAGAACTGGTTCCAGAGCCCTTGCTGTGTGTCGAAGTGAGTCCGACTATAACCAGCCGGAACTTCTCCACCTCGCGCACTAGCTCAGGCTCCTTCCCCTCCAGCGAGGTGACATTCCACGTCCCAAGAGCTAGTTTATGTAGCCAAGGATCGGACCGCCAAGTGCCCTGCCTTCAGCTGCCACCCAGCTCACAACGCACCCGACCTCTATGGCCCCTGCCATGAGTGGCGAGCCCATTGGAGGGGGGACCCATGTTGCCTCTTCGGGCTGTGCCCGGCCAGGCCCCAAGGGGACAGGCGCTCGCCATCGTGCCCCAACTCCGGGCCTGGCTCCTGGCCTGAACCGTGTCCGGGAGAGGGAAATTGAAGTCTCTGTTTTTGTAGTCCAATAGAAGTCTTCGAGCTGCTCTTTGTCTGATCCCTCACCTAAGACCTGTTTGTTTTGGGAGACCCTACTGGACAACATAGCTACTCGGATCGTTAGGACACGAAAACTCCTCTACCACGTGGTGGCAGCTCAGAGATCTAAATGTCTAAATAAAAATACTTAACTTTACAGCAAACTATCCATCAAATTATTAAAAATGACAATACATTTTACGTTGGTCTTTACAGCATATTACTGTAAATTTGAAAAAAACTACTACTGTTTTTTGCATTACAATTCTGTTGGCTGAGCTGCCAGTTTTTGACTCTAAAATCTACGGTTGTTATTTTTAACGGTGTATTACTGTAGATGGAAAAACGATACATTTGTTTTTACGGTAGAAAAACTGGCAGCTAAGTTGCCAGAATAAAAATAAAAAAAGTACTGTTTTTCCATTAACAATTTAATGTTGTAAAAACCTATTTAATAGTAAAATTCTGGCAACTAAGCTGACAGCTTTTTCCATAATAACAGAAGAAATGAATACATTAAAGAAATGGTTTGACAAAAACAGAATCTCAGTAAAACTAAAATAATGCTATTTGGTAACAGTAGAAGAGAAAGTCAAATACAAAAAATGAAATAGACATTGAAAGACTAAATTAAATCCAATTTCTATGCGTAATGATTGATGATAAAATGAACTGGCAATCTCATATAAAATATATACCATATAAAGTGGCAAGAAATACTGAACATCAATAATGAATAAAGCTAAATAGAAGCGGTAGAAAATGGACTAAAAATCACTTCATATTCTTTACTGCTCATGAGTATTATCATATCTTGAGTTATTGTGCAGAAATATGGGGAAATAACTACAAAAGTACACTTAATTCATTAACCATGTTACAAAAACGATCAGTTAGAATATTACATAATGTTGGATATAGAGAACATTCAAACCCTTTATTTATTGAATGGAAAATACTGAAATTTCACAATATAGTGAATTTGCAAACAGCTAAAATTATGCACAAAGCAAACTGCTCCCTAAGAATGTACAATAATTCTTCTCAACAAAAGAGGAAAAATACAACCTCAGAGAAAAATGTAACTTAAAACATTTGTATGCACGACCACCTTTTAGTTTCAGTATGTGGAATTAAATTATGGAATGGATTAAGTAAATAAATCAAACTACTGAAATGATCCAGTTTAAGAAACCATTCAAACTCAGTGTTTGCAAGTAAAAAGAAGAAGAACCATGAAAAACATTCCGAACTTATTGATAATCTTATTCATATCACTATATGAAATACAACTTATTTCACTGTTTATTATTTATTTTAATGTTATTATTTATGGAGTATCTTGTAAATAAATTGAGTACAGGAAGTAAACAAAAGTGTTAGCAATTGCTATGTAATGGAAAAGGGGTAGGATAAATAAGATCTCGTTCTTCCTACTCCTTTTCGAACAAGTTCAAAGGAAAAACTGGAAATTGTGATGTATCATGTTGTAATTGTATGCATGTGCAAAATAAGAAGTGGGAATCTTTGAGCACCTCACAATTCGATTACGATTCAGGAGCAATTTGATTAAAAATTGTTGTTGATGCATCTTTAATTTATGTATATTGATGCAGTTTTACATTTCTTTTTGTTTCACTAAATAAGTGTTTATCACTTGCAACTTTTAAAAACAGTGAATTTTTAAATAGAAAGTTAAATTAACTCCTATTACAATTATGCAAAACTGAAACATAAGTGCCCTAAAATAAAGCACATGGTCTGATCTCTCAGGGAGGTGGCCCGCTGCAGTCCGCCAAATTTTAGAACCGTCTGCATTACTTTATTTACAATAACTAAATACATTATTGTTTATTGACGTTTACTAATCGATTTTATAATCGTCCATGTCCGAATCGCCATGCATCTAAAAATCGATTTCCCCCACCTCTAATAACCATAACAAATTCTGTTTGACGCTTACAAGTCATAATCGCCTTCTTTCTTTTTAGACAATCGCTCTGTCTGCGCTCTGTTTTTCACAACTTTGTGTAGATACAGTACTAGTACTGTATATGTTGATAATGACAGCTGCAAATACTGCAAAAGTTAACGATTTTAGCTTTGCAGAGATGCTAACAGTTCCTTTTCCAGACAATATATTGTTGTGCTTTCCATTTATGACATTCTGGTTGTTACATAAAAACACTTGATATGAAGCACACCAACTATTGCAAGAAAACAGTTCTATGGCAAATTATAACTATCTGAACATAGGAGTTTAACGGTACACAAAAATTTTGGTTCGGTATGTACCTCGGTTTAGCGGTCATGGTTCGGTTCATTTTCGGTACAGTAAAAAAAATATATATATATACATTTTTTGGTTATTTGTTTACCAAATTTGTAAACAATGGCTTAATCCTTTTAACATTGGGAACACTATAATAATTCTGCCCAAAAATAGAAATAGCTCTATGTGTGATGGATGTGAGCCACCACTTGGCTGATCAGTGCAACAGCAGGCAGTCATGAATGCTAAGCATAACAATAACATACATTTACACACAGGGTCGATTGCCAGGGTCGATTGCCCCCCCCCCCCAGGCAGGGGCGCCGCTAGGGATTTTGGGCCCCATGAAAAGAATCTTTACAGGGCCCCCTGTATTATAATTTCATCATCATTAGGGGCCTCTCTGGGCCCCCCTCCATCATGGGCCCCTAGAATCTGTCTCCTTTACCCCCCCTTTTCGGCGCCCCTGGTAGCAGGTATGGCGAGGTAGTGTCTGGCTAACATGGCAGTAAGAGGATATATGGGCTCATTGTTCTTCCAACATAGAAGTGGGTCAAAACCTAGTTTTTAATGCAATATGGTTTTAAATCTGCTGCTATAAAAACACCAACGGCATTTGTTATTGCTTTAGCCCTGCCTGACTCGCCGAGGAGAGGCTGCTTGAATGCAGTGTTTGCACGACGCCCGTCTTTCTTTTCGTTGAAGCGATGTTCACTTGGGAGTGGTGCTGCTTCAAATGGGTTAGCATGTTTGACGTGTGTAGTAGAATTTCTGACCTTTGAACTATATTTCATGTCTGTCAAGAATGTACGCTCATTTCATTTCTCTTCTATTCTGTGCCATTGAATGGACCGGGTGTGGGACAAAGTTGAATATGAAGTCGTGCCAGCCTGTCTACAAGATGTTTTGATTGTGGGATTGGGATTTGAGTTTGTTATGGAACAGACAGGTCAAAACAACCAGACCGTGACGCACGAGGGAAACAGATTGACGCACGAAGAAACAGATAAAAATGGCCAGGAGACCAGGACTTGAGAGAGACTGCTTTTTGTGTGTCCTCCGGAGGACGACTGTTTGTTTGCAGGGACAAAACAATCCAACTTATGCACTATTGACTATGAGTAAATAAACTTTTGTACTAAATTCACTTTTGTTGCTGTTTAAGCTTTGGACAATCCACCGCAGAAGCATACCCTACTGCTGCTGAACAATGTCGGCAAACCACTTTCGTTTTGTTCGCCTCTCGTCCTCCATTGTTGTATCGCACCGCGAAGCCGAAGTGTTCCCAAACGGGAGATGTTAACGAGGCAAGAGGGTCTTCCAGCTCTGCCTTTTACATGTTGTCGTAGCCTAGGCTGACCATATTCTGAAATCCCAAAAAGAGGACACATATATGCGTGCCAAGGCGGGCAGCACTAGGTGAAAATTTGCCAACGATACTCGAACTTGCTTTATAAAGAATATCTTTATTTAAATAAAGCATTTTTTCTCCTCGGTTGACAGCAGTGTTGGCGCTAGGAATTTTCAAAATGGGGTCCCACAGTAAATTTTTGGGGTCCCACTTTTTTGTAAGCGTTTTCAATCAATCAATCAATCAATGTTTATTTATATAGCCCTAAATCACAAGTGTCTCAAAGGGCTGTACAAGCCACAACGACATCCTCGGTACAGAGCCCACATACGGGCAAGGAAAACTCACCCCAGTGGGACGTCAATGTGAATGACTATGAGAAACCTTGGAGAGGACCGCATATGTGGGTAACCCAAAAAATTATAAACGTATGCATTATCCTGTTATATCTCACATTCTATATTGTGTTTTGGAAAAAGGTTGTCATAAATGTTACTTAATTCATTAAAAAAAATAATAAAAAAAGAAAAAAAATGTGTATACATATGTAAATGTATTCAGTTATAAACATTCATTCACTTTCTTCTTTCCTTCATAGATCTAAACTTTACCGCTGCTGATATTTTTTTCTATACTTTCATTTAATAAGTTGTAGGTGTATTTATTTCGGTATAAAAGTGTAAAAAGTGTTTTGCTTCGGTCATTAAATGATGATAATGGTGTGCCAGGGCATACATACATTTTATATTTAACCCTTACATCTCTGGAGTCTACATCAACTTCAGATCTATTCCTCATTTTAAAATGTTTTAGTTTTTTATGTTGTTTTTTTGTTTGTTTGTTTTCCGCCCTTTTTTGTCAAACAAAACTATGTATTTAATGGCAAACACACAAAATATGCAAAATGTTCCACCAAAAATATTTTTCTAAGTGGAATATTTGATATGAAGTAAACTGAACCTTGGATAGGTCAATAATTCATAATAACATTGATTTTGATTCAATATTATGTTTTGAGCAATGACAGTTTAAAAGAAAAAAAACCCAGCTTTGTTTTATTAGTCAACATTGCAACTTTTTTTGAATTACATTTCACCTTTAAAGGCCTACTGAAATGAGATTTTCTTATTTAAACGGGGATAGCAGATCCATTCTATGTGTCATACTTGATAATTTTGCGATATTGCCATATTTTTGCAAAAAGGATTTAGTAGAGAACATCGACGATAAAGTTCGCAACTTTTGGTCGCTGATAAAAAAGCCTTGCCTGTACGGGAAGTAGCGTGACGTCACAGGTTGTGGAGCTCCTCACATCTGCACATTGTTTACAATCATGGCCACAAGCAGCGAGAGCGATTCGGACCCAGAAAGCGACGATTACCCCATTAATTTGAGCAAAGATGAAAGATTCGTGGATGAGGAAAGTGAGAGTGAAGGACTAGAGGGCAATGGAAGCGATTCAGATAGGGAAGATGCTGTGAAAGGCGGGTGGGACCTGATATTCAGCTGGGAATGACTAAAACAGTAAATAAACACAAGACATATATATACTCCGCTCTAACCAACTGAGCTAACCGGCCACGATGTATTAGCCACAACACAACCAGGCTTATATTTAATATGCCACAAATTAATCCAGCATAGCAAACACCTCCCCCCTCCCGTCCATATAACCCGCCAATACAAATCAAACACCCGCACAACACACTCAATCCCACAGCCCAAAGTACTGTTCATCTCCGCAAAGTTCATACAGCACATATATTTCCCCAAAGTTACGTACGTGACATGCACACAGCGGCACGCACGTACGGGCAAGCGATCAAATGTTTGGAAGCCGCAGCTGCGTTCTCACGGTAGCACGTATCCAACTCATAAAGTCCTCCTGGTAAGAGTCTCTGTTGTCCCATCTCCACAAGCATGCGGATCCAACTCAAAGTTCTCCTGGTAAGAGTCTCTGTTGTCCTAGGCCAATGGTAAAGCTTGTCCCAGGCCAATGGTAAAGCTTGACTGTCATCGTTCGGGAATGTAAACAATGAAACACCGGCTACGACGTAGCCGCTAAGTGTTTGTGTTGCTGCAGCCGGCCGCTAATACACCGCTTCCCACCTACAGCTTTCTTCTTTGCTGTCTTCATTGTTCATTAAACAAATTGCAAAAGATTCACCAACACAGATGTCCAGAATACTGTGGAATTTTGCGATGAAAACAGACGACTTAATAGCTGGCCACAATGCTGTCCCAAAATGTCCGCTACAATCCGTGACGTCACGCGCAAACGTCATCATACCGAGACATTTTCAGCAGGATATTTCGCCGTGGCTGTGGACGAGGCTAAGCATAGGGTGTGGGAGCAGTTCGGGGAATCCATGGAGAAGGACTATCGGGCGGCACCAAAGCTGTTCTGGAAGACCATACGGCACCTCAGGAGGGGGAAGCAGGGAACCATCCAAGCTGTGTACGGCAAGGATGGGACTTTGCTGACTTCAAGTGAGGAAGTCGTAGGGCGTTGGAAAGAGCACTTTGAGGAACTCCTGAACCCAAATACATCAGACACACCCTCCCTGATAGGAGCAGGGCCTGAGGATGATGGGGGATCGACGTCGATCTCTCGGAGTGAAGTCACTGAGGTAGTTAGACAACTCCACAGTGGCAAAGCTCCGGGGTTTGACGAGATCCGTCCAGAAATGCTGAAGGCTCTGGGTGTTGATGGGCTGTCTTGGTTGATACGCCTCAGATTCAAGAGGAGCAATGTGGATTCCGTCCTGGTCGTGGAACAACTGACCAACTCTTTACTCTTGCTGGAATCCTGGAGAAGGCCTGGGAGTATGCCTATCCAGTCTACATGTGCTTTGTGGATTTGGAGAAGGCGTATGACCGGGTCCCCCGGGAGATCTTGTGGGAGCTGCTGAGGGAGTACGGAGTGAGGGGAACCCTGCTGAGGGCCATCCAATCTCTGTACAACCAAAGCGAGAGATGTGTCCGGGTGCTTGGATATAAGTCTGATCCGTTTCCAGTGGGGGTTGTTCTCCGCCAGGGCTGCGCTCTGTCACCTATCCTGTTTGTGATTTTCATGGACAGGATTTCTAGGCGGAGTCGTGGCCATGGCGGAGAGGGTATACGTCTCGGGGGGCTAAGGGTTGCGTCACTGCTGTTTGCAGATGATGTGGTCCTGATGGCACCTTCGGTTCGTGACCTTCAGCTCTCACTGGATCGGTTCGCAGCCGAGTGTTCAGCGGCTGGAATGAGGATCAGCATCTCCAAATCTGAGGCCATGGTTCTCAGCAGGAAACCGATGGTTTGTACAGTCCGGGTAGGGGACGAGACTCTGTCCCAGGTGGAGGAGTTTAAGTATCTCGGGGTCTTGTTCACGAGTGAGGGAAAGATGGAGAAGGAAATCAGCCGGAGAATCGGAGCAGCTGGGGCAGTATTGCAGTCTCTCTGCCGCACTGTTGTGACGAAACGGGAGCTGAGCCAGAAGGCAAAGCTCTCGGTCTACCGAGCTATCTACATTCCTACTCTCACCTATGGTCATGAAGTGTGGGTAATGACCGAAAGAATAAGTTCGCGGATACAAGCGGCCGAAATGAGTTTCCTCAGAAGGGTGGCTGGCATCTCCCTTAGAGATAGGGTGAGAAGTTCAGTCACCCGAGAGAGACTCGGAGTAGAGCCGCTGCTCCTTCGCTTGGAAAGGAGCCAGCTTAGGTGGTTCGGGCATCTCGTGCGGATGCCTCACGAGCGTCTCCCTAGGGAGGTCCTCGTTGCACGTCCCACTGGGAGGAGACCCCGCGGCAGGCCAAGGACCAGATGGGGGAATTATATCTCCTCTCTGACCTGGGAACGCTTCGGGATTCCCCAGGAGGAAGTCGCAAATGTTGCTCTGGAGAGGGAAGTCTGGGGATCCCTGCTGGAGCTGTTGTCCCCGCGACCCGATTCCGGATAAGCGGTTGAAGATGGATTTCGCGGGAAATTTAAAATTGCACTTTACTAATCTAACCCGGCCGTATTGGCATGTGTTGCAATGTTAAGATTTCATCATTGATCAGACTGCGTGGTCGGTAGTAGTGGGTTTCAGTAGGCCTTTAAGCTTCTTTATTTCACTTTTGTTATGTTTTTGTTTATTTTAATAGTTATTTTAGAATGTGCCATGGGCCTTTAAAACATTAGCTGTGGGCTGCAAATGGCCTCCGGGGCACACTTTTGACACCCCTGCTATAGATAATAAAAAATTAAATCTGATAAATCTATCGATAAAAAGCAGAGCCTGGCGACGCATGCGCGTTTATCATAACTCTCTCACTCACTCTGTCTCTGCCCCTCCCTCACGAATGCTGCTGCGCGCACAATTTGTTTTGTTTTTAACCCCTTCTTAACCCTGAACGTAAATAGAAAATACACGCAACCCTAACTCAAAATGCCGGACATTTGAGGCATTTAAAAAACTCCGCCCGGACAGCCCCGCAAAAGAGGACATGTCCGGTGAAAAGAGGACGTATGGTCAGTCTATCGTAGCCCGGTCGCTGCTAGCAACGTGCGGTATGCTACTTAATATGTCCATGTGGAAACTCGTTCGGTACACCTCCGAACCGAACCAAAACCCCCATACCGAAACGGTTCAATACAAATACACGTACCGTTACACCCCTATCTGAACATAACTTAAACTACTTCTTCCGCCACATCAGACGGTGACGACAATGCAATATGAAGTAGAAACGATAAAATATCGAATATTAAGAGTATGTGAAAGTTCGACACATACCTTGTTTACTTCCCTGACAACCTCCTTTAAGGTTTTGTAATCAGAAATATCAAGCCACTGAAATGCACCAACAATGGGGAAGTGTGGAGAGAGTGTTTTGCAAATCACCCATAATGCACTGTAGTGAATTTACATATTTGTAATTTTAAATGATATATAGTAATTTAAAGTTGTTTTATAATGTCCACAAAGTTCAATGAGCAGGTGGAGTGTTATGTGCGACCGCATGTTGTCTTTATTTGTTGGTTATAAGTAATGTATACCATGAGTGGGAGAAGTTGTTTGGATTGGGTCATATAAATTGATGGTGTGCTCGAGTCCCTTCCAAATGAAACTCTTCATTGACTATCATTCCTAACTTCACCCACAAGAGGGCGTAAACATCACTCCATATTTATTTATTGATTTACAGGGAACTAAATTTAGGCAGGAACACGCCACGGCCCAATCTTTTTGTAAAGCTTGTGATGTCTCACGGGCTGCACACCTAAGACGCCGGTGGGCCGCACTTGGCCTGTGTGCCATAGTTTGGACACCTTGCACTTTTGTTGTGTGCAGGTTGTGCCGAAAATAATGTACCATCATAATGTCTGTTTATAGCGAGTAAGGAGGACTGAAACAGACGGTGTAGTGGAGCCTTTGCGAATAAATTACAGCAATGTTTTTAATCAAGGTTAATAGTAAAACAGATTAATCGTTGCATCCCTAATCTCAGCCGGTGGCCCCCTGTGGAGAGAAGTTTGGACATTCGATGTTCCGCCATATGGTGATGCTTACGCCTCTCTCACATTCATTTTCTTTGACAGAATTGCGAGAAAATCCCTACGCTGATCTAATGGTCGTGGAGGTCTGCAGGAAGACGTTACAAATGAGAGGCTGACTGGAAGATGCCAAGAAAAAAACAGCTGAATCCACAAGCAGTCAAGTGTAAGTCAGTCATAAAGATTTGCTTGATGATTATTATATTGTAAAGACCTAAACAATTAATAGCAGCAGCTAACCTTCATAATCTCGTGGCAGCGGATTCTAAAGATGTTGTAGCCGCCAAAATTCCAGGAAACCTCGCCTTTGAAACAGACTTCCTTCTGGAACACGGGCTTCACTTTGCTGATCCTTATCCTGACAACAAATTTCTAGGCTTGGAAAGGTTTTCAGGTTGGTTTTAACGTCGCAAAACTTTCTTGTTTGTGTGTAAGTGTGTGTGTCAGTGTATGTACCGTATTTTTCGGACTATAAGGCGCACTTAAAATTATTTTATTTTCTCAAAAGTCGACAGTGCGCCTTATAACCCGGTGCGCCTAATGTACGTCATAATTCTGGTTGTGCTCATTGACTTCAAAGCAATTTTATTTGGTACATGGTGTAATGATAAGTGTGACCAGTAGATTGCAGTCATACATAAGAGATAGATACGTGTAGACTGCAATATGATGGCAGTAAACAACACCAAAACTTTAAATGTTCCATTGGGAATATAGAACATTACACACAGCACTCAAAAATCTGTCAAAATGTTTTAGTATGACTTTGAAGCCGCACCACTTGATGGATTGTTGGCCCATTACAGCTACCGTAGTCAGAAATACAAGTATTACCGTATTTTACGGACTATAAGGCGCACTTAAAATTAATGCGCCTAACAACCTACTACACTTAATTTACGGAATAATTCTGGTTTTGCTCACCGACCTCAAAACAATTTTATTTGGTACAAGGTGTAATGACAGGTGTGGCCAGTAGATGGTAGTCACACATGAGATACGTGGTAAGAGGTATGATGGCAATATCACTCAAGTAAACAACACCAACATTTTATATGTTCCATTGAAAATATAGAACATTACACACGGCGCTCAAAAATCTATCAAAATGTTTTAGTACGACTTTGGTAAGCTATGAAGCCGCTCCGTTTGGTGGATTGTCGGTGCATTAAACATTTGAGTATTATTATGGTGTGTGTATAAGGTAAGACATATTATCTGGCGTTTTGTTTCGCAATATTAAGCAAAAGCAACTTTTCTTACCTTCTGATCTGTATTTGGGATCTTCATAAATCATGAAAAATTGCGCACGTTCGCCTTTGTAGTCCGTGCCAACTACGTAATCAATAGGCTTCTTCTTTTTCTCTATCTTCTTGTTATGGGACATTCATCCTCCGCTTTTGCCATTTCTAATATAAAGTAGTGTAAAGTTCTTACTTATATCTGTCAGTAAACTCGCCATGAAAGCGCTAAAACATACCTGTGTATGTTACATTATTCACCCAAGTACCTTTAGTTATTAGAGAGTTCCGGTCGGACGGTTTTTCACGGGACACGGCCTTGTTGTTGTTTCCGGATGAGAAGATGCTGCTCCGTGAAGTAAAGTCTGAATGTCATTAAAACAGTTAGCTCCATCTTTTGACACTTCTTCCACTCCCGTCCTTGCACGCTACACCGCTACAACAAAGATGACGGGGAGAAGACTCTGTCGAAGGTGAGCCACGTAAATAAGACGGCCCACAAAACGGCGCATCCTAAAGCAACTGTCAGAAAGCGACTTGAAGATGATCTGTAAAACATAATCTATGCAACATTTTGACCAAAGAACCACCATTACATGTTATGTAGACCACAAGGAAGTGTTTCACATTTAGAAAAAATAATAATAATATGACCCCTTTAATGCGCCTTATAATCTGGTGCGCCATTTATATGAAAAAAGGCCTGAATAAACCCGCTCATCGGCAGTGCGCCTTATAATCCGGTGTGCCCTATGGTCCAGAAAATACGGTAAATCACATGGAGACATCATTAACTGCACCTAGGGCAGTCCCTCTCAAATAGTGGGGCGGGGCCCCCTGGAGGTGCGCAGTGCGATGCCGGGAGGGAGGTGGGCGTGTGACCCCCAGGGAACATTCTATATCTGTATCATGCTTCAAACCCTGCTCCGAAAAGCTGTGCATGGCAAAACGTGCTAATAGTAGACATGCATCCTGACTTCCTCCTAGGTTTCTAGGCTGGTGACATTTTTTTAAATAGTTTAATTAAAGATGTTTATATTTTTATTTCAGGAAAGTTGATGCACTTAAAAATGTTTCTGTTAAACTAAAAATAATGTTGATTAAATGATTCTTTGAAAGTTGATCTGTATTTCTTTAATGGTAATAAGGATACAATGTTAGGCAGAGGTGTACTTACAACAATTTTTTAGACAAATGAGTTGAAAAGGTTTCTTTGTCCTAAGGGGGTGAGGCGTACCAGAAAATAATTGAGAAGCACTGATGGAGGGGTGGGGGTGTTCCAATATGTTACCGATATTGCCTATTGACTGTTAGCAATCTGATACGATATCAGCACAAGTAATGCACACTTGTACTTATTTTGTAGCGTGAAATGTTAGAAAAGGCTTGATCAAGTGATATGTTGTTGTGATCACTTTGGCGCTGCAGGCTGGATTCTGCTGCTGCTGGGTAGGAGGGCTTGAGCCAAGTCTGTAATGGACAGCATACTATAGTCACAGTTTGTTTTCTCACACTTCTGAGTAGGGTTGTGCGATTATGGCCAAAATAGTAATCATGATTATTTTTATGAATATTCAAATCATGGTTATCAATCACAGTGTTTCCCAGAGGTCGGCAATTTACTTGCAGTAATGGGGGCCTAGGTGGTGGGGGTTGGTGTGAACGTGACATTGTGTAATTTGTACTGAAATAAAGGCAAATCTTTAGTGTTTTTGTAAATTGCTAATGTTAACAATTAATCATTTTTCTCATTACACGTTGCCTTTTGCTCTATCCCTTTTTTATTTTTTTTTCAGGGCCATAAAACACAGCCACATTCCAGCTTGACCTCATCATACATTTGATCGTTTGTAGTGTGAAATGTGTATTAGATGACAAAATACAAAAATATAGCAATATTTTTAGTGTAACGATTGTACTCACGTTATAGAGTCTTCAATTAACAATTACATTTACGTATCCAGACTCTATGTGGCATGATGGCTAGCTGTTAGTCCTGCCAGTATCACTGTAAGGCAGACTGTTAAGCTCTTCAATCTGGCCCGCCGGACTTTCCCAAATAATTTTTTTAGATCTTTAAGTAGGAAACTGTAGCTGCCATTATGATGTGCAGTGATGTTTTCAAATGACCGTAAGTCTTGAACTATACAAAGTATTTCAATGGTTGGAATCTGCGCTTTTGCATGATATACTAGTTACGATGGTAATCTAATTAGTTACTATGGTAATCTACGTCACAGCAGCTCAGACGAGGCACCAAGCAGTGTGGGTGGGAAGCGTTTCCACAGAGTGTTTCCAGAGCGGCCAGCCTAAAATGTGGGTGTCAGGGACAGACGTGGAAGGAGATTTTTACAACAAAGTTCTAAAGCTTAATGATATATCAGATTGTAAGTGGGTTTTTTTTTACCCTTCATGTTCATATTTCGCTGTTTGTTGCATTTTTGTTGCGTTTCGCTTGATTGCAAAATATGTCGATCGAAAGGGTGACGTTGATATGTTGTCAATATTCAGTGTTTTATCCTTCTTGTAAATCCCACATTCTTTATTTCCACGTACATTCTGGGTGTCTCATTCATTAAAAAAAATTACATTTTCTGTTTTTTAAGGCGGTGTCATAACGTTTTTAGCTTTCTATCAAACATTATTGTGAGTTTTTGTATTAGTGTATTAATATATTTATACATAGATAGATGGATATACCAGCCCCCAGACACATTTTTTTCTCTAAATTTGGCCCCCCGAGTCAAAATAATTTCTCAGGCCTGACGTATATTGTCTATATTGAGCGAACACTTGCTGAAGTCCAAACCTCTTATCGCCGAATAATAACAGCCATGTCACCCAAAGCAACCATTGTTGCATGAACCGTTGGTTCACAGGAGTATTATCTAGAAAGAAACAGGCACAATTGAAAGTAAGCACTTAACATTTTGTTAAATGTCTGCTGTGCATGACAGCTGAGAAGTTTCTTTTTGAACAACTTCAACTTTTGTGTGTGTGCGTGCGTGCATGCTTGCGTGTACATGTGATTTCTGCATGCTGTTTTAACATGTTTGGCTTCATGCTGTTAAATGCTAATACAATGTTGAGGTTCAATGTTGGTAATGCATTGTGTGATAATGATGATGATGTCTGATGAATATTCATTGTCACTTATGTTTTTGCTGGTTGTCCTCTCCCAAAATTATACCTGTTAATTTCCACAATTTTCGATACTTATTCAATACAACGATAAAAAACCCACAATAGTCAGTGTATGTTTTGGCATTTCAATTTTCTTTACATAAAAGGAAATTGAAAATCAAAAAACAATTGGTTTATTTGAAGTTATTTTCAAAAGAGAAAATAACCTATAAGCTAACCTGCAAAACAGCACCACGCACATAACACGGTGTTGATGATATTGATTGGCTGCATGTAACCCCATTACTATGTAACGACATAGCAGTTAGTTTGTGTGGTGTTGGGGTTTACGACTGTGTGGCCTTGAACGCATCAGTGTCAGCCGAGTGTGCGTGTTGACTCAAGTGAGAGAGCGAGAACGCTTACATGTTTGGCAAACTTCCAGATGCAGACTCAAAGTTTTGCGATCGCAGATAACGTGTAAACATAGGTGTGTAAATGTGATCACAGATCACTCTGAGACAGCACACAGAGTTGGACTAAATGATTTTAAAAAATGAATTCAGTGTAGTGCTTTTGATATCAAATTTATTTAAGGTCAAGGTCAAGGTTCAACTTTATTGTCCCCGCGGGGAAATTTGTCTTGGGCACAGTGCATCATTGCTTTCTTAACATACCCAAAAACAACAGAACAAAAACACAAGCGCAGACACAACTACAACCAGACAACTAACATTTAAACATCAGAACATGGAGCTTGATAGACATAGGTGGCACTTTGATGTAGGCATAAAATCTACAGTATGGAGATAAAGATAAAGTGCCAGTGTGCATTGCACTAGAGCTCATAGATAAAGTGCTATGTGCTAAAGTGCTTAGTTCTAAAGTGCTATGTGCTAAAAAAAAAAGTGCTAACCTATATATTAACATTCTATTGCACCTTGTTGGTCAGCTTAATGGAGGCTGGGACAAATGATAATTTAAGGCGGTTCGATTTGCATAGTGGGACCCGGAGTCTTCTCCCTGATGGCAGGGTTCTATATTCAGGGAAGAGTGGGTGTTGTGAGCTGGAAATAATTTTCTTAGCTTTTTTCCTAACTGCCTGCTCATAGATGCTCTGTATAAGCATCATTTAGATGCTTATTTAATTACATTACACAAATATTTAATATCTATATAAGTACACACACGGTACAGGCAAAAAGTTTGGACACACCTTCTCATTCAATGCGTTTTTTTAATTTTCATGACTATTTACATAGTAGATTGTCACTGAAGGCATCAAAACTATGAATGAACACATGTGGAGTTATGTACTTAACAAAAAAAGGTCAAATAACTGAAATATGTTTTGTATGTTTTGCATTCTCTTGATGAGCTTCAAGAGGTCGTCACCTGAAATGGTTTTCACTTCACAGGTGTGCTTGAAGCTCATGGAGAGAATGCCAACAGTGTACAAAGCAGTAATCAGAGCAAAGGGTGGCTATTTTGAAGAAACTACAATATAAAACATGTTTTCAGTTATTTCACCTTTTTTTTGTTAAGTACATAACTCCACATGTGTTCATTCATAGTTTTGATGCCTTCTGTGACAATCTATAATTTAAATAGTCATTAAAATAAAGAAAAAGCATTGAATGAGAAGGTGTGTCCAAACTTTTGGCCTGTACTGTATATTGTGTGTGTATATGGAGGAGGGTTTTCAAGCTATTGCTCCTCCTTGGCAATATCACTGACCATGACTGCTGCTGGGAAAAAGGCTGCATTGTTAACTAAGTTGAGACTATGTTGCCAGGCAGTTACACATCCTGTCCTCTGTACCACACAGACAAAAAATCAGATTACGAATACATGCACCGTTCCAATCCTAAGAACAATGGCGTATGTTTTTTTTTTTATGGTCAGTATGCAAAACAAGTGTCCAAAATACATAGAATAGTTTTCCACACCTTGTTTGTGATGTGTGTATTCTGGGTGAAATGATGAGATGGAAACAGCGTCTCTTATTTCCCAGCATGCTTCTTTCATCATGGAAAGCAAGAGCAAGGCTATGTGACGCCATTATTATATAAGGGTCGTAAAAAAGTACCACCATTACCATCAAGGACACTATCACGAGAGGGCATCTATTCATCATCATCATCATCATCATCATCATCATCATCATCATGTGCTGTTGCCTCTGCTATTGCCATTATCATTACCCCATCATCATCATCACCATTACCATCAGCTGCAGCCACACTATCATCATCATCATCATCATCATCAGTCTCTGTAATCATTCTGGGGTGGGGTGCATGACCAAAAAGGGTTGTCTGGACTCTCCTCACATTGTCACTTCACATCTGTGAGAGGAAAGTCGCTTTTCCTGCGCTCTAAGAACAAGGCCCTTTTTGTTTTTGCAGGCTTTCGTCCGACGGCAATCTTTGGTTGATCTTAACAGAGCGTGAGTATGAATTGTGAAGTTGCGTCTTTGCAAGTTGACTTAGGAGTGCGGGCGCTTGAAAGTGTTTTGATGTCGTGGCGTATGTCACAGTGATGTCGCGATTGTTGCATGTTCTTTTTGGCTTTTATCTCAAAGGGTTTGCCGTTTTCATCACTGTTTGGCTCAGGGTGGGACAAAGAACATTTTTTTACCCTGGGCAATATTGTCAGGTTTTTCTTTCATTTTGTAGCAAATAATGTTTAAAATCCAATGGCAACATTCAGGCAGGAGGTAAGTTTTGATTCCTTTGGCTCACCCAATAAGTGTGCTTCAAAAGTCAAACATTGACGGGTAAAATGGGTATTTAATTTGGAACATATCCAAAGCATATTTTATATTGGGGAACATAGTTAAAACCCAAAATATACTCAAAATATCAAATTGCTGCTCTACAATTCCTGCCTACTTTTGTCTTATCCAATACAACAGTCATAAAACTATTATTGAAAACATGGTAAGTAACTTAATACCATTACAAAGTTTAAAACAGTCCTTAAGCCCCGCCCACTTTCTGCCGTGCCAATCACAAGGCTTCTTGTTCAAGTTATTTCATCAATTGCATCCATAAAAACAAAATGACACATACAGAGCACAACAACCTAATGTCAAAATATTATAAAAGCGTTTTTAAATTCCAAAAAACTAAGTTAGAAAAGTAGAAATTAAATGTACCAGTCGAGTCTTGTGTGATTTGTGCAGTCGTTTTTGGGGGCTGAATTTGTCACTTACTACTCAGCCAATCACAAAGCCCCATTTACGTATCATTTTATTATGTCACTGTTTGCTGTTGTGTGTGTGATCTACTAAGACTTCATGTACGATTGATACCAAATGCAAAAGTGAGGATTTTGCTTGTACTGTCATCATGGAGATAGTCATTTATGGCATGTGCTCCAACCTGTGGTGTTGTCAACATTATGGCATGTGCTCAAACCTGTGGTGTTGTCAACATTATGGCAAGGTCTCCAACCTGTGATGTTGTCAACATTATGGCATGTGCTCCATGTGGTGTTGTCATGTTGACATGCAGCTATATGACAAAACAAATTTATCACAGTTAATTTTTTTGTATCATCCGATCTTGTTTAATGTTACAATTTTTTTTAATTGAAGCGGATTGTCCCGTGCAGGATTATAGAGAGCACTGTTGCATCCCTGCTGTTTACTACTCGGTATCATGTAACAAACATTTCCACCATGTTTGATGGAAGTAATATATACTGACAACTGTCATTTTGTCCATATATATCATTGTGTTTACGAGAGGTGCAACAGTGCAGGTAACCCACGCTACGGTCCGTACCTGGTTTTAGGGCCTTGGTTTTGCTTATTTTTTGGTATGTTTTGTGGGGGTAAAGAACAACTTTTTTGCCTCAAAGTTATGTTGTTGTTTTTTGCTTGTCATCACAAACATTCTGCAGTAAACAAAGTATCAGTGGTGTGTTGAATACTATAAGACTTTTACTTCAAGTTGACATTTACGAAACAACACTTTCAAATGATAAATTATTGTTTTCTTTAATGACTTGTGTACATCAGTGCTTATCACCAGTGCTTTGACAAACAACAAGTTGGAGTTTTTAAAACTCAAATTCAGTGTCTTATATTGAATGAAAATACATTAATGTGCAGTTTGAGGTACTTTTAAAATAATGTATACCACGGGTGCCCCCACTTTTTCTGCAGGCGAGCTACTTTTCAATTGACCAAGTCTAGGGGATCAACCTCATTCATATATATAATTTATATTTATTTACCACACTTTCAAATGGAGAAGAAAAGTTGTCCTTTCTGTCCAATGCCACATGAAAGTGGTTGGTTTTTGCCATATTTTTTGTCCAGCTTCCATACTCCTTTTTGTACACTTTACAAGAAATACGTTGACGACAAAACTCCGTAGCTTGCTAGCTTGTGCGCGCCAGCTTTGAGACTCTTATTTTGTTAGCGCAGGCAGGATGGAGCAGCTCTTCAATAAAAGAGCTGCTTCACAATTGAAGACAGGAACTGTGCAGTCAGTCTTTAGAGTTTTGACTGACGGCAGGTACGGCACGAGCATCTGTTGAAATAAAAAGTGTTTCTCGCCTTCCTGTTGGTCATTTTTTCTTAATGAGCTCACAGCAGCCAACGTCATGTCACAAGACACTCTGATGCCGTGAATGTCAATTAAGTGACGAAAGTGACGTCTTGGTGAAGATTGATCGCTAATTCTTAGGTCTATTTTTTAATGCCTATCTGGCGATCGACTGACACACCCTCTGCGATCGACCGCTAGCTCGCCATCAACGTAATGGGCATCCCTGATGTATACCAACACATCAAACATGTTTACTGATTACAGGAACAAAATGTTTTGTTTTTTTAATCCGCAAACAAGAACACAAAGTGCAGTTTTTTTTTGTACATGTTATATCAGAGGAGTTTAATCTTTGCAGACACGTAAACAAAGTCTGATTAAAAATATTTAGATATAAAATTGCCTTTTATGATTAAATTAGTGGTTGTGCTGATTCTCCCAGTCAGGACCAATACAGTCACATGTATGTTCTGAGTGCCTGCAAGTCCGCATTCAGGGCAGGATTACTGGTGTGCTGCAGCAGATAGGGAAAGTAAAGTGTGTCACTTAAGTCGCTGCTCCTTTTAATGCTAGTGTTAGTCATATTTATTGTATTTGTTCTTCTGGGCAGCACTTGCACTTGCAGCTGTGTAAGGGGGAAGAGAGACAACACTGATTGAACATTAGTTACGTACGTCGTGAGGGGACGGACTTTTGCAACGGTGGAACGAGAGGTCGCACACGGACACACTTTCACACAAACGTTCACAAACGCACACATTCACAGTCAATAAAGGTGGATTGTTCCGTGCAGGATTATACCAAGCATTGTTGCTTCCCTACTGTTTACTACTGCGGTAACTTGTAAAATACTTTCCCGTAGAGATGTCCGATAATATCGGGCTGCCGATAATATCGGGCTGCCGATAAATGCTTTAAAATGTAATATCGGAAATGATCGGTATCGGTTTCAAAAAGTAAAATTTATGACTTTTTAAAACGCCGCTGTACGGAGTGGTACACGGACATAGGGAGTAATACAGAGCGCCAATAAATCTTAAAGGCACTGCCTTTGCGTGCCGGCCCAATCACACACACAAGTGAATGCAAAGCATACTTGGTCAACAGCCATACAGGTCACACTGAGGGTGGCCGTATAAACAACTTTAACACTGTTACAAATATGCGCCACACTAAACAAGAATGACAAACAGAGGGTGGCCGTATAAACAACTTTAACACTGTTACAAATATGCGCCACACCAAACAAGAATGACAAACACATTTCGGGAAAACATCCGCACCGTAACACAACATAAACACAACAGAACAAATACCCAGAACCCCTTGCAGCACTAACTCTTCCGGGATGCTACAATATACACGCCCCGCCACCCCCTACCAAACCCCGCCCACCTCAACCTCCTCATGCTCTCTCAGGGAGAGCATGTCCCAAATTCCAAGCTGCTGTTTTGAGGCATGTTAAAAAAAACAATGCACTTTGTGACTTCAATAATAAATATGGCAGTGCCATGTTGGCATTTTTTTCCATAACTTGAGTTGATTTATTTTGGAAAACCTTGTTACCCGTATTTTTCGAACTATAAGTCGCAGTTTTTTTCATAGTTTGGCCGGGGGTGCGACTTATACTCAGGAGCGACTTATGTGTGAAATTATTAACACGTAAAATATCAAATATTATTTAGCTCATTCACGTAAGAGACTAGACGTATAAGATTTCATCGGATTTAGTGATTAGGAGTGACAGATTGTTTGGTAAACGTATAGCATGTTCTATATGTTATAGTTATTTGAATGACTCTTACCATAATATGTTACGTTAACATACCAGGCACGTTCTCAGTTGGTTATTTATGCGTCATATAACGTACACTTATTCAGCCTGTTGTTCACTATTCTTTATTTTAAATTGCCTTTCAAATGTCTATTCTTGGTGTTGGGTTTTATCAAATAGATTTCCCCAAAAAATGCGACTTATACTCCAGTGCAACTTATATATGTTTTTTTCTTTCTTTATTATGCATTTTCGGCCGGTGCGACTTATACTCTGGAGCGACTTATACTCCGAAAATACGGTACATTGTTTAATGCGTCCAGCAGGGCATCACAACAAAATTAGGCATAATAATATGTTAATTCCACGACTGTATATATCGGTATCGGTTGATATTGGAATCGGTAATTAAGAGTTGGACAATATCGGAATATCGGATATTGGCAAAAAACCATTATCGGACATCTCTACTTTTCCGCCATGTTTGATCGTAGAAAAATGCTATCAGATGATCACCGTGATCGAACTCAAAAGTAATTGAGATCAAGATCATATAATCGCCCAGCCCTACATGCAGCCCACAAATATAATATGTTCTTCCTTTTCTCAGCTATATTGAAACATGATGGAGACCAGGGGGGCCCACACTTTTTCAGCAAGCGAGCGAGCTACTTTTCAAATGACCAAGTCGAGGTGATCTACGTGGTGCGTGGACAGCCGAAGGCACACCTGTGCAAGAATCATGTGGTTTAATCAGCCACACCTGTGAAATGCTCACTAACACAGATTTAGACACATCTGTGAACAATATTTGAGAGGAATATACCTAGTGCCACATTTATATACTAAAAGTTTTAGATCTTTGAGTTCAACTAACGTATGTATGTGTATCAGTATGTGTATGTACAGTATGTATTAGGGCTGTCAAACGATTAAAATATTAATCGTGATTAATCTCATATTGTTTCACAGTTAAGTCAAAATGATTGCGATTAATCGCAGATGGGTATAATTTTTCATCATTAATAAGTACCCTAGACAGATCATCTTCAGGGGTGATTTTCCGTGATTGTGCACGTAAACCCTCAGTAGAACAGGACCTAGATGTTAATGATGTAGTAGTAATGACTCCTAGTACACTGACTGTTGGTGATGTACTAACGGTAGTAATTGTGACTAGTAGTAGATGTAGTAAACCTACACAAATGGGTGTTGATGAAGTATTAGTAGAGGTAGTAGTACTTACACTAATGGGTGTAAATGATGTAGTATTATATGTAGAAGTACCTGCACTAATGGATGTAAATGATGTAGTATATGTAGCAGTAC